>NC_042620.1:296204447-296550489 GCF_901001135.1 Rhinatrema bivittatum
TTGTGGGAGGGGGGTGTGTGTATGAAAAAAAGCATGGGAGTGAGAAGCCTGATTATGTGAGAGAAAGAGCATGGGAGTGGGAAGCCTGTGTGTGTGTGCATGCATGAGAGCGAGAGACTGGTTGGTAAAGTGACGGGGTGTGTGAGAGAAAGAGACTGGTGTGTGTGAATATGAGAGAAAGAATGTGATTCAGGGAATGAGAAGCCTGTGCAGTGGAGAGCGAGCATGGAAATGAGAGAGAGACTGGTGTGTGTGTATGTATGTGTGTGTGTATGTATGTGTGTGTAACAGAGAGAACGTGATTATGGGAATGAGAAGCCTGTGCATGTGAAGAGAGTGAGCATGGGAGTGAGAAACCTGGGTGTGTGTGAGACACAGCATATGAGGGAGAAGCCTGTATATGTAAGACAGAACATGGAAGTGGGAAGCCTGTGTGTGTATGCATGAGAGAGATCAGGTGACTGGTGTGTGTGTGTGTCTGTGTGTGTGTGTGTGAGAAAGAAAGTGATTATGGGAATGAGAAACCTGTGCATGTGAAGAGTGAGCATGGGAGTGAGAAACCTGGGTGTGTGTGAGACACAGCATGGGAGTGAGAAGCCTGTATATCTGAAAGAACATGGGAGTGGGAAGCCTGTGTGTGTGTGTATGCATGAGAGAAATCAGGTGACTGGTGTGTGTGTGTGTGTGTGTGTGTGTGAGAGAAAGAAAGAAAGTGATTATGGGAATGAGAAGCCTGTGCATGTGGAGAGAACAAGCATGAGAGTGAGAGACTGGTGAGTGAGAGACAGAGAAAATGATTATGAGAGTGAGAAGCCCGTATATGTAAGTAGAACACGGGAGTGGGAAGCCTGTGTGTGTGTATGGCATGAGAGAAACTGTTCAGGAAGGTGACTGGTGTGTGTGTCAAAGACTGGGAGATGATTAGTGTGTGAGAGACAGAAACTGGTCATGGGGGCATGAATGGTATGGTGTGTGTGTGTGAGAGACATGGGCATTAAGGAAGAGGACCATGAGTATAGAGCTTAGCCTCTACTGCTGCTTCTGCTGTGTGTTACGGCCTGCATGGAAGAGGAGTAGGAGAGCTGCTGGAGGGGGTAAGTAAAGGTGGCTTTTTAAGTTTATTTTTCTTGATTGACTGCCATTTTAATTATTTAATATTAATGATGTGTCTGCTTTTTTTGAAATATTTTATTGGTGTTTGGAGAATTTTTTAATAGTTTTTATGAGTTTTTAATTGTTGGATGTTATTCTGTTCATAGCTGTTTAGAAACATTTATTCTGCTTATTAGTATAGTTTTACAATTATTTTTGTGTGGGGATCTATAGCTGCTTGCTAGTTCTGTTTTCCTAATAAGAGGTGTATTGGTTTTTAGGGCCTGATTTAATATTTATAGTGTTGCCTTTTCATAGATAGGGTTGCTCCTATTTGAGTGTATTCCATAATACAGGTGTAAATGTGTGCAGATTAGTTTATGTGCATTACTACAGATCCTGGGAGTATGTTAGGTCGGTTCTGTGTCTGTTACCGAGATGAAATATTTTACTAGCATGTAAGAGTTTTATCAGTCTTATTTGTTGTGTTTTCTCAAGAGGACATGCATTGGTGGTAAACTGCTGTCTTTTCATAAGTAGGGCTATTGAGCCTGGAAGTAGAAGGAGTTTGAGTTGCTGTTACTGAGATGACACCAGAACCAGAATATCTTTTTTGTAGGGTGAGTTGTATGGGGAATGTCATAATTCTGCTTTACATCCATTATTGTGGGTCAGGGGGGTTCCCGTGGATGCAAACTGTACTTTTACATCTAGCCCCATGACGATCATGGGTCAGTGTGTCACGCATGTGAGAACCATCTGTCAGGTGTGTCCCGACAGAAAAAAGGTTGAGAACCACTGCCCTAGTTGCCGGGTGCGACGTTATTCGGTTGAGTGCACTGGCGGTCTCCAATTTGGAAATCAGTTGAACCAGTCCTAGTTAATCAAGTTAATCAAGTTATTAAAACACACATATATCCACAATTGCTTTTCGAGGAGAATACTGAAGAGCTAAGCTTCCTGCACGGGTATATGTAGGCTGATGTCAGCTTGAAATCTGACTCCGTCTCCCGTCTGCTATCAGGAGTACAATATACCCATTGGCCCTGAGTCCATCTGTCTACACTAAGGAAAACTAAATTATCAGGTAAGTAATTTCTCCATTATGCACTTGTAACAAATTTTACATTGAAAAAGAACATTCACAAGTACAGTCTTCTGAGGCAAAATATCACTTACAACATATGTTTTCATGCACTGCTGTGGTGCCAACCAGAAAACTCTGCAAAAAAGACACTTGGAACTCCTATGGAATTTATAATGGCACCTCAGAAAGCCATGAGTAAAATGTAATTACCATTCCAATAGAGTAAACCTCCCATACCAAAACAATCCTAACTACAAGCACTCATACAATAGCAAACTTATCTATTAAAAGGCAACACTGCAAATATTACACCAGGCCCCAGGATGCATCCTTTTGGGAAAATAGAACAAGCCAGGCTGCTATAGATCCCTACACAGAAACTACATGCCAGCAAAATAGCTTACCTCAGTCACATATGCGGAATACAGCAGACTCTGACCAAATACAGAATAAAGAGACCAGTAAGTATAAATAGAAATGTGCTGAGAAGAACTGAACTGGAACCCACAACAAGCCAACCTCTATTTGCAGAGCAATAATGGAAAACAAAACAATCATTCTTCATAAAACATTAAATAATAAAATCAAGAAATATAAAACATAATAATAGTAAAATCATATTCATAAAACAAATAAAATATTTCAAACCAGTTAATGAAAAAATATCCAAATTTTCCCAAACACCAATACAATAATTAAAAAAATCTAATAAAAAAATATTCTAATATTTCCCAAAAAACCAATAAAATATTTCAAAACAGCAAAAACATCAAATTACACCCAAGAATTAAAACTAATAAGGATTAAAAGATCCCCAGCTCTCCATACCTGGGATCTTTTGATTTCCAGTCATCCTGAGATTTTCGTAGATTCGGGGAGATAGGGCCGCACAAACTTAATCTCTCTCTCACACACACACATAATAACACATTGATTCTCTCACACACTCCCTGTCTCATATACATGCCTTTGCTCTCACACATACCCCCTTCTCTCCCTCGACATGTGTGTTTGTGTGTGCATGCCTGTGAGAGCCTATATGTGATACATAGGCTCTCACAGGTGCGCATACACATATGCACAGGCTTTCAAATAGACACAGGCCTCACACAGACACACACACACACACACACACATACATACGGGCATTCACAGACTCACACACACACACAAGCACATAGGCTCTCACACCGCCATGCACAAGCTTTCACACAGCCAAACACATGCATACAGGCTGTCATACACACACAAGCCTTCACACAGATACACACATGCATACAGGCTGTCACACACACAAGCTTTCACACAGATACACACAAACATACAGGCTGTCACATAGCTACACACACACAAGCTTTCACACAGACACGCACAAGCATACAGGCTGTCACATAGCCACACACACACAAGCTTTCACACAGACACGCACAAGCATACAGGCTGTCACATAGCCACACACACACAAGCTTTCACACAGACACAGAAAGACTCACATACATACATACATAAACTCTCACATAGACTCAGACATACACATACACAGCCTCCTGTTCTCTTCAGGCCTGGTGGGATGAACTCCATCACAGTCCCCGGCCTCCTCTTCTCTTCGGGCCTAGTGAGATGAGCTCCACCACAGCCCTGCAGGCTCCTCTTCTCATTGGCTCCTGGCGCTGAAGCAGGAGGGAACACTGGCAGTGTAGTAGTTCAACCCGCCAGTGTGAAACCCAGTTATAAGCATGTAAAATGCTTTTGAAAATCAGGCCCTTTGTGGGAAAATCCAGGTCCCATTATCTCCGAAACACATTAAAGTGGAGAAAGCAGTTACATGGAGGATCATATCTGAAATAAAGAACATTTTGCCTTACAAAAGTATAAAACTATTTAAAGCCATCCACATCAATACTCAATCCCAGTGTAAAAAAATTCAACCAATATTTATAAGCAGCACGTTTCCGACAAGAAGGAAACTGAACATACTAAACCTCCAAACAGTCCCTCATAACGGAATACGAAAAGCACCAGAATAAATAATGACGTAAAAGCTAACATAACTCTTTTAAAATAATTTTAAAAATAAGCATTTTCCTAACCTACCCGTTTAGAAGCATCTGCTTCTAAACGGGTAGGTTTAGAAGTACAACAGTACAACAGGTATGTGCTGCGCCGAGCGCTTCCGCCGAGCGCTTCCTGGACTCTTACCGCCCCCTAGAGCCCTCCCCCGGCATCAAACTGCAAGCAACCAGCCCCGCCCATGCCCCAGACCACTGCCGCTCAAAATTCAAGGTGCGGTCTTCAGGTTCTTGTGGCCTGGTTTGGCCTCTGTTGGAAACAGGATGCTGGGCTTGATGGACCCTTGGTCTGACCCAGCATGGCAATTTCTTATGTTCTTATGTTCTTATGGAGCGATACAGAGGCATTATGTCATTTTCCGTTTTATTAACCATTCCATTCCTAATAATTCCTAACATTCTGTTTGCTTTTTTGACTGTTGCAGCATACTGAGTTGACGATTTTAAAGAATTATCCACTATGATGCCTAGATCTTTTTCCTGGGTGGTAGCTCCTAATATGGAACCTAACATCGTGTAACTACAGCAAGGGTTATTTTTCCCTATATGCAACACCTTGCACTTGTCCACATTAAATTTCATCTGCCATTTGGATGCCCAATCTTCCAGTCTTGCAAGGTCCTCTTGTAATGTATCACAGTCCGCTTGTGATTTAGCTACTCTGAATAATTTTGTATCATCCGCAAATTTGATAACATCACTCATCGTATTCCTTTCCAGATCATTTATATATATATATTGAAAAGCACCAGACAAGTACAGATCCCTGAGGCACTCCACTGTTTACCCTTTTCCACTGAGAAAATTGACCATTTAATCCTACTCTCTGATTCCTGTCTTATAACCAGTTTGTAATCCATTAAAGGACATCACCTCCTATCCCATTACTTTTTAGTTTTCTTAGAAGCCTCTCATGAGGGACTTTGTCAAACGCCTTCTGAAAATTTATTTATTTATTTATTTATTTAACATTTTTATATACCGGGCTTCATGCAGGATTGCATATCAGCTCGGTTTACATTATAACTGAACAAGACATGCATGTAGAATGCAAGTTACATAGAACAGGGACTTAAAACTTGGAACAGAATACATGGGTAAAATAACTTAAACATAAAGGAAGAATGGGAAACTTAAAATCCAAATACACTACATCTACCGGTTCACCTTTATCCACATGTTTATTAACCCCTTCAAAAAAATGAAGCAGATTTGTTAGGCAAGACTTCCCTTGGGTAAATCCATGTTGACTGTGTCCCATTAAATCATGTCTTTCTATATGCTCTACGATTTTGATCTTGAGAATAGTTTCCACTATTTTTCCCGGCACTGAAGTCAGGCTCACTGGTCTATAGTTACCCGGATCGCCCCTGGAGCCTTTTTTAAATATTGGGGTTACATTGGCCACCCTCCAGTCTTCAGGTACAATGGATGATTTTAATGATAGGTTACAAATTTTAACTAATAGATCAGAAATTTCATTTTTTAGTTCCTTCAGTACCCTAGGATGCATACCATCCGGTCCAGGTGATTTATTACTCTTTAGTTTGTTAATCTGGCCTACTACGTCTTCCAGTTTAACAGTGATTTGGTTCAGTTCGTCTGACTCATCACTCCTGAAAACCTTCTCCGGAACTGGTATCTCCCCAACATCCTCTTTAATAAACACAGAAGCAAAGAATTCATTTAGTCTTTCCGCAATGGCCTTATCTTCCCTAAGAGCCCCTTTAACCCCTCAGTCATCTAATGGTCCAACCAACTCCCTCACAGGTTTCTTGCTTCGGATATATTTTTAAAAGTTTTTATTATGAGTTTTTGCCTCTATGGCCAACTTCATTTAAAATTCTCTCTTTGCCTGTCTTATCAATGTTTTACACTTAACTTGACAATGCTTATGTTTTATCCTATTTTCTCTCTCATTTGGTCTTCCAGGATTCATTCCTCTTCTTTCTTGCCTGCCTGCTCAATCTGCTGGCAACACAGAGTAAAGGAGTATAAAGGGTTACTGAGTTGGCTTCATCTCTGCTCATCCTCCTATCCCCAGGGCAGGGAGCTCATGTCCAGGGACAGTAAGGAGAGATTTAGTCAGCAGAGCAGCTCTTCAGTGCTTCACACTGCTGTACCTGCAGCACACACCTCTGGGCTGCTGCTGTTCTGGTTTGCTCCTCCCTGCAACAGCTGAGGTCCCCGCAGATCTGGGAGTGGCCTAATAATTAGCGCAGTAGCCTGGAAACCATGGTTTATATCCTGCTTCTCTGATGTGCCTTATGACATTGGGCAATCCACTTTATTCTCCATTAAAAATACTTGAATATCGCTCAGGTTGAGAACTGATTTGGCAAGGCAAATAATTAAATCTAAAAATATATGTAAGAGGAGAATTCTGACAGGCTTGGATTGATCCTTTGGAACATCTGTTAACCCTCAGGCATCATTTACAAACACCTGACTACCTTCTGATCCTCTGATGTTCTCTGTGTATCTTATTAGGATAGTATTGTTGTTCTAATCTTTGCTGTATCCCCAGAACTTTTGTTTGCCATCCTACTGCTATACTTGTCCTCTTATGTTTAATTTTTCCTGTTTTGTCCTCAGTATTTCCTTCTTGCTCCATGCTCCTCATTTTTCTTCATCCTCATCTCTCTGTTAATATTTTCTCATGCATTACATATTGCGACTGGTTGTGTGCCTGCAGCACCAGTGAATGTTGCCGTTTAGGGTGGGCAGTCCTTCCAGCCGAACCTAGGTCACCTGAGAGCATTGGGTCTGTCAATTATTCTTAGAAATTTTCACTGCAGGGCATTCTGGGACGTGCAGCCCTTCCAATAAACTCCCTCTAGTGTTATAAACTGAGAACTGCAGCTGAGAAAGAAAAATGTTGTCATGCCAAAGGCACATAAATTGAGCGTGAGCGTTGTAGGTACTTGTAGCCTTGGATTGGCCACTGTTGGAAACAGGATGCTGGGCTTGACGGACCCTTGGTCTGTCCTAGTATGGCATATCTTATGTTCTTATGTTCCCATAGTCATAAAATTGGATAAAACCCATCCTGAACAGTGTCCGTCTTTAGTACAGTCTAATTATTTTATTTCATGACAAACCACTGCAGAGTAAAAAAAACACAATTGTGAGTATCTTTTAGCACCAATGGGCAAATATAGCATGGTATTATAAATGTGGTGCAGTCGTTGGACTGCTAAAGAAAACAAGCAACCACATAGGCACCTTTCTGTAATCATGTACCATCATATATGGAGTAAGAAATATTTTTGAGATTTGTCTAATTCAAAAAGTAAATAAAAAATATGTATTATATGAATGACTACAACAAAGAACAAAGCGTACCTGTCTATAACTGTTAAAAATGTTGGTTCCCCAAAATTGATAACTTCACGGGTAGCTCAACAATAGCAGGTAACTGGGTGATGGAACTGGGCCAGTACAGTTGGTTTACTAAGGAACTTGTGTTTCTCAAAGTGTTGATGCTAAAAGATTCTCACAGTTGTGTTCTGTTATTTGAATATTATGTGGTTTTGCATAAGCCAGGGATTCTCATTCTAGCCAGTCAGGTTTTCAGGATATGCACGAGATGGATTTCCATACAATAGAAGCAGATTTGCATGCACTGCTTCCTTTGTATGCAAATCTATCTCATGCATATTCATTATGGGTGTCCTGAATAGCTACTTGTGTCCCAAGGGCTGGATGGAGAACTACTGGCATAATCCTCATCATCCACATCATCCTCAATTTGCCGTTATTATACGTCTGCCCCCCCATGTTGCAAACACATGCCATGCACCGATGTATAGTTATTACATTAGGAAGATAAAACTCTTCTGCGTAAAGTGACCTGGCTAGCAATTGCCCTCCTCTAGCCTTCCTACAAGTATTATGCGTGGACTTCCAGAGCGCTTATGCTTTCAGCCAGGCAGCAAAGAGGCAATGCCAGAGGAGGGCATAGGCCAGGGGGGAACTGCATGCAGATACGCCATTTCCTCCGGCACCCAGGTTTTTACACCCCCTGGCGGCCTGCACAGCAAGTGGCCACCTGTAAGCTCATGGACTTTGCACTGATCCTTCCAAGAGACACAACACAGATGGATTTGAACTTTGTTCCTTTATTAGTTCAGGATTCCAGATCCTATTTAATACACACGCAGCTGTAATTTGAAAGAGGGGAAGCCCTCAAATTCTTGGGTTTATTTTTAACTAAATTGAAAAAAATGGTACATGGGGGGCGGGGGGGGGGGGGGGAGAGGGGGAAGGGTTGAAAGATGCTCATTCAGAATTTGAAATGAAATGTTTAATTTTATTTTTTTTTATACTAAGGGTACTTCCTAAATGGAAGTCGTCATCATCATCACCACTAATTATTTGTTACACGCTATTCCAGCAAGTGAGATCAGAGTGTGTAACAAATAAGCCAAACAATAACGACATCAAGGGCTCGGTTAATGAGCAATGCAAGATAAATAGTAATAACAGTGCGAGGGATACAGTAAACAAGTCGGTAGCAATGGCACCATAGTGGGAGCAATCAGTGTCAGCATAACTTAATCTTGAACAGTAAGTGAAGCAGGAACAGCAGGCGCACAGGGGCAGAGACTACATAGAGGGCTCAGGCTGGCGTCAATTAAACTTTACAGTTTGATCATGCTATAAACAAGTTATCTGATCTGTCCTGAAGCCCCACCACCTCCTCCTCTACCCCAAAAAGAGAAAACTGGTTGTGCAAACGGAAGCAAGACAGCGTAGTCAGTAAGATGCATAAATATTTCTAGGAGGGTGAAAATGGATTTCTTTGTTCCCATTCGTAGAGGCAGTAAGCAATCTCAGATTCTCTTCCAGAGAAGAAAACTGAAGGAAATAGTTTAAACTTTACATCGGTATTCTCATCGCTCTGCAGGGAAGGCACACAAATGTGTTTAGCTGTGCAGCTGCAGTGTGTGTGCATTCAGCCCAGCATCCTGTGTTGTGCAGCTCCAAAGGGACAACGCAGAGAGCACGGAAAAGGCAGCCAACACAGCCCACTGTCACACTTTTAAATTTGTTCAACATTTATTAATGCATCAGAGCAGTTAGCTGCCAGACTCTAGCCTATATCATTTCTCAAGCTGCACTAGATCCCGCTTCATGTTTTCCATGTATTCCAGGGTGTCTGTCCTGTTGCAGAATTTTGGTTTCATCTGCCAAAAGGCACACCTTTCCTGGTAGCCCTTCCACAATATCACTTACAAAACTGTTAAACAGAACTGGACTGGGGACAGAAGTGATCTCTATTTACCATTATCCTTTGTTGCCTCCCACTCAACTAGTTTCTAATACAGTCAGTCACTTTAGGGCACATTCTGACTCAGCCTGCCTGTTCTGGGGCATCCACATTCCCTCACTGCCCAGATCCCCCCCCCCCCCCCTTCCCTACAACCTCCTCACCCATCCCTTCAGAATGGATACTCACCATCTCAAAGGTCCCCTTCTTCACCGGCAAGAGGGACTGTGGAGCCCTCCTGCCAACATGATTGCCCAATTAAAAATGATACTGCCTAGTGCTGCCATCGCAGATTTTGGATGATCGTATTATTAAAGTATCCCAAGATTGACGTCTTTCTTATTTTTTTAATATGCACAGATAGGTGATATCTTTGTTGCGCCCTTCGGTCGCAGACGGCTGCGACCTCTCATGCTCACCTCTTTTTTTCCCTGCACCGTCAATCATTGGGAGAAATGGCAGCCTCCGCCAACAAACGCCGACTTCCCCAGCGTCCCCTGAGACAGCGTGGGCGCTGCCGACTTCCATCTTTCTTCCGGCATAACTTAGGCGCACGTGCGAGCAGGGCCTCCATATGAATACGTCTTGGCGGGAACCTTGGGGGCGTCCCCTCCTGATGACATCAGCACCGCTAGTGTACTTATACGGACTCGCCCATTGCTAAGACGAGTTAGCAAGGAGTTCTCTCGCTTGTTAAATCCGCTCTAACTTGGATCTTCTGTTCCAGACTCTCCTCCTGGCATTCGGACGCTCTGAGTACCCACTCCTCAGGGGCTCTTCCACGTCTTGGCTATCTGCTCCTCGGAGAGCCCTGCTGCCTGGGACATCCTGACCCGCTCCTCGGGTATCTCTGCTGGGACTTCCTTGTGTGAGTACATTCTCCACTTCTACCATCTTAGATTCCATGGCCTACCCCGTTCCTCGGGCCACTACTGTTCTTCAGCCTACCTCCGATATTCTATCTGTGCATCAGGACTACACCACCAATACAAGGTCTACGGCCTGGTTCCTGTAATACCAACCTCTGCCTCCTTGGTATTTATTGTACAGCTTCCTTGGCATACCCCGCGCTGAGGGCCACTACCGGTTCTGCACTCAGAGGTATTTACAACAGCTTGCAGGAATCCCCAGGTGTACCCCGCGCTGTGGACCACTACCGGACCTCTGTATCTACATCTTCATCCTGACTACAGTATTTACTGTGTTTTATTACATTTCCCACTCTTCGGGTTATGTGCTGGGAATGGATGGCACCCAAGTGTGTTTCAAATCCACTTCCCTCACACTTCCAAAGTCACACATGCATACATATCAATATTCCCACACCCACACTCACACATCCCCACTCACCTGACATTCCCCACACACACACACACATCCCCACTCACCCACCATTCCCCACACCCACACCCACACATCCCCACTCACCCGCCATTCCTCACACCCACACCCACACATCCCCACTCACCCGCCATTCCCCACACACACACACACACACATCCCCACTCACCCACCATTCCCCACACCCACACATCCCCACTCACCCATCATTCCCCACACATCCCCACTCACCCGCCATTCCCCACACCCACACCCACACATCCCCACTCACCCCGCCATTCCCCCCCCCACACGTTTCTTCCCCCACCCACAAATGCAATCCATACACCATAGCATACACACCCACCCAACTCCCCATACACCCCGACTCACCTATCTCACACACACACACACACACACACATTCCTACATACCCCCACCCACCTCTCTCCCTACTCCCTACCCCCCCACACACACGCACACACCCACACATCCCCACTCACCCGCCATTCCCCCCCCACACACACACATTTCTTCCCCCACCCACAAATGCAATCCATACACCATCACATACACACCCACCCAACTCCCCATACACCCCGACTCACCTATCTCACACACACACACACACATTCCTACATACCCCCACCCACTTCTCTCCCTACTCCCTACCCCCCCACACACACACGCACACACACCCACACACCAGGGCCATTTCTTCCATTAGATGAACTAGGTGGTCACAAGGGTGCCACGTATTTTTTTTTGGGGGGGGGTGGGGGTGGCAAAAACCTCCAGATGCTGCCTACTCACTTTTAAGGCACAGCACCACAAGACAGAAGGTAATGAATGCTGGGTAGATGTTGAGGGTGGAGACAGAAAGGAAAGTGGATAAGTGGGGGAATTGTAGAGAGACGGTACTGGGCAAGGGTGGGGTGGACAGGGAGAGGATTCTGGTTAGGTAAGAGGTTTAGTAGACAGCTTGCTGGGCACTGCAGAAACGAGGCACAGAGATTGGAGTGATGCTGCTGTGCTGATCAGCGAGTGAAGGAGGGATCCTGGGTGCATAGAAAAAAAGACAGGAGAGATGCTGGATGGGGTCATAGAGAAAAGGGATGCGGGCCAGTGTGGGTGGGGCAAAGGTAGGGAATGCAGGACTTAGCAGCGGATGAGTGGAGAGCGAGAAGTAGATTCTGAGTGGGGCAAGAGAGGGGAATACTGTGCTAGAGCTGCCTCTGATAGGCAGGTGTGTAAGGGGGAGAACACAAGATTGAGGGGTTGCCTAGGGTGCTTCATATCCTTGCACTGACCCTGCAGGCACCCCACATATTCCTACACACATCCTCCCACATAATATTTCCCCTCACACCTCCCACAAATATCCACACACCCGAAGCACAACTCTACCACATCCTATCAACACCCATCCTTAGGATGATGACCCTGAGAGAACTGTAGATAATAAAGAAGTTGTGATCACCTGGGACATTCCTGTTCCAACTGATACAAAGCTTGATCCGAGAAAACTGGATATTGTGGTAAAGGAGAAAAGCACGAGCATGATATTGCTGATAGAAGTGTTAGTACCAAGTAACTATTATTTGGACCTATGGAGAGAGAGAAGATCCTAGTACCAGTTGATGCAACCAACGACCAAGGAAAGGGAAATAGTCTCAATTGTACTGAGTGCCACTGGCTTGATGAAGAAGAATTTCCAGGAGTGTCTAGACATGTGGCGTGTGCATATAACACAGTGTGCATATAACACATTATGAACTCAAGAAGTACTAAGTGAGCGACTGAGCTCATACTCCACATATCCTGGTTTACCAGCAAGATTCATCCCTGTCAAGGTCTGCACAAAATTAGCCCATTCAGTATGGTTAAAAGGTGAGGTGAAAGAGGCTGTTTAATCCAAAAGATCTTCCTTCAAAAACTGGAAGAAGGATCCATCTGAAGAAAATAGGAAAAAGCATAAGCAAGTTAATTGTAAAACACCGATAAGACAGGCTAAAAGAGAATTTGAAAAGAAGCTGGCCATAGAGACAAAAACTCACAGTAAAAACCTTTTTAAATATATTCAAAGCAGAAAGCCTGCGAGGGAGTCAGTTGGACCGTTAGATGATCGAGGGATTAGAAGCTTAGAGAAGATAAGGCCATCACAGAAAGACTAAACTTTATTGATGAGGATGTTGGGGAGATACTCGTTCTGGAAATGGCTTTCAAGGGTGCCGATGCAGATGAACTGAACCAAATCACAGTGAACCTGGAGACGTAGCAGGCCATATTGATAAACTGAAGAGTAGCAAATTACCTGGACCAGATGTATACATTTCAGACCTATTACAATTAATTTGTAACCTATCATTAAAATCATCTGTTGAACCTGAGAATGGAAGGCTGACAAAGTAACCCCGATATTTAAAAAGGGCTCCAGGGGTGATCCAGGAAACTATACAGACCAGTGAGCCTGACTTCACTGTTGGGAAAATCATGGAAACTATTATAAAGAATAAAATAACAGAGCATATATAAAGACATGATTTAATGGGACACAGCCAGCATGGATTTACCCAAGCAAAGTCTTGCCTCACAAATCTACATTTTTTGAAGGGGTGAATAAGCATGTGGATAATGGTGAATTGGTAAATGTATTTGTATTTTCAGAAGGTGTTTGATAAAGTCCCTCATGAGAGGCTTCTAAGAAAACTAAAAAGCCATGGGATAGAAGGAGATGTCCTTTCGTGGATTGCAAACTGGTTAAAAGACAGGAAGCAGAGAGTAGGATTAAATTGTCTGTTTTCACAGTGAAAAAAGGTAAGCAGTGGAGTGCCTCAGGGATCTGTGCTTTTCAACAGAACAATAGAACTAAGGGTCATGAAATGAAACTCTAGGGGGACGACGACTCAGAACCAATGTCAGGAAACATTTCTTCATGGAGGGGATGGCGGAGGCCTGCAATGAAGAAAACAGTCAAAGAATCCAAAGGAGCATGGGATAAACACTGTGGCTCTCTAAAGGCTAAAAGATAGAAATGTGATAAGCATGCAGGGACGTAACTTGCTGGTTTGGCGGTTACTATCCTTAGCAGAAGGCATGGAGATTACTACCCTAACCAATATGCTTTGATGCTTTTAATGCAAGCGCAACATTGCTCCCCATATAGATGGCAAGGGGATAAGAGGAATTTGATTCAAATGACAACCGTGGGCCACGAAGTCCATGGTCTGGGATACTGTTATGCGAACAAAAGGGAAAAAGCACAGGACTGCTTCTATGGCCAAGTCCTAAAGGAAACAAAGAAAGTGTGCATGGGGGTAACTTGCTGGTGCAAGTTATTGGAGATAATTCTTTTTCACTGAACGCATAATTAAGCTCTGGAATCCATTGCCAGAGGATGTGGTTAAGGCAGTTAGTGAAGCCTGGCTTAATAAAGGTTTGGAGAAGTTTCTGGAGAAGTCCATAAACTATTAATCAATAGGGAATAGCCACTCTCTGTTGCCAGCATTAGTAATGTGATCTATTTAATGTTTGGGTACTTGCCAGGTTCTTGTGACTTGCATTAGCCACTGTTGGGGACAGGATAATGGGCTTGATGGATCTTTACTCTGACCCAGCATGGCAACTTCTTATGTTCTTATGACACTACCCCTTCTATAAATCTATATTGGAAAACATTCCTGAAACCCTCTTGCATGCGTTCCCTACTTGTTATTGGACTAACAATGCATTAGTCCAATATAAAAGGATCACCTACAACTTGCTTGTTGACCCTTATTTCTACATATGCAAGTGGAGTAATATAACCAATATTTGTTTTTTGAATAAACACATTTCTTTTGATGCGTTTTGCTTCCAGGTTGGGTTTTTGGTTTTGGTTTTTTTAATGCTTAATCAGGGCATAAAACAGTTTATTTAAAAATCAGGATTGCTCTTCGTAAAGCAGGACACCCTAGCACAGAGGGCTGTCTTATCAGTCGCTGGCTTGACCAAAAACATACACAGCACGTTGTGTGCAAGCCGTTGTGAGGTAATAATATACAGGCAGAAAGCTCCTGGGCCGGTTTGAAGCTGTGAAGCTGCTCTGGCCACCGTTTCTGTCAGGGCTCTAGGAGTACTCGACTGTGTACGGCAGGGCTCGCCGAGCGCTTTCGGCTATTTCCGGCGAGGCGAAGGGCGCTCGCCAGCTCTATGACCGGCAGGGGCCGGGGAGCACTCGGCTGTTTCCGGCATCGTACAAGACGCGCTCGGTAGATCTCGCAGCCGCCCCATGGCTGCTCGGCAGTTTCCGGGATGGATCGTATCGATCCGGAGGGACGGGTAGAAGCGACGGTGGCGGCTGTGACTGTGCCGACATGGCGTCTCCGTCGCGCAGGCTGCAGACCAAGCCTGTGATCACCTGCCTGAAGAGCGTCCTCCTGATCTACACCTTCATCTTCTGGGTAAGAGACGGGAAGAGCGGAGCGATCTGCGTGCACGGAGGGGAAGGGGGGAGCCATCGGCTCGTGCGCAGGGAGCCCTTCGGTCCGCAGCTTAAGTCAGACAAAGGATACGTACGGTCTGTATCTGGAGTGCCTCGGATTACTTTATTGCCATGCCAATATTTTGTTCTTATTTTTATTAAAACCATCAAAAAAGAACAATACATTATGTAAAAACAAAAAAAAACAAAACACCCAGGTAGCAGCTCATGAAGCATAATCAGTAGGCAGGTAATAAAGTCAGCAAGATCAAAAGCTTTTCACCAGTCGAGGTTAAAACCATTGAATAAGATGTTTTATGCAATATTAAGCAAAGGGAAGTATATCCTCTCGGAATATATAGTAATAGAGTAATGCGTGCAGTTATAAAATTAGAAAGGGGAAAACGTTCAAAATAGTAATAATAGTACAGAAGAGATCCAGTAGTCTGTGTATGGAAGAGGAAGGAACTGTGTGTGGGAATATATGGATAGAAGATTGTAGTTGTACTGGTTAGTCTACTCGAATACACAAAATAGGGGTTAACAAATTGTAGGTCATCTCTTTTTATTGGACTAGGTCAATACGTCTGTGCCAGCTTTCTAAAGTTAGAACTACGAAGGCTGTCTTACGTTTTATTAGGTTTTAATGGAGAAGGATTTATTTAGCTAGAGACAGCTTTCCAGAGTTACATTTTGTTTAAATAGTAGACAGTCAACTAGGCAAGAGGTTTAACGGGGTTGTTCTTTTATTGATCTGCTGAAGAGAAGAGGGCTAATCCTGCCCTACCCTTAGTAGTGCCATCACCCACTGCAAGCCCTCTTGCCCACTAAGGTCAAGGTCACTTGCCTGCCTGAAGACCCCCTACCACTGAGAACCGTGCATCTTACCAGAACTTTCACAGGATCCACCCCCTACTTTTGGAACTCCCTGCTGCTTCATATCAGACTGGCCCCTGACCTCCTCTCATTCAGAAAACTATTAAAAACATGGCTGTTTGAGGTGGCTTTCGGTGCCAGCCATTAACATTCTAGCTTCAATTTTGCCCTGGTACCCTGTAACCTTCACTTTCTCTCCGGTGTGACAGAACAACACTACATGTCCTACACAAGACACATCAACAAATCATAAGTGCCCAGCAAACCAGTGACTGACACAAATCTGCCGTGGTCTGCCCCCCTCTTCCCTGGGATGCTTTGCCCTCCACTTCTTTTCAGAATTTGTATGTAACCCCTGGGTGGGGAAAAGTGTAATTTTAAAACGAAAGGCTCGCATCTTAAAAAGTTTTGCATCCTACTTGCACAGTTCTCAGCTCACTGTCACCTTTCTGAGAGTCCAGGATCCCCTGTGGGAGGACGCTCATCCTCAAAGCCTTTTTGCATTATTTCCTCATAAAGCCCTTTCAGGCCAATGCAATATCATGCGTGTCCAAAGTGGATGCACGTTTCTTGAATGCGCGCACATCCACTTCTCCGGGTGCTTGATGCAATACGAAATGAGCTGCCACGCTGAAAGGGTCACAGAACGGACAATTGGTGCAGTCCTAGTGCTCTGCATTGGTCACCCAGGAGAAAGGGCTGTGCATCCACAACAGCCTGGCCAGAGCGTCCTTCCCAGCAGGGCTGGGCTGCTCTCAATTGGTCCTTTCCACCAACAAGTGACAGTGAATGGACCAATCAGCAGTAAATGACGCAGTGAATAAATTAAGTGCCCTGTGTGTGCAGGTTACCAAAACAGATGTTCATTTTATGAGCATCTGTTTAATCCCGCATCACCTAATTTACTGGCACAGTACGCATTCACAATATACAAGGCCCTGAGTGTGTATATTGTGGATGTATATTGTACACTCCAAAAAACTTTTTTTTTTTTTTTTTTTTTTTTTTAAACTTCAAGACTTTTTTTTTTTTTTTTGCATGGTGCTGCTTTCTGTGGTTCTTCCCACTTAGAATCGCAATGATACTAATTAGGAGGAACCACAGAAATGCAGTTTTTTTTTTTAAGTTGAGCGCTTGACGCGTGGGAGGAGTTTATGCCTGCTCTGGGCAGGCGTAAAATTTGATGGGTTGAAAAGTATGCCTCAGGTGCACGGGGAATTTGCAAAGCGGGGTAATAGCTAATAGCCTCATCTACATGGAATTTACATGTAATGAGTGCTATTAGCTACACGCGAGTGTAGATGTGCACTTTGGACGCGTGTCCAAAACGCGCGTCCAAGCGTTTGTTAACCTGTGCGCTAGGCTCAGCGCATGATATTGCATCGGTCTGTTTGTAAGTCTCTCTCTCTCTCTCTCACACACACATGCTCCAAGTATTGTAAACAGCACTGATGAGCTCCCAGCATAGACAGCAGCAGTAATCACACCGGAGACTGGATGGGCTCCTACTCAATTTTATTGATAGTTTTTAACAACTCAGATTTGAAACAATCTAATTAATCTTTACAAATGAAACGTAATAAATGCATTACCATACATTTTCCAACAACCCATTCTCCAGTTACCTTGAGTGGTTTGACGCTCTACTTCTCATCCCTTAGTACTTTACTCCCCACTTTATATTTCACACCTCAACTTCTCCAGTGAGAACGGGGGAAAATTTATCTGAAATTGCTTCCAGAAATCAAAACAAAAGTCCCACTTCTCATACCTTTCCCATAGTCCTCACCGTTCTCCACTCTCCACTTTGTGGCACCTTTCACCCTGCTCTTCTGTGATGGTTCTCCCTGAGTCCATTCTTACTCCATTCCTCAACCTCTACTTCCTGGAAATGGAGAGGAGTCCGTTCTGCCTCCATGACTCCTCTTTTCCTGCAGTCCTTTCTACAGGGAAAAGGCCCTGCTCCTCAAACCAGCGACGGCTGGGCCGGCCCGGCAACACAGAAAGGCAAAATCTTATTCAACAGGGTAACTCAGAAACAGGCAGGAAGAACGGGGAGACCTTTTCCTCCTCTGGCAACTGGAAACCCTCACCAAAAACGTGGACAAAACACTACAGCGACAGAGGGGCAGCTCTGTCTCTGTTCTTGTTCCAGGTTCTTATGCAGAGAGAGACCCCCGAAGGCCTAAGCCAAAAAATAACCAAAGCAGTGCAGCATAGAGAATACTGCCCCTTAACAGGTTAAGAAGGCCCAACTGAAAATCCGCACCGTACACCATGAGTTTTATAAAGGCTCTGCTTCTCCCACCTGTACATCCCCAGAATTTTGGTTTTAGGCCTTCTGATAAGGGAACACACACACTCACACTCACACACACCTCCATATTTTTTTTATTCCTATGTTTTAAGATTGTACCCGGCTAAAACAAATTATAACAGCTGATACTAATTGGAACTTACCAGCCAGGCCTAAGAGTTACAGCTTGATTTTCTAGGTATTTTCTCTCATCTATGTTTCTAGTTGGGGGGGGGGGCTAGCCTGTTGTCAGGATAGTGTGGGGTTAAGCTGCACTGCCTCTGTTTGTGTTGTATCTTTTTCTCTGCTTAGCTAAGGAAGTTTAATGGCAGCTGGACAGTACTGAAAATGTAATCAATATGACCAAATTTAAAAACAAGCAAACATGAAAAAGCCTTTTATTCCAAACCCTGCAGATAAGGAGATGATGCTCTTCAAATGAGCAGTGTTTTATTTACAAAAAATACAGAAGATTTATTTATTCAGGACCCTGCCATGTCCAGATGGTGTTTCTGCAGGAGTGTGGCAGAGAGAATAAGATGCTACAGATTTGCTGGTTTAGAGCCAGCGCTACCACAGAAATACGGTTGTAAGATGTCAGTGTTGTACGATTCATCAGTGGTGCTGCTTTTTCAACTTCTGCGCTCTGTATATGCACAGCTGAAGAGATTTCTCTGTTCTGTGCTTCTTCCTTTGAAGCTGTGTGTTTACTGTTGTTTATAAGAGAGAGTTACCTGTGCTTCTTCCTAAGAAAAGGGTGCAACCTTGGACTTCACCATAGGAGCCATCCTCAGCAGCAGTAGATTTCCTGCACCAGATCAGTAGAGTTTCCCCCTGGATGTTGAGAGGCAGAATGTACATATTTCAGATAGACACAGAGAGAGAGAGAGAGAGAGAGAGAGAGAGAGATGCTATGCGCTTGGGAACGGGGGGAAGAGAGAGACTGATTTTTGTGTTTATCTCCCGAACACAAAGAGAGACAGATCGAGATCCCAGAGAAGGGCCGTGACTGGGCTTTCTGGAGATCCTTTGCCATACTGTGTATTTGTGAGATTCTTTAAACCTTCTGTCTGAATGTTTTCTCCTCCTTGGATTTTCTGAAGCGGGTAACCTGTTCTCTTTTCTTCCTCTGCTTCCTAAGCCGGGGATAGGCCTCAGGTAGGTAGAGCTGGCACCCCAGCGCTCTTTCTGTGAACAGGATGACCGAGGTTCTGAGGAGAGGCGTTCTGTAAGCACCCCTCCCAGTGCTAAACCTGCATGCCCCCCCCCCCCTGCAAGATCACAGGATGGAAAACTGTCAGCGCATACACAGGACTGACTTACAGTTTTGTTTTTTTTTTGTTTTGTT
This sequence comes from Rhinatrema bivittatum, assembly GCF_901001135.1. Classification (NCBI taxonomy): domain Eukaryota; kingdom Metazoa; phylum Chordata; class Amphibia; order Gymnophiona; family Rhinatrematidae; genus Rhinatrema; species Rhinatrema bivittatum. Next base: position 296,224,270 of record NC_042620.1, read on the forward strand.
TTTTTTAAGGAGTCCTTTACAATTACAGTAAGCAAACGTTTGGAATGTGCTTGCCTCGCCTGAATGAGATCCCGTCCTTGTGGTGATGCAGAGCATACTCTTGTCACCGCCACTGTTTGTTCCTATTTCTGGTCTGGGCCAGAGAGATTAAAGTCCAGAGCTGCAGTGTGTATTATATAGCTGCATTCAGCCTCACCTTCCTATCACAGCCCTACCTCGTTTTAGAGCTATAATATACACTTTGAGCAAGATTGCATGATATCCACCAGCGAATTTTCTCTCCCTAATATCTCACGTGATGTCTTAAAACATACTGCTAATACATTAAAAACAACAACCCAAAATCCCATCTGACAAATGCTGAGGGGAAAAGTGGACGAGTGACTACTGGTGTTACATGAGCTGTGTATAGCGGTGTGTGTTGGTGTTGCATGAGCTGTGTCCCCCCTGACAGGCTGTAATGCTGTGCGAGTGTTGCATGTTGCGCCCCTGTCAGTCGGACACAGCTCATGGCGTGAGTACTGGTGACAGACGAGCTGGGGAGGAGTGTGTAACAGTGTGTGAGGGTCGGTGTAAGATGAGCCTTCAGCGACTGAGGGGTCCATGAGCCGTAACCGAGTGTCACCGTTGGTGGTCCGCGAGCTGTGTCCAAATCTCACCTCTGCTTTTTAGTTCACAGGCGTTATCCTGCTGGCTGTCGGGGTCTGGGGGAAGGTGAGCCTCGAGGTGTATTTCGCACTGCTGAATGAACAAGCCACCAATGTTCCCTTCGTGCTCATTGGCACCGGTGCGGTCATGGTCCTCCTGGGCACCTTTGGGTGCTTCGCTACCTGCCGTGGGAGCACGTGGATGCTGAAACTGGTAAGGGGGCGAGGTCTGGCTCCTCTCGGCTCAGATTGCTGTTTGCTTGTCCTTTATGCGGGAGGGGGGGGGGGGCGTCTCCCAGAATCCTGTCTAGCGTAAACATGAGGTTGATGAGTCCAGCAGGCTGGGACTGGTAGAGGCAGTTCCGGATGCAGTGCGTCTGTCCTGGTTCCTGCCAGCGCATTTTGGTGGAAGCAGGCTCCCATCACAATTAAAAGAATGGCCGTGGGTTGCATTAATGAGCACGTTACGTTAATGGAATGGTTTCCTCATTTTGCAGTCTAAGGATCTGATGTACAGAAAGGGTTTTTTCCCATTTTGTGCTGATGGGGGAAAATGCTTAGTGGACAGGTCCTTTAGTATCTAGAAACTAGTTCAGTTACGTCTTATCAAAGTGAGATTAAAAAGGATGGAAATACAAATGTGAATTCTTTGTTCCATGCGGCCTTCAAGGGTGTCGAACCGCAATCCTCAAGGGCTGCTGACTGGCATCCCTAATGAATAAGCAGTTAGGAATCTCCTGAAAACCAGTCCATTTTGTCACCCTCGAGGATTGTGGTCTGACACCCCTTATTCTAGGATACAATTTTTATGTTTCTAAGTGTGTGGGAACAGCTTTTACCTCATATTATTGTGAATTTTTTTTTTTTATTAATGGGCAGCAAAGATCTGCCAAAAAGAAGCTTTCATTATATGTAAATTTGTTACACGATTTGTTCACAGTGCATACAATAGGTGCAACACCATATTGCCCTTTTCTGTGTGTTGGTTACATATTAGAGGTGATTATAGTCTCTGTATTTGTCTGATTACTATATAGGGCAGGGGTTGGCAGCCTATGGCATGCATGCCATGAGTGGCATGCATGCCATGAGTGGCATGCATGCCATGAGTGGCACGCAAGGCCGTTTTTTTTTAGAGGCACGGCACAGCACTGAGTACAGCTGAGCAGAAATTCTGACTGCGATGTGGCCACTGCCGCCACTACCAGTGCATTAGGAAGGCAGCTATGGGGTTGTAGCAGGAGTCGCATATAATCAAATGTCATCTCCTGCTGCCACAGGGCCAGTCTCGCAGCTCTTATTGCGAGATCAGCCCCATAGCTGCAGGAAATGACATTTGATTAACGGGACTACTGCTGCCGGCCCAACCCATGATCTGTTAGGCTGCCGCGGCAGAGAGACAAAGAACCCAGTGGCCACCTGCGGACCTTATCCTGTTGGGGGCTGAAGATGGATGCAGGCCAACGTGGATTCCCTATCATGGCAGCCAAAGATAGAGGAAGGACCTAGCGGCTGTCAGAGGACCCCATTTTGCTGGTGGAAGAAGAGGCCCAGGCCCTGATTGTGTATGTGTGAGGCTGTATGTATGGTGGTCTGCATGTGTGTGTGTGTGGGTGAGATTGCCTGTGGAAGGGAGAGAGTGTGGGTGTGTGTCGGAGAGTATGTATATGTGAGAGAGAGGAGAAATGTCCCCTCACCCACCCCAACTATTTTATAACAATCTTAGAGTGACTGGAAATCAACAGTTCCCAGGTATGGAGAGCAGAATTTTTTTTATTCTTAGAAGTTTTTAATTATTGGGTGCTATTTGATGTGTCTGCTGTTTTGAAATATTTTATTGTGTTTGGAAAATTTAAAAAAATGTGTGTGAGTTTTTAATTTATTGGATGTCATTCTATTTGTCATCTGTTTTGAAATATTTATTCTTTTTATTGGTATGGTTTTACTATTATGATTTATGTACTATTATGATTTATATTTATTAATTTTTGTTGTTTTATGAGGCATGGTAATGTTTCTGTTTTTCCATAGTTGCACTGCATACAAAGTTTGGCTGGTTGCAGATTCCAGTTCAGTTTTTGTCTTCTTATTTCTGTTTATATGCAGTGACTTTTTATCTGGTCACTTTATTCTATATTTGGTGAGGTTCTGCATGCATGAGAAGTGAAGTATTCTGCTAGCTAGCATATAGTTTCTGTGCAAGGATCTACAGCAGCCTGACCTGTTCTGTTTTCCTAATAGGGGATGTATTGGCGAGGAGGGGGGGAGGAAGGAGTGAGAGGCATTTTTTCTCTTCTCCTTTTTTATAATTTTGTTTTTAAGTGAGGAAAAAATTATCAGTTTCAATCATATTTTTACATAACTCTTGAATATTTTAACTGAAAATTGTCAATTAAAATAATATTCAAGCTTTGTGTGAAACTAATCTGGATCAGGATGCAGACTGGCTTGGAGCACTCGAGGACCAGAGTTACCTACCCCCAATTTAAATCTTCAAAAAGGTTGCCTACTCCTGATGTGGTATAGAAGGTTATATCCTATATATGTATGTACATTAACAAGTTAAAGTGCTCTTGCTGATCACAGGATCTGGGCCTTAGGAAACTGTGTGAAAATGTGGTGGTGCGGAGCCCTAGTGGCCATGTGGATCCTGGCGATTTTTTTTTGCCCCGTTTATTACACCAGTGTAGAAATTATTCGGAGTGGAGGTTGTACATGAACGCTGGAGAACCATGCAAGTGCTGTGTTGAGATGTGAACATTCTGAGGGTTCCTCGGGACACCCAACGCTCTGGAATTTGGTCCAGAAACCAACAGAGCCACCTGTCTTCCTTCTAAGCTCAGGGTTGCAAGTTTACTAATAGTCTGCTTTTGGCTTCAAGAGGCCTCAATCCACGTATAGAAAGAAGAGTGGCTTAAAAGAAATTGCAATCGAAAGCAAATGAAGTGATGAAAATCAATAAAAGGAGATGGGAACGGTGTACCCCAATTCCCAAAGATGTTCTCTACCTGCAACAGTTTGTATGTGTGTACACGGGGGGGCGGTGGGTGTTGGGAGGGGTGTGCATGTGCGCTCCTCATGCCAGCTCATCCCGCTGGAGTTTCTGAATAATGGGAATTTCTGCGTATTTTCCATGCATCTCCTCTGTAAATGCTTACTCTCCTGCAGCTAGGAGGTTTGCGCATGCGCAGATGAAAAAAAAGACCTAGGCAGACAATATTTTGGGAACATAAGGCGTCCCTGCAGTACGTCGCTGTAAAGAACACCTAAACGGGAAAATGTTAAGACAAATGTGGACCCTTCAGAAAACTGCAGAGAAGCTGAAAAATGACTGGATTTGAAACTTCCTTGCCCCCACATGTTTACCAGTGACCCTGCTCATGATAGGAACCAGGGCTTCTATAGTTTGTCTCAGAGGACTATGAACCTGATCAGAGATGACATCTTATACAATAAGAGGCATGATCTGCAGCCAGCGGTGTGGGGTGAAACAGATTTTCCAAACCTGATGTTTTTTGGAAACTTTCCTGTGGCTTTTTTTCTCCCCCATCTTTTCCATTTCTAAAAATGAATTGTTCCATAAAATTCATTAGTTGCAAGGACTAGATGCCAGTGCAATATTAGGTAAGCTTCTGTTTTTGGATTTGCAATCCATTTATTCAAATAAATGCTGAAAACTAATGTTTGTAAGCTTTGAATTTGTTTTAGTTTAACATTTAAACCACATGAAAATGTCTTTATTGCTTTTTTTTTTTTTTTTACCTTTCCCCCACCAATCAAATATTTCAGTTCAACTATTTGCCAACTTTTGAGATACAGTGCAAGAAATTGTTTTGTTTGTTTGTTTTTTTTTTTGCTACCTATATAGGTCAAATAGTATGCCAAATCAGATCCCAAATCTATTCAGGGCATTGAGAAAATTGTGCAGATTGAAAATTTTCTGATAGATGTTTAATGTTATGCGAATGAGACAATTACATGGAAAATTTTCCAATTCAAAATTTTCCAGAAAACCCACATCTCCGCCTGTAGCGGCCAGGAATCTCGACGTTTTGCAGCATGTGGCTTGTGATCTGTTCAGTTAAAAATGCAGGAGCAGAGATGAGCTTCCCTTGCTCTATTGCAGTGCCGTTCCGCTGTGGAGAGCCTCTCCGGAGACCGTGCCCAGCAGAGGGGAGGGAACGTTTTTTTGGGGGGTTGGGGGTGGAATGACTGCAGCGGGGATGTGTAGGACTGGGTTTGGCTGCACACGCGTTCTCCAGGAAATCTCCTAGGCCCATATGGACTCTGGAGTTCTGTGTAGCATTCTGTACTACGGGCCTCTTGTTGGACAAGCTGCTGTGTCGTTCAAAGCTCTCTGGATGCTCGCCTGTTTCCAAGCTCCCTATAGAATGGCACCGACAACCTGACCCGCCTTTTTGTCCCTGCTTTTAGCAACCTGCTGTCACGTTACACGATCTGTAGCTGAGAAACGCAGGGATGTGACCTGTTGTAGCACTGCCCTGCCTCCATCGAAAAATCGCGTGGGGAGGTCCGGCCTGTGTGGGCACCTTCCCATACGCGTGTGCCCCATGATTTCACGTATGCATATATAGGACTGGGCCAAGTAGTTGCTTCTGCTTTGCAGCCTCTGGGATGGGAAGACTTACGTATCTCTTCTTCTTCAGGGCCCCACCTTTGTCCTCGCAGAGGACGAGGCTCTTCGCACCAGGTACCCTGTCTTTGTTTCCCTGGCATCCTTTCGTATTCTGTTACCGTGGCGGGGGAGTTTTCTGGGCTGCGGCTTCCTAGGTGTGCTTAGAATGAGGTCTCATCTCTAGTTCCTCACTTTTCTAAATGGACGTAAACTGTCAGCAAAGACAAATAGTTGAACGTAAAACTTCCATTGAATTTAGTTTGATTGTAGGACAGAGAAATACTGCTTTGCTGTAGATTGCTCAGCCGCTGTCCATGCTCTTCTCTTGTTGCCAGAGCTCCTTCCCCTGAAGGGTTTGTAGCTTCAGGCTTGGAGGACGCCTCAGAATGGCACCGGCATCAGCCCTTCAGCACTGCCAGTTCACCGTCAAACACCCCTCCACCCCCCCAAAAAAAAAAGGCTAGATGTGGTAAAACTGGAACATTTTTCAAAATTTCCAATTTTTCTACTTCTGGCCTTGGGACTACTTTTTTTTTGTTTTTCACATCTCTAGCCCCAGTTCAGCGAGACCCTGCCTGAGTTACCTTTCCTAATGCTGTTTGTGCCTACACCAGGCCATCTTTTCTAACACTTTGAACTTTTGCCTTCTTTCCATAGTACGCCATGTTCCTCTCCGTCATCTTCCTCATCGAGCTGGTGGCGGCTATTGTGGGCTTTGTCTTCAGACATGAGGTGAGTCTGGGCAACCACGAGCTGGGATACAATTTCTGGTTATCCTGGGCCTCATTTTCATCCTCTTATTTATTTATTTGTTTTATTTAAGGTTTTTTTATACCGGCATTCATGAAAAATTCACATCATGTCGGTTTACATAAAAAACAGGGGTGCAATGAATACAACAACGAACATAAATAAACGTGATGAAGAGATGCAGTTACAATTAACAAGGGCTATTGAACTGGGGTGGAGGAATTAAAGAGAGATAGAAGAAGTTAATTATATACAAATATACAATATATACAGTGTACAATATATACAGCTACTGTGTCGAGTGTTTGCTGGTGAGGCGTATTAGTTGGGGTTCGGGAAGGCTTGCCTGAACAGCCATGTCTTGAGTCTTTTCCTAAAGGTTAGGAGGCATGGCTCGTTTCTGAGATCTGGGGGGATGGAGTTCCATAAAGGTGGGCCTGCTGTGGAAAAGGCTCGGTCTCTTAAGGTACTGTGATTAGCGGTTTTGGTAGGTGGAACATGGAGGCATCCTCTGTAAGCTTCTCTGGTCGGTCTTGTGGATTTGTGTAAGCGGAAGGGAACTTGTAGGTCGATTGTGGTATGTTGGTGAATAATTTTATATATCAGGGTGATGGATTTGTAGATGACTCTGAAATGAATTGGTAACCAGTGAAGGTCTTTTAGGACTGGGGAGACGTGGTCTCTTTTCCTGGTGTTTGTTAGTAGGCGGGCTGCAGCGTTTTGAACCATTTGGAGCGGTTTGGTGTATGAGGAAGGGAGACCAAGTAAAGTAGAGTTGCAGTAGTCTAACTTAGAGAAAATGAGAGCTTGGAGGATGGTTCTGAAGTCTTTGGCATGGAAGAGGGGTCTTATCCTTTTTAAAACTTGCAGTTTGTAGAAGCAGTCTTTGGTAGTTCTGTTGATGGAGGCTTTGAAGTTCAACTTATTGTTGATTAGCACCCCTAGATCCCTCACTTGAGTGGTTTGTGGGTTGGTTGGATGACAGGCGGTGAGATTGTTGTTGTCAGGAGTTATGAGTAATATTTCGGTTTTGGAGGAGTTTAGTACAAGATTTAGGCTGTTGAGGAGGCGTTTGATTTCTAGGTGACAGGACTCCCAGTAGTCGAGGGTTTTTGAGTATGAATCTTTGATGGGGATCAGGATCTGGATATCGTCTGCATAGAGAAAGTGTTTTAAGTTGAGGTTGGTGAGGAGTTGGCAAAGTGGTAGGAGGTAAATATTAAAGAGTGTAGGGGATAAAGAGGAGCCTTGTGGGACTCCAATAGTTGAGTCGTGGCGTGATGATTCTTTGTTCTGGATTTTGACTTTATAACCTCTGTTGGTGAGAAACGATTTGAAACGATTTGCTTGTGTAAGGCTTTGCTCATCCCACCAGGATGGATATGGGGCAGCTGTAGGGGTGTGGGGTTGGGGTTTTTTTTGAGATTTTTATGTATATTTTTATTGGATCCAGCAGTTTACCCCGGCTCATTTTTTGGGCTTCTAGCTCAATTGGAACTGGGTTTGGCATCGGCCTTCGTTTCCAGTTACTTGCGCGAGGCCCCCTTACCCCAGAGTCATTGCAGTGACGATGCTCGGCTCAGGGCCACGCACCAGGGCTCCTCCTAGAACCCTGAAGTCGTGGACACTGAACCCACCCACTAGATGTCGCTATTTCCCAATGACTGGGACTCCCTTCTCCACCCTCCATCAGGGTCTGTGAACACTGCCTTTCCAGCCTCTCTTGAACCATCCTATCCTGCTCTGGGTAGAGATGTGAATCGGAATCGGTTCAGATTACGGTTCCGATTCACATGTGGGTTTTTTTTCATCGGGCCCGATCGCGGTTTTGTTTATCGGCTGCGCCCGAGCCGATAAACAAAAAATCCACCCCGACCTTTTAAAACTAATCCCTTTGCTTCTCCCACCCTCCTGACCCCCCCCCCCCAAAACATTTTACAGGTACCTGGTGGTCCAGTGGGGGTCCCGGGAGCAGGAGATCGCTCCCGGGACCCCCACTGGACCACCAGGTACCTGTAAAATGTTTTTGGTGGGGTCGGGAGGGTGGGGGAAGCAAAGGGATTAGTTTTAAAAGGTCGGGGTGGGTTTAGGGGTTATTTTTGTGTGTCGTTTTTCCCGCCTTCCCCCAAAACGATAAAGAGAACCCCCACGATCAATATCGTGGGGTTTTCCTATCGTTTCGGGGGAGCCCCCGATTTCTGACGATTTTGAAAATATCGATGATATTTTCAATCATCCGAAGCCCGATTCACATCCCTAGGAGGAGAAGGCCTGACCCAGGTCCTTCAGATAGCAGTGTACAGCACTGCCACTGAGCCATCGGACTGGCCTAGACTGGAGCTTTTTAATCCTTTCCAAATGAAATGCGAGAGGAATCCTTTACTGAACTGGGGACAATAGGAGCTGGAAAATTTTGGGGGTGGATGGGTTTGAAAGATGTTTCCTTTCGCAGTGACGGTGTAATTCTCCCTATATTCTCTTCCACACTTTTTTTTCACCTGCAGATTAAGAGTAGCTTTAAGAAGAATTATGAGCAGGCGCAGAACAATTACAAAGGCCCTCCAGATGTCAGCAGCCAGGCGGTGGACACCATCCAGAGAACCGTAAGCAGGCCTGCCTGGGGCGGGGGACAGCCACGTCTCTTTCCCTTCAAAGCAGGACCCCCCCTCATTCTCCTAGGAGGAACATCCGGAGCCAGGGGGAAAGGCTGGCTATTCCCTTCTCTCCATCTTTGAATTGGGTTATGTGCAGGTTATCCCTGCTCCTCTTGGGGGGGGGGGGGAAGGGGGGAATAGAGGAGGTGAGAGAGAGCCAGGGGAGAGGGGTGCATGAGAACCATCTGTGGGGTTGTTTTGGGGAGGGGTGGAAATGGGGGTGGGGGTGGGGGGGAGGGAGGAGCAATGGAAGGGGGAGGATGTGTGTAGAAGAAATTCCTGAGTTGGTGATGGGAAGTGAACGAGCCAGGCCTGCATAGCACAGAGATGTTCATGGGAATCCCAGTCCCCTGCCTTTCCTGGAGGTGTAGTGTAATGTACTGGGCCTTCCCTTTGAAGCTCCTCGCTGTAAGAATCACCTGGTATAGAGCGTCTCTTTCTGCCCAGTTCTGGTGAATTTCATTATGATTTCTCTTTTTAATAACCTTTTACTGTAATAAGTACCCAAGTATGTTTTGGAATGGAACTGAATAGTTACTTGTGTGGTGTACATAAGGGCCTGATGGAGAGCGAGCTGTAGAAGTGTGTGGCTGACCAATGCCCCCTTTTTTTTTTGTCCTGGAGCTCTGTTGAAAACCAAGTTGGTGGTAATCTTGATTGTGAGCCACTTTGACTTGCGGAGAATGAAACGAGCCCAAAAATGTAAATCAGCAGCTTCAGTGTACGCAGCAGCACTTGAAAGCGAAATATCCGCACGGGCCTACAAACGCTAATCTATGTTCAGACTTGGACTATTGCAACTCACTTCTGCTGGGCCTTCCCGCAAGCGCAATGAAACCAACACAACTTCTCCAAAAAGCTTCAGCTAGACCTGTTAATACAAAATCATAGAATGTAATCGAATGCAATTTATGTAAAGCGTTGTGATCCTCTCTTGGAACGACGGTATATAAAAAGCATAAATAAATAGCTTGATTGGCAGTTTAAGAGGAGATGAAGATGCAACCTTACTACTAAATATTTGGGAGCATCTTAAATTTAAAATGTGGTGGGTTTTTTTTAAATTTAAAAAAGGTTTTTTTAAAAATATATTTTTTCAAAGATGATGTTGGCACGAGAATTCCAGACAAAGAAGCAGAATATGCTGGCAGAGAAGGAATGCGGGGCCCCTCTACTCTCCCCAAATTACTTCCTTTTGTATGCTGTAGACCGCAGTGGATCTCTGATTTCCCTTGCCTTCTTGCTGGTTGGGGACCTTCTGGGCTTGTCCCATCCTTTCTTCCATTCTGCTGCTACTATTGCATCCCCTGCTTCCTCTGAAAGGCTGCTGCATCCATGTCTGTGAAGTAAATATTCCCTGCTCTTACCCTTAACTTTGCCCCTTTGAAGCCTCGTTCTAGAACATCCTGTCCACTGGAAAAAGTTTGCTTCTCGTTTGTCTGTCATACATCCGCACCAGCAGGATTTACATACCTCGATCTTTAAGGGCCTGATTTACTAAGTCTGTTTGCCCGTTCTGTGTCTGGGGGAGGGGGAGGGGCGGAGCTTAGTAAAGTAGGCCCCAGTATTTCTCATAGGGCTTTTGGCACAGAGCTGCTCCAGTATGATAGCTCTTCTCTAGACCGCTTTTACTCTGTTAGTATCCTTTCGGAGGTATGGTGTACAGAACTGGACACAATACATAGAAGCATAGTAAATGACAACAGAAAAAGACCCAAGTGGTCCATCTGATCTATCTGCCCAGCAAGCTCTTTTTCTCTTTTTTTTTTGTGGGTAATAACTGCCGCTCTGTTCAGGTTATCCCCTTCATTTTCATCCTTAATAAGATCCATCCAAGTAAAAAGTGTTAACAAGAAAACAGGAGAAATAAATCAACAATTCTCACAGAAAGAAAATGGGAGAACCGAAGGTGCAACCCAAATCTGCTGGAGTCAGAGAAATACTGAAGGTTTACAGAGGGCGCACCAGTCATGAGGGACCGCCCTCTCAGTTTTGCTCTGATTCCATCTGCTGGAAGGGGGACATAACCTATGGTCTGGACTGATCCTGGTACGTACAGGGAACCTCTATGTTTGTCCCGTGCCCTTTTGATCTCCATTACTGTCTTTGTACTCGCTATCTCCTCTGGGAGGGCATTCCGTGCATCCGTCACCCTTTCCATGAAGAAATATTTCTTGACATTGTTCCGAGTCTACCGACTTGGAAACTCATACCCCAAATCAGTCCTGACAAGTTAGTTTTGCATCCCTACCAGCAGATGGAGGCAGAGAATAAAAACTTTCCAGGCACTGCTGCTTAACTGAGAGCACCACCTACCATCCCTCGGTATTTCTCTGACTCCAGCAGATGGTAGAGGGGGCAAACCTGCAGTCTAGATTAAAAAAAGAAAGAAAGAAAATAAGGAAAAGAAAAAGAAGTTAAGAAGAAGTGGCCTTTAAGAGGTGGTGCTCCCTGAGTTGCTAGGTTCCTTCGTGGGCCATCCCTCAGGTAGAGCAGGGTGAGCTTGGGGAGTGGGGGTTGGTGATCCCTGATGGGTCTCAGCCCTCAGCTTCCAGAGGAGGTGAAAGCCAGGGGACCTGATTCCTTCCCTACCTCTGAGGTCTTCTCTCCCCCAACCGGCAGCCAAAGCAGGAAAGTATACCCTTCATTTTTACTGGGTTTTTGGTTTACTGCTGGTACCGATCCTTTGAAAAAAAAAAAAAGCTGAGAGAGCAGCCGGGAGCTGAGTGGCAGGAGTGAGAAGCAGGCCCTTTTGTCTCCAAGGCAGCGCCGGGGTTTCGGGGCAATGACCAAGGAGTGTTTTTTGTGCACCGGCAGGGAGCTGCTGTCTTAGCTGTGCTCCAGACACTGGAGTGACCACAGCGCGGGCAATTGCACAATGGCACTTGCAGCTCAGCGTGGGAAAGTGTGCCAGGCCTGTGGAGTGAGGCGGTCGTACCTCAATGCAGCCATGCTGTGCTCCAGCCACAGCTCAGGAGGGAACCTCCACGGAGGCGACAGTCGGCAAGCTGCTTACCCGGTTGGCAGGTTCTGGTTTCAGCGAGCCCTGGGGGGGGAGGGCTGAGGAAATGGCGGCCATCTTGCCTTCATGTGGCAAGAAGCATGCAGTTACAAGGGAGCCCAGGGACTCCCCTCCCCTGCTTTCTCCAGTGGGCCTTTCCGCAGTGGAGGCCTAGGAAGAAACGGGGGGGGGGGGGGGGGGGGCAGATGAGAATGTGCTGGGTGACAAGTCCATTGCTTCAGAGAGGGTTTCTGCTGATTGTCTTGCTTATGGGAGAGCAGGGAGCATGCATCTGTCCTCCCAGAAGTCCCACCACCCGGCTAAGAAGCCTAGGCTGGCTATGCTTGGATGGCCATCAGGAGGGGATGGAAGAATTTGTATTTGAAGGCAAGTTTTGTCATGCCTGTTATATCATCTAATTGTTACTGTGTTATAGCTGTACTTGCCTTAATAAACAATGTTAATTATAAAAAAAAAAAGAAAAGAAGCAGCAGCAGCAGCTGTGGAAAGTGAAAGTCATGCCAACCCATTAGTTTGCCTGCTGACTCTCTGCCTGGAGACGAAGTCAGACGAAAAGGGGTAGATCAAGTCAGGCTCAGGTCTTCTTCTTGGTGACTGATAGGATGGAGTCCACAGGCTACTGCTGCTCTTCCTGTTTGATGTGGCTGCTGGGTCAGAGAGAAGTGCCAGTTCAGCTTGCTTTAAACTGTGCCCAACTGAGCATCCTACCACCCCGCCTTGCATATTCAGTGGCTGTGGGTAGCGGGAAGGAAAAGATCCATAACCTACAATAGTATAATAATTTTTGGAGGAAGGGAGGGAATATGTTTGCCAGCTGCTAGGAGCAGTAATCCTTATTTCCCCTCTGTCTTTAAAGCTTCACTGTTGTGGCGTCACTAACTTCACTGACTGGGCAAGCAGCAGTTACTTCAAGGAGAATGGACTGCCCATGAGCTGCTGTAAGTTTGAGAACTGTACGCAGGCCGAGTTGAAGAACATGACCGAAGCTCAAGGAAAGGTGTTCAACCAGGTGAGGAGGCCAGCAGTGATCCCTGGCCATTGGCACAAAGAAGCAGAACAGCCTTGTGGGTGAAAAGAGGGGTTAGAACGATGTATTACTGCCTTCTAGCAGGGTGGGGTGTTGGGAAGGCTGATTGGGATGGAACCGTCCCTTTTGCCCCAGTTGGGTTCCAGCAGCTGGAGCTTGGTGCTGTCCTGGGGATGCCGCTGTTCTGATGACATTCCTTGCTTGTTTAGGGTTGCTTTGCCATTGGGACGTCAGTCATGGAATCTAACATGAGCGTTGTGGCTGGAATTTCTTTTGGCGTTGCCTGTTTCCAGGTAAAATCCTCCTTTTGTCTCCTCCTTTGAGAATTCTGAGTACTTTTTATCTGGCGGTGTGAATTTTTATTTTATTTTTTTTTGGTTCAGGATCTGTTGTCTGTTTTTCATTTCCCTGCAGCTGATTGGAATCTTCCTGGCATGCTGTCTCTCCCGCTACATCACCAACAACCAATATGAGATGGTGTAATGGGATTCTAAACCCAGCAATGATCAAGGTAGGTTGAAGCCCGAAACAGAATCGGCAGTGTGAAGCAGAATTCTCATATACCTGAGGTGCAGAAAGCAGAGATTTTATTTTATTTATTTAAAATCACTTATATCCCATACCCTCCAAAGGTCGGGGTGGGGTACATAAGAACATACATCATTATTATATATATAAAAATGTCGACTAAGACACATTCAAGGCCTACAAATGAAGCCTTGGCAGGGTGCTGTAAGGAGAAGGCTGGGATAAAATAATCATGGATGGGACTGATCGTGAAGCTGGTTTTTAAAGGTCTTGTTAACAAAGGTGGTCTTCAGGGCTTTTCTAAACTCTTTGGAGCCTTCGATATTGCGGAGGTGCAAGGTTGGCAAGTTCCATAAGGAGGGACCTGATATAGAGAATGATCTTTCCTTTGTGGAATCAAGCCAGGCATATGTGGCGAAGGGGATCTGTAGAAAGTGTTGGCTGGAAGAACAAAGTGTTTGGCTGGGAGTATATCATTTTATTGTAGCATTTGTCCAAGGGGAAGTGGTGATGTGGAGCCAGTTAAGGATATGGAGACCATAAGAACATAAGAAATTGCCATGCTGGGTCAGACCAGGGGTCCATCAAGCCCAGCATCCTGTTTCCAACAGAGGCCAAACCAGGTCACCAGAACCTGGCAAGTACCCAAACACCAAGAAGATCCCATGCTACTGATGCAATTAATAGCAGTGGTGGCTATTTCCTAAGTAAACTTGATTAATAGCAGTTAATGGACTTCTCCAAGAGCTTTTCCAAACCTTTTTTGAACCCAACTACACTAACTGCACTAACCACATCCCCTGGCAACAAATTCCAGAACTTAATTGTGCTTTGAGTGAAAAAGAATTTTCGCCAATTAGTCTTAAACGTGCTACTTGCTAACTTCATGGAATGCCCCCTAGTCCTTCTGTTACCTGAAAGTGTAAATAACCGATTCACATCTACTCGTTCAAGACCTCTCATGATAAGAACATAAGAAAATGCCATACTGGGTCAGACCAAGGGTCCATCAAGCCCAGCATCCTGTTTCCAACAGAGGCCAATCCAGGCCACAAGAACCTGGCAAGTACCCAAAAACTAAGTCTATTCCATGTAACCATTGCTAATGGCAGTGGCTATTCTCTAAGTGAACTTAATAGCAGGTAATGGACTTCTCCTCCAAGAACTTATCCAATCCTTTTTTAAACACAGCTATACTAACTGCTCGAACTGCACGAACCCCCCTCAGCCGTCTCTTCTCCAAGCTGAACAGCCCTAACCTCTTCAGCCTTTCCTCATAGGGCAGCTGTTCCATCCTCTTTATCATTTTGGTCGCCCTTCTCTGTACCTTTTAGCTGATGTCCATTACCTGTTATTAATCAAGTTGACTTTTTTTTTTTTTTTTTTTACTATTTTCTATACCAGCTTTCACGACCAAGGGTCACATCAAACCGGTTTACATTTAACAGGGCGTGCATTGTACAGAGAACTCAAGCAACAATAACTGGTTCAGGAATTGTAGTTACAATAAACAGGGAAATACAACTGGGAGCATAGGAGTAAGAAGAACAGAGATAGACTGAGAACAGAATTATTTACAATGAATATTTAAGAAGATGCAAAATTAAATCCAATGTGGACTGACTGACTTAGAGAATAGCCACTGCTATTAGTGGCATCAATAGCATGGGATCTTCTTAATGTTTGGGTACTTGCCAGGTACTTGTAGCCTGGCTTGGCCACTGTTGGAAACAGGATGCTGGGCTTGATGGACCTTTGGTCTGACCCGACATGGCATGTTCTTATTTTCTTAGAGGAAAAACCTGTCAATCCCTCTTCATCAGAGGCATCACTGGATCTATAGCCGTACCCCAAGAAAGTTCAGAGACAGACTGACTGGTAGATTGGTGGTGAAGACCCAGAGTGCGCAAGCAGACAAGGTCTCAAAGAGGGGTGCACTAGGCCGCTTGGGCCCGGAACCCAACAAACTCTGGTGTCTCAGGAAAGCTTTCTCCCCCAGTGGTAATTACCATCAGGACAATGAACTAGATTCAGTGCAGGGCCACTGGACAGCTGAAGGGACTTGAGTACCAGCTCGACTTTGGCCTGTGCTGGTCCCGATGCCCTCATGTGAAGCACCGAGGCCTCATAGTGCCGTGTCCAAAGTCCTTCTGTATCTTTGTTCAGTTCCTCCTCCAAGATAGCTAATGTGAACTCTGACTGGTAAACAGGAGGGATAGTCATATCCTTTGGGAGCCGAGAGATGTATTGGTAGCTGACACCAGGACCTGTGGAGACTGATGCAGTCCCCAGGTCTTTGGTAAAGATGAACTCTCCTCTCCCTGGGTCCACTTTGGGGTGGTGGTAGTGGGCGTGAGGTTCCCTGTCACCACTGGGCTGATGCCACTCTCAACAACGTGCACAGATGCCAGCCCTTTTCCTTTGTTCCATGCCTGGGATCAGAACTCTCCTAGGCTGATGTCGAAGAAGCAGACCCTGATGCCTTCTTTAATCGGGAAGAGGCAAGTGAGGGCTTGTCTCTCTGGTCCCTACTAAGGCCCTATGTCAAGGGAGTGGGATGCCCCCCTGGATGTTGAAGCATCGGTCGTGTTTGGTGCAGCTCCTGAGTCCACTGATGTCAATGCCTCCGATGCTGATGGATCGGTCTTTCCGGTACCCAAAACCCTTCTCCATCCGCTCCAGCTGGACCATCGTCCTTTTGAGGTCATGGCTGTGCACAGGCAATACCTTTTAGATGTCATGCGATGCCCCAGGCACAGAATTTGTCTGTCATGGGGATCCATTGTTGGGATAAAGGAGACATTGGCTAAAGAGAGAGATGCCACAAACAGCATACAGAATGGAAGACAGGCAGCCATTAGACGTAATCCTGGCACACTGAGGGTACTGTTGGAAGCCAATAGTCTGCTTTTCCATGGCTGACCGGAAACAAAGAGAAGCAAAATTGAACTCCTGATGGCTGGAAGGTGATCGATGCCCGGTGAGCGCTGATGATGCACTGACTGGTCCACAGAAGACGGATTGGAAACTTAAGAAAAATGAGTGAAAAACTTAGAAGACTACAGTGGAAATGAAAGAAGACCGTAGGGCCCCACAGTAAACGATGCTGCTATTTTTAACCCTGAGAATGTCGACAAGGAGCAGGAGAGTGAGGAAACACAACCGGCGAGCTCTTCGGGAAAGAGTAGACCGAAGGAGTTCCCTGCATGGTACAGTGGCACCGGTGAGGCACAAAGGTTTAGAAACTTTTTGACATAAAAGTTTGGGGCAGGGTTCTGTTGGATGATATCGCACCATATGTGAGGACGGACATCCTGCTTATCCTCTGAGAAACACCATCCCATGGATGCACCCTGCCCCTTCACTTGCTCCGTGGAGGCACCTCCTCTTCTGTTGGCACTGGAGGGGGCACTATTTCCAGGATCTTTTCATCCTGGACTTTACTAAAACAAATGGCAGTTTGGAAACTCAGATTTACCAATAAATATTTGTTCATCATCTCACATGAGACTGACTGATTACCCTGTTTAGATTTACAAACTAAATTACCAGGAAACCAAAAGAAATCCTTGTGAAAGCTTCCTTGCCCGCAGCAGAGAATCTCTGTGTTTGGGTCACAAGTTGCCAGTGTAAATATCGCTTGCCCTTGTACAAGGAAAGCTCGTCTCTGGTTCCTCACTGATGGATTTTCTCTCTTTCTGTGGTTTTGGATTGCTCCTCCTTTCTGTCTCTCTTTCTGGCCGGAAGCTTCTTATAGTTAGTTTTTTACATCAGAGGTTTACCACTCTTTTTCTGATTTGTATATTCATGTTTACCAAGCATTTACAAGTCACATCCCCTTTTTTTTTTCTGCAGAATTTGCTGTTTTCCCACAGATCTGTGGGGAACCTGCAAACCAGGGCTCCAGCTGCAGGAGGAGGAAGCTGGACTGGGATCGCACCATCCCTCTCACTGGCAGGAAGAGAGGGAGTGGCTGCTCCATTGTTGCTTCTGCCTCCTCTTGCTAGCCCTGACCAGATCTGTGGTTTGAATTATGCAGGACATTGTCCATAGCTACAGGGCCTGGGGGGATCACGAGGAAGCACATTCAGTATGAAGCACCACTCTCCTGCCAGTGGGGGAGAGGGCGGGATTGGTTGAGAAGGTGAGAGGACTTGGGAGAAAAGAGAGAGAATGGGATAAAGTGGTCCGGAGACAGGAAAGAGAATGGGTGGAGAGGTAAGGAAGATGAAGGCAAATGAGAAGTATGGGGGGGAGGGATAGAAAAGGGATGGAGAGGAGTGGGGAGGAAAGGGAGGAGCGGGGAGAAGGGACAAAAGATTGAGTGGTGAGCCTGCCTAAGAGGAAAGGCAGGGAGTGAAACTGGGAGACGGGGCTGAGAGCCGGGAGGAAGGAAATTCTGCAGGATAGAGGGAAGAAGAGAGAATAGTAGAGGACTGAAAGAAGGCAAGAGCAGGGCCTGTGCAAGAGTAGTAGGCGCCCTAGGCAACTTCTGCCTTGTGACTGCCCCCCCCGGTCGAGTCAAGTCGAATTTAGCCGCCTCGCCCCCACTGTCCCAGGTCGCGCCATCCCCACCTTGCCTCGGACTCCTACCTCGTTCGTATGCTGCTTGCGGCCCGACGAATCTCTACTCCTCTTTGTCACGAGTGGCAGCACATGGCTGCTGTTTGTCGCCCCCTAAGGGTCGGCGCCATAGGTGACTGCCTAGTTTGCGTAATGGACGTGCCGGCCCGGGGCAAGAGATGAGGCATCATTAGGAGGGAAAAAGACAGGCAGTAGTGTGAGAGGAGAAGGTATGGGAATGAGGAGAAAAAAAAAGCAATTGAAAGTTTAAAAAAAAAAAAAATTAAATGGTAAAAGAGATTAATTTTTTGTAAAAAGGAAAAACGAGATTGATTGGAAAACGTTTTTATTTCTATAATGTAAAATTGTTCTAACTTTTGAGGGGCATTTTCAAATTTGACTGCACATGTGCAAGGTCCCTGGGCACGTTTTGGTACTTTTATACCTTCAGACTTGGCACCAATACCCACATGAAATGGACACGCAGCATTTCCTTTTTGAAAATTGCCTGAGGGGGAGGGGGAGCGGAGATACCTGCAGGGATTTGCCTCTCCTTTTTCTGTAGTTACTTTTTTCCCCTGCAAAACTATGCGCGTTGTTGCCTGCGCGCAATACCAGTAAAAGGGGAGCTTAAGCCACAGACAGGGTGGGCAGTGTTTTGAAAAGCACTCTTACCCAGGTCAGTAGTTTCTGAAAATTGCCTGACCCATATGTACATTTCTTGAAGATGCAAACGTGCTGCAGAACTTATACCTGGGCTACTGCACGAAACCAGGGGCTACGGCCTACATATTCTCATTCCCTGTACATACCCGGATCAGTCCAGACAGCGGGTTGTGTCCCCTGTCCAGCAGATGGAACCAGAGAAAAAAAAATAACTGAAAGGCATACCATATATGGGCATAGCTCACCCTGCGCTCCTCAGTATTTCTCTGGTTCCAGCAGATGCAGTCAGACGAACCTGCGGTTCCTCTCCTCAGAGATATTTCAGTGTTTTCTTCTCCTACATTGGGTCAAGTTCTGGAGTTTCTGGGAGCTCGCTTCGACAAATCCAAGGTCTCCCTACCCAAAGCCAGGGCGCTCAAGCTCATGAATCAGGTACAGCTTCTCGTATCTCTCTCGCAGCCCATGGCCTGGGAGTACCTTGAAGTACTGGGCTCCATGGCCTCCACCATAGATTTGGTTCCCTGGGCGTTTGCGCATATGCGACCCTTGCAAAAGCTTTGCTTGCCCTTTGGAAGCCGGTTTCGGAGGATTTTTGGGCAATTCTACCACTTCCCGAATCTACCGTCATCAGCATACAGTGGTGGCTCTCTCTCGACCACCTCGCGAAGGGAATGCCCCTGGAGTCTCCCCAGTGGATGATTGTGACGACGGATGCCAGCCTCTCTGGCTGGGGGACGGTGTGTCAGTCTCTATCGACTCGGGGCCGGTGGTCCACAGTCCAGTCCAATTGGCACATCAGCCATCTGGAGGCCCGGGTGGTCCATCTGGCTCTCAAGTTCTTCCTTCCCTTGCTTCGCCACAAGGCGGTGAGAGTCCTCTCAGACAATGCAACGACTGTGGCTTATATCAATCGCCAGGGGGGCACCAGGAGTTGCCTGGAGGCCAGCAAGCTGTTCGATTGGGTGGAGCGTCACTTGGAACGCCTGGCGGCCTTACACATTGCGGGGAAGGAGAATGTTCAGGCCGACTTCCTCAGTCGCCAGTATCTTGACCCCGGAGAGTGGGAATTGTCAGAAGAGGCGATGCACCTAGTCGTACACAAGTGGGGGGGTTCCCCACCTGGACTTGATGGCCACCTTGAGAAACGCAAAAGCTCCCAGGTTCTTCAGTCGCAGAAGGGAACACAGCTCGGAGGGCGTGGATGCTCTGGTCCTGCCCTGGCCCAGCGATGTCCTCCTCTATGTATTTCCCCCATGGCCTCTGGTGGGAAAGGTACTCCGAAGGATAGAGATTCACAACGGGCCGGTAATTCTCATCGCGCCAGAGTGGCCCCGCAGACCGTGGTTCGCGGACCTAGTGAATCTTGTGTCGGATGGCCCCCTTCGACTCTGTCACCTCCACAATCTCCTCCGACAGGGTCCTGTATTTTTCAAGCAGGCAGATCGCTTTTGTCTAGCGGCCTGGCTTTTGAACGGAGGCGTCTAAGAAAGAGAGGCTATAAGGAGGAAGTCATCTCCACGCTGTTGTGGGCTCGTAAAACCTCTACGTCGCTGGTGTATGTTCGGGTTTGGAGAGTGTTTGATAAATGTGTGCGGAACTTGGGGTTTCGACGCGCAGGGCCTCAGTCTTTCTAGTTCTTTCCTTTCCCAGAATGGTCTCTCCAAGGGCTTGTCTTTCAACTCCTTGTGTGTTCAAGTCTCAGCTCTTGGCTCTCTTTTGGGGAAATTAGACAGTTACGCGGTGGCAGCCCATCCGGATGTGGTGCGTTTTCTTAAGGGGGCTAAGCATTTGAATCCGCCCATCCGGCATACATGCCCGTCTTGGAGTCTTAAACTGGTCCTTCGGGTTCTCTTCGAGGCGCCTTTTGAACCTCTATGTCGGTCCATGCTCGAAGACCTCAAGCTTAAGACAGTGTTCCTGGTGGCTATTTGTTCGGCCCAGAGGGTATCTGAACTGCAAGCTTTATCCTGTAGAGAACCCTTCTTGAGGTTCTCGGATTCGAGGGTCTCTTTAAAGACGGTGCCCTCTTTCCTGCCAAAGGTAGTCTCCTCCTTTCATGTCAATCAGTCGGTGGAGCTCCCTGCCTTTTCTCAGGAGGATATTGCTAGCTCAGCTAGTGGTGATTTACGTCGTTTTGATGTTAAGCGAGTTCTCTTGCACTACTTACAGGTCACTAATGATTTCAGAGTTTACAATTATCTCTTTGTTTTATGGAGCGGCCCTCATAAGGGGCAGAAGGCCTCTAAAGCTACTATAGCCCACTGGCTAAAGGAAGCTATTGCGTCCGTGTATCTCTGCCGGGGCCGGCTGGTTCCGGAGGGTCTAAAGGCCTATTCGTTGTGCTCGCAAGCTACTTCTTGGGCGGAGAACCAGCTGGTTTCCCCACAAGAAATTTGCAGAGCGGCCACTTGGAAATCCTTACATACGTTTGCTCGGCATTATCGTCTCGACGTTCAGGCACCTATTTTTTGTTCCTTTGGCAGACAGGGACTCCGAGCGGGACTGTCTTGGTCCCACCCTAACTAGGGAAGCTTTGGTACATCCCGCTGTCTGGACTGATCCGGGTACATACAGGGAAAGGAAAATTGGTTCTTACCTGCTAATTTTCGTTCCTGTAGTACCACAGATCAGTCCAGACTTCCTCCCGATCTACTTTTTCAGTCCGCTCGTAGTCTTTTTCCTTTTGCAGCGCTGGTAAATGCCTTTTTTATCCTACAGAAGTACTAAATAAAGGATTCATAAGGCACCGGATGTTACTTTCACAATTGTTAAGAGCTATGTATAACACTGTTCCAAATTGGTGTTATATTATTACTGTTGAATTGTTCCTTACTTGACCTTATTCGATTTCTTTTTCTGCTTTGTTAATGTTTATACTGAGGAGCGCAGGGTGAGCTATGCTCATATATGGGATGCCTTTCAGTTATTTTTTTTTTCTCTGGTTCTATCTGCTGGACAGGGGACACAACCCGCTGTCTGGGCTGATCCGTGGTACTACAGGAACGAAAATTAGCAGCTAAGAACCAATTTTCCTTTGGCGCAGTCAATTGATCTGGCAGTTTCCTAATATTTACTCCAAACCTGGAGGTTTGTACAAACTGTCATTTTTCTTGTAAGACTGGGAGATTTCTTGTTTTACTGGAAATTATGGTTATGGCCTCCACTCTGCACTTTTTGTAAAGGTCAGTTGCTCATCCTTGGCTGTTTTGCTGGGCAATGTCATAAGCAGTTCATCTGAGTGTTTGGATTGTCAGGGCATTTTACCCAGATGCCTTTGCTTCTCAGTTTGGCTCCATAAACCTGTACTAGCTTTAAGTAGAATTTGGTCAGTGACTATGCCCTATACCCCACTCTACCCCGGAGTGAATTTTGCACAAAAAATTCTGTGCACAATATTGCAAAATTCTGCAGACCATATTTGTTCAGATAACACAGTATACTCACTGTCTTTTGAGTAATAATATTTTTTCTGTATTACATTACAAATTATGGAAAGATGTTGAATTTTTCCATCATAAAACCTGGCCCCTCCAGTTTGCTCTCCCCTCCTCCAAGCTAAATGCTCCTCCCAGCTCTTTCCCTTTATGGTTTCAACTCCTTCCCCTTGCTTGATATCTCCTCCCACCTCGGATTAATCCTCCCAATTTATCACTACCTCCCCTCACCCCAGCAAGACCCCCTAACTTTCTCACTGCCTGCTATTCCTTTAGTGACACCGCCAGCTCTCTCCTACCTCCCCCCCCTCCCAAGTTTGCAATCTATCTTGCTCATTCAGGCTGCACTGGACTCCCCACTGCGTCTTCTTTCATTTGGGCTGTGCAGACCAAGACCAATACTGCAGGTTCATGTCTTCTGACTATGATGGGCCAACAGCAACTCTCCCAATTCTCTTGAGCTCTGCTGAGGCCAGCCTGCTGCTGCTCCTTTCTCACTTCCAGCTGACATACTGATGCTATTCCTTCCAGCCTGTGCAGGCCTCCACTTTGCTTTGTGGTCCCTGCACCTAATTCTGTGGCCTGCGCATAATACAGAATTCCCCCAGGAGTACTCCTACCCATTCTATTGATGCACTCTTATCCTTCTCTTTAGGGTTGCCAGCTGTGGTGAAACAGGGATTTTAGTTGTGAATGTCATTAGTTGTCTGCCCTGTGAATCTTCTTTATTTTATTTTTATTGATTTAAAATGTATAGAACACACATTCTGAAATTATGAAGTTCTTACCCTTTTAACAACTGCATGAACAGAAAAAGTAAATTATTCCCTAATGATTTTTATTTAAACAGCAGGTGGCAGTGTAACATTCTACAGCTGGTGTTGAGAGAGTTAATCTGCTGTTCTGATGCAAGTAACATCAGACATTTAGTTTTTCAGTTACTAGCCTATGGTTGGAGAATTTAGGAGTTGATAGGGACAGACGGGGAGAGAGAGTGTGTAAGAGCCATCCATTGTACATCTGAGAGTTATAGCTTTGAGCTGAAAATGATTGCTTGCAGCTGTCGTAACTGAGAGAGAAAAACAGTTTGAGAGACAGTCTGAGCTCTGTGAGCCCATTGCTGGTAAGCTGATCAACCAGGAAGAAAGTCAGTGATTAGTGTCTTAGCTTCTTAGCTGATCTATCAGGACTCTCACAGCTGACTGAGAAAGCAGCAGTGTTTAGCTCTGCAAACAAGTTATGTGATCCAGCTGGTCTTACTGTGAAATTCCTTTTCCTTGCCTGTTGTAATGCAGTTTTATTTAAAATCTTATGTTCACTGTTCTGCCTATTGAATAATAAACGTCTTAGTTTAATTTATAAACTCTGTGTTTGTGACTGATCAGGGATCCAGGTAAGATAACACATTCAACATTTTTGAGTGTGTGGTCTGTTTGCTTTTCTGTGAACTGTGTGATCTCAGGTTTGTGAAGTCAGTGTTCCCAAAAACTCAGGGAAGTTACCCAGATGTAACCCAGTTCGTAGGTGGAAAGTTATCAAGATAGGAGAATGGGTACAGGCAAGGCCTGGGCAGAGTTTTTTCAAGACCCTGCAGTAGCCAAGGGTTGACCCCTGATGGGTTTAAGGAGTAACATGGCGGTGTTATGTTACTCCAGAGCTTCCCAAACCTGACCTGGGGACCTCATAGCGTCAGGTTTTCAGGATATCCACAATGAAAATTCATGAGAAATTTGCATATATAGAGTCTCCATGATATGCCAATTTAATCTCATGCATATTCATTGTGGATATCCTGAAAATCTGACTGACTGTGGGGTCCCCAGGACAGGTTTGGGAAGCCCTGGTGTTGCACCAACTCTAAATTTACTGACAGTCTGTTTTTGTTTTTTATTTTTACATGTTGGTGCCTTGGGGTATGAGGCTACATTACTTGGGAGTAAAGGACTACTTCTCTGTGCATAAAGGGGTGAATCTCGGGATAGTAAGTCTGCCTATCTGCAGGGCATTAGATGTTCAGTGGTTAGTATTTGGGACATATTGTTATTGGAGGAACATTATGGGTCTTGCAACCCACAAAAAAGAGAAGGAACTTCATTAACAACTTAATTACATGAATGATTTCCATAAAATCTCCAATTTTATAAAACCCTAAAACTTTCAAAACACTATGAAGCAGCACTTTGCGCTGACCTCTTATGTGTGAAAATGAAATTTGGGTTTAAAATTCAAAGCTGTTTTTGAACCAGAGGTAAACAAAATTAAGGTTAGAAAAAGAAAATTCAGGTTGACAGTTTTAGGCCCTCCTCCGTTGAAAGCCATGAAGTAACTTTTCTGACACATGGCAGGCTGGTGTGGATTGATATCTGCTGGTTTATCAGCCCTTTTTCAGGGTTGCAGGTGAGATGCCCAGTTCCAAGGGTGCTGTTGTGCCCCTGTGATGACATGGGGCAGGGGGTGAAGCGCTGATGCCAGCTGCTATGTGCCACGCCCTGCTCTTACAGCCAGACGAAAGCCTCCTAGACCCTAGCTTGCATTAACCCTTTTCTTTCCTTCTCTTTCTGCGTGCCTTTAATCAACTTGGGGGTCTAATCAGATTATATATTTCTGTGGCCATGGGGTAGCAGACAGTGCTCTTTCTGTCGTGGCTGAGAAGCCGTGAGAGGATTGTGGAACATTCAAGGACCACAAAGCAAAGCTGAGACCTTGTTCTGTTTCAAAATCCTGGGGAGGCAGCAGAGTGAAATGCCTTTCATGCATGCGGAAGGATCTAACTGCATACAGAAAAAAAAATGCAGGGAAATACACGGAAACAAAAGTGTATTTCTGATGCATTGCTGTGATGGTGGTAAGTGCTTGCAAATGAAACTTGTCGTGCGCTGAGGTGGCTGTTCTGGTGAGTGTAAGTCCAATAAGGCAATGCAAAGCGCCACAAGCCACCATTTAGAAAACATATTGGGGGCGGATGGTTGTCTCAGCCGTAGTAAATGCTGCAAGTGAAAAAAAGGCTTTTCTGTTTGTTTTCCCGCTTGATTGCAGGTTGATGCTCTTCTGCCCTCTGGATTGGATTTTGTGGCCCTTGTCTGTGCTGATGAGATGCTCGCTGAAGGGGACTGATCTGGCACAGGTCGTGGCTCAGGAAGATCGGGGAGGTCTGGGCAGTCCCGTGCCTTCATTCCCTACTGTTAGTGCAAAATGAATGCGATTTGAATTAAAAACACGATGTGCCTTCTCCCCCCACCTGCCTTGTTAAATAGCCTGTCCTCACTCTGTCATGCATTTCCCCCCCCCCCCCCCCCTTCTCTTCAGCTCTGGGTATTTCTCACTGTCTTCAAGGTTTTGCGTCTTTCTGTCTGGCCCTCTCCTGGCACCTTCCTCAGCTTCATGTAAAGTTCCTGCTTGTCTACGTAGGGACAGCAAGGGAAATAGAGAATCTTTAGCTGACTGGGGTGGGCTGGAGGGTGGGGGGAGTGTTGCAGAGAGGGCGAAGGTGGATGCGTTCACAGGGGGTGGGGGCCCCCCTGCTCTGTGGCCTTCTCCCGAGGTGCTCCTCTTGTTTGCCTATGCGACAGCACCACTGATTTCCTGACGGCTTCTTCCTGGCTGTTGCTGCGGCCTTTGCCCGTGGTTTGATTTTGAGATGACACCGGTCCATCTCTCCGTTGCTGCCTCTCTTAACAAAACTGACATTTTAATCAGTGGGCTTTCTCTTTTTTTTTTGTGCGTAGGTGTAGAATCTCGTGTTTGTGAAAGATTGTTGTAACACTAATGCTTTCCTGTTCTCGGCTATGCCAGGGAGTCCTGGAAAAAAAAAAAAAGGTCTGTGACTGCACCTCTCTAGGGCTCCTGAGGCAGTGGCTGGTGGATGAAGAGCATGCAGATCGGCCCTGCCTGGCGGGGTGTACTCCTAGCTCCTCTCCCCCAGCCGTAGGGTTTCTTAAGCCCTTTCGTATTCAGGTAGCCTGCAGGTTTGATCTCATGTACATTTTAGTAGGCTGTCGTGATTCTTTGTTCCTGACTTGTGAATTGCCTCTCAGGAGGTTTAGCTGCAAAGCCCGCTCCTTCTGCAGAAGTGATTTCTTCTCTCGTGGACATTGCTCTGCCTCGGTTATCAGTATTATGTGCCACTTTATCGTGTGATTTAAATTTTTATTTGTAATAAAAACAAATTCAGTTGTGTCCTGTCGTGTGTTTTTATTTATTACCCAGCGGTTGCCTCCTTGCTCCTTTTGGGCCTCCAGCCCCATCAGAATCCGGGCTGACCTTTCATTCACAACTCTACATGCCTTAGGGAGGAAAATAATGTTCTCTTACCGGCTCGCCTAGGCCAGTCATTGCAGCGACAGTCCTCTCCTTTTGGAACCCTGCTGCTCCAAGCCACTAGATGTCACCCTTGCACAATGACTAGAGCCCCCCCGTTCCCTGCCCCTGTAATAGCCTCAGCTGTGACCTGCCAGTGGGACCCAGGTACTTCTCAGGACAGAGCTATGCGCGGGACCAGGTTTAAGAATTTGGTGGCCAGCACTGCCACCACCCGGAAAACTTGGAGAAGGGGACTCCATTGCCAGGGGCTGGGCCCCGAGTACCGCAGTGGTGCTTCTTTAAAACAGTAACGCAGGCCCAACCTAAGTGGGAGAAGGCACCTTTTTGGTCTGGCAATTTGGCACCTTCAAAATGTGGCGCCCTAGGCTGGTAAAGGTGAAGTTCCAGTTGGGTCTTCTCCACCTATACTGCCTCCCAACGACGAGGACCACCAGGGGCCTTCCCTCGGTGGTGGTACCAACCTCGTCTGGGCTCAAGGGTCCACACACGCAACAGACAGCAGGGGCCTCTTTTCTTCTCGGGGCCGCCGGCGAGACAGGGTCCGCGGACGGCCCTGTGGGGCTTCTTCTTTTCTTTAGGCCAACGGCCTTGCTAGACTTTTTTTGTTGTTTTTGTTTTGCTCCATTCTGATGTCGCAGAGGGGCCCCCTTCCTTTTCCTTTGGCTGCTGGTGGGCAGCAGAATGCACCACCAGCCAGTGCATGCCTGCAGCAGCCAAAAAAAGAAGCCTCGGGCACAGAAAGCAAAGGAAGCGCGCAGTGCGTCCTGTCCCGATGTGAAGCTCCAGACAGTTGGCAACCCTAGGCATGTTGCTTAAGGTGCAGAGCCTCTAATCTTAGCTCTGGTAATACGAGGCATTGAGTCAGAAGAAGCAAATGCTACAGGGGCATTTTTTTGGGTGGGGGGTATTTTTTGCCACCTGAAAATTCTGCCGTCTGAAGCGGCCGCCTCACCCTGCTTCATTCTAGAACTGCCACTGCTTGTTACAGGTAAGCAGCTCTGTTTTATCTGCCCTGTCCATTGCAGATTGGTCAGGCCTTGGTTGGCCAAGGATGTGGTGCACTCAGGCCCAGGAAGGGAGGAAGGCGGACCTACTGTTACTGTGCCAGTCCTTGTCAGAAGAGTCCCCCTCAGCCCTCTGGGGGTAGCAGGAATTCTGTTGGGGAGATACCAGTTCCAGAGATGGTTTTCAGGGGTGATGACTCAGACGAACTGAACGAAATCACTGTGAACCTGGAAGATGTAGTAGGCCAGATTGACAAACTAAAGAGTAGCAAATCACCTGGACCGGATGGTATGCATCCTAGGGTTCTGAAGGAACTCAAAAGTGAAATTTCTGATCTATTAGTTAAAATTTGTAACCTATCATTAAAATCATCCATTGTACCTGAAGACTGAAGGGTGGCCAATATAACCCCAATATTTAAAAAAGGCTCCAGGGGCGATCTGGGTAACTATAGACAAGTGAGCCTGACTTCAGTGCCGGGAAAAATAGTGGAAACTATTCTCAAGATCAAAATCGTAGAGCATATAGAAAGACATGATTTAATGGCACACAGTCATCATGGATTTACCCAAGGGAAGTCTTGCCTAACAAATCTGCTTCATTTTTTTGAAGGGGTTAATAAACATGTGGATAAAGGTGAACCGGTAGATGTAGTGTATTTGGATTTTCAGAAGGTGTTTGACAAAGTCCCTCATGAGAGGCTTCTACGAAAACTAAAAAGTCATGGGATAGGAGGCGATGTCCTTTCGTGGATTACAAGCTGGTTAAAGGACAGGAAACAGAGAGTAGGATTAAATGGTCAATTTTCTCAGTGGAAAAGGGTAAACAGTGGAGTGCCTCAGGGATCTGTACTTGGACCGGTGCTTTTCAATATATATATGTGATCTGGAAAGGAATACGACGAGTGAGGTTATCAAATTTGCAGATGATACAAAATTATTCAGGGTAGTTAAATCACAAGCAGACTGGGATACATTACAGGAGGACCTTGCAAGACTGGAAAATTGGGCATCCAAATGGCAGATGAAATTTAATGTGGACAAGTGCAAGGTGTTGCAAATAGGGAAAAATAACCCTTGCTGTAGTTACACGATGTTAGGTTTCCATATTAGGAGCTACCACCCAGGAAAAAGATCTAGGCATCATAGTGGATAATACTTTAAAATCGTCGGCTCAGTGTGCTGCAGCAGTCAAAAAAGCAAATAGAATGTTAGGAATTATTAGGAAGGGAATGGTTACTAGAACGGAAAATGTCATAATGCCTCTATATCGCTCCATGGTGAGACCGCACCTTGAATACTGGGTACAATTCTGGTCGCCGCATCTCAAAAAAGATATAGTTGCGATGGAGAAGGTACAGAGAAGGGCAACCAAAATGATAAAGGGGATGGAACAGCTCCCCTATGAGGAAAGGCTGAAGAGGTTAGGGCTGTTCAGCTTGGAGAAGAGACGGCTGAGGGGGGATATGATAGAGGTCTTTAAGATCATGAGAGGTCTTGAACGAGTAGATGTGACTCGGTTATTTACACTTTCGAATAATAGAAGGACTAGGGGGCATTCCATGAAGTTAGCAAGTAACACATTTAAGACTAATCGGAGAAAATTCTTTTTCACTCAACGCACAATAAAGCTCTGGAATTTGTTGCCAGAGGATGTGGTTAGTGCAGTTAGTGTAGCTGGGTTCAAAAAAGGTTTGGATAAGTTCTTGGAGGCGAAGTCCATTAATGGTTATTAATCAATTATACTTAGGGAATAGCCACTGCTATTAATTGCATCAGTAGCATGGGTTCTTCTTAGTGTTTGGATAATTGCCAGGTTCTTGTGGCCTGGTTTTGGCCTCTGTTGGAAACAGGATGCTGGGCTTGATGGACCCTTGGTCTGACCCAGCATGGCAATTTCTTATGTTCTTATGTTCTGAGGAGGGGGTTGAAAAATATAAGGGAGGTGTCAACGTTTTTCTCCAGTTTGGCACTGATGTTTCTCCTGTTGAAAATGCTGGAGCAAACTTTTAAACTAAAGCAAAACTGTGACATACTAAATGACAAAGGTAAGATTCAAATTTGAAGCACTGGGATTCCCATTCATTTGCTTTAACCACTCGGTGACTGAAGAGACTGACGTTTGCATGTTGATCAATAAGCGCAGTCTCAGTGTTTGTGAGGAATCAGAAAGGGTTCAAGTCAATCAATTCTGAGCCAATTTTGGTTGCATTACACACAGATGATTTTGCGGGGTGGCTCCATAGTTCTCATCAATGTGCTCCCCCGTAAGTGCCAGCTCTGTGGGTGCAATAGGTGCTTAAGCACCCCCATATTCCTTCACTGTGGCCAGGGAGGGGTAATTTATGTTGAAAAGTTGATGCCTATGGTGTTCCCTGGGCCTAGTCTACAGACAGCAGCAAATGTGTAATGAAATGGCAACCTATTCCCATCCCCCATGCTTGCTGCCATTGTCTCCCAAGCAGGGGTGGAGAATAATTGCCCTGGGCAAAGGCTATTGTGCAGAAACCATGCACATTTAATTCTGCAGGAAAGCAGAATTGGATTAACCCCTTTCAGACTTTCTGACAGCTGGTTTGATTATTTCTGTTGAAGCGTAAACTCTAACACCAGCATTACTAGCCTGAGTTTTCAAAATATCAATTTGTCTGTTACAAGTTGTAAAAGTATAAATAACAAACAGCCAGGCTTTCCCTGCATGAATTCAATAATTGCCTTGTTTTGAAATTTCTATAAGCAACTTCCATTCAATTTACCTGAAGATCTGGGAGCAGCCGTGAGGGCAAGAGGATCGCTAGGAAACAATTGGTGTGCACTGGCTACGATATTAGAAATATCATCACACAGGCATACTCACTACATATATCAATCAAGTCCTATCTCAAGTGAGGCCATTTGTCACGTTTCAGAATTCAGCAGCTCCTAGGGACCAGGAAAATCCAAGGGAGCAGCTTTAACCGTTCCAGGACTAATGACTTGGCAGTACAGGGGTGGATTGATGCAGAGGGTTCAGCTTGTTAGGTGTATTTTTGCAATTCTGCACATTCCACAGAGTGTTTGCCTTTAAACCAGATGAGCCTTTTCCTGGTCATGAAGCTTACATTGCCCGCTCTTCTCAGCCCCCGCGCTATTATGGGAGTGGTAGCTCTTGCATACATATTAAATTAAGAAAGCAAACAGCTCTCATAGTGCTCGTAGACAGAGTATGTTCAGGATACAAGGGACATGTTGGGGTGCCAGTAATGGAATGTGCCCTAATTGTGCAGGACAGTAACCCCTAATGCTATAGTGGGATATTGTTAGCTGGACTTCATCATGGATATGAGGGATAGTGATGTCTTGGCATGTGATGATATAGCTCACTTGTTCTTAAAGTTATTCAATGCATCACACTGTGTTTTATCCAGTTCTGGAGGCCATAACACCAAAAAGATATAAACAGAGTGGAGGAGGTCCAGAGAAGGGTTGCTAAAGTGGTGTTGAGTCTGCAACACAATCCCTATGAAATGAGATTTAACCACCTAAATAAGTATACCCTAGGGAGGAGGAGAGGGGAGAGCGATATGATAGATATTCAAATACCTCAAATGTGGAGAGGAAATGACATCATCAAAGTGAACGGATGGCTTTGAACGAGCTCCTCCACAGAGCAGCAAAATCTAAGCAAAATCTCAGGTATCACTGAAGATTGAATGGTATTTTTCCTCCTGAAACGAGTGGCAATAACTGGCCATGTCGGTTAAGAAAAATACAGTAGATTTTTGCAAGTTTTCATACTCCAAAACGGAGGTGAGCCGCAAATGTGAAGGAGACAATATGGCGACCAGGGAAGAAAGCAATCCCGACACAGGCTCTGATGCATTGCAAGCAGGCCTGGGCATGGAAATACCGTCCCATGAAGATTTTAGAGCTTGGTTCCAGGAGCTAAAACAGGAAATCAGGAATCAAAAGCAAGAACTTACGAGCCTTATTATAGAGGTTAAAGAGGAATTGTCTAAATTAGGCCGTCGAATAGATGATACAGACATTAGAGTGGACGCCCTAACTGAAGACTTGAAGAAGGTGAGGTCTGAACAAGTTGACGCAAAAATGGAGATAGACAGTCAATCAAAAGCTAGAAGACCTTGAAAACAGAACACGTAGATGCAATCTTTGGGCTAGATTTTAAAAGCCCTGCACGCGCCTATTTTGCATAGCCCACCGGCGCGCACAAAGCCCCGGGACGCGCGTAAGTCCCAGGGGTTCGTAATAGGGGCGGGAGGTGGCGGGTCCGGGGGCGGGTCTGGGGCATGGTGATGGTTCGGGGGCGGACCGGGAGGGCGGTCCCGAGTCCCCCGGCACTGCGGCCTGTGCCAGGGGATGCTGAAGTGGCGCGAGCAAGTTACAGTCTAACTTCAGTTAGTCAGCCTGAGTGACTCACTGCTCTCTTGATTAACTAATGTTGGTCCCTATTCAAACCCAATCACTACCTCAACACCTTTCCAAGGTGAGTAACTGAGCTGAACTATTCAACTTTTTTACTTAGGTATACACTGCTCCTATCTTATTTCTAGCTTCTGGCTACTTTTTGGGTTGGTTTTTTTTTTTTTCCAATACAAACACTCAGTTAGTATTAAATACAAACACTCAGTTCTTTAAAAGTCTGGAGAACACTCGGTTCTGCAGACTTTGAAAAATAAACACACTACCTTCTGCTATCTTATTGACTGACTAAAAATACAGTCTAACTTGTTTATTCACTGCCTACCTACTGCTACCTTATTGACTGACTATTTAAAAATACAAACAGTCTAACTTGTTTATTCACTGCCTTTCTGACTATTAAAGACACAAACACACTAAATAATATTCCCAAATAGTTAACTTTGCCCCAATACTTTTAAAAAAGACAATGTCCCAAGCAAAAACTTACTGATTCCTTTCAGCCACCAGCAAGGTGATCCTCTCCTCTCGCTTTCACTTTCTTCCTTCCCTGACATCGGATCCCTCTCCCCTCACTTCCTTCCTCCCCTCCACAGCATCTACCTCCTGCCTCCTTCCACAGCATCGCTCTGCCTGTCCTCCACCCACTTTTCCAGCATCCGCCCCCGACTCTCTCGCCAGCCTTTGTCTCTTGCTTCTGTCCTTCCCTCAACATCTTCTCCCGGTGCCTCTCTTCCCTCCCTCCCTCCCTCAGGGCAGTTGAGCAGTAGGAGCTATCAGGGTTGGCTCTAGGGCAAATGGCGCCCACCCCCCTCTGACGGCTATTGATTAGTGGCGGTTAGCACACTTTCTCTCTCCCCCTGTCCTCAGTACTCTCCCCATTCCCCTCACAACTCCAGTGCCGGCCTTAGAAATTTAGAAAGACACATTTTTTAGATTCAGTCATGCTGCATTTTACAGCATAAAAAGACATATTTTTTCATTTTTTATCAATCATGTATCCCTGGATCACACATCACCAGTATAACTGAGCCAAAAAATCTTCAACACAAATTTCCAATTTTGTCTAAATAACCAAGAAGTAGAGCATGCCCCTAGACTATGCACATCTTGGCCTGCCATTAACTATATCTGGCAATTTGGCTATAAGATATTTTAAGAAAACTCTTAAGGGCCCATTATGCAATAAAGAAAGCCCTGGCCAGTTCTAGCTACCCAGCAAAACTATTTTTTTAAATCATTTGACTGCATTGCATCAACAATTTTAGAAACTGGATACAAGATCTTATTCAGATTATATTTAACATCATCCAAAAAAATGTTATACATTTCCCAAAATACTAATAAACTATGCCAAAACAGCAAAAACATCAAATAACACCCAATAATTAAAACTAATAAGGATTAAAAAATCTCCTGCTTTCCATACCTGTAACATCTTGATTTCCAGTCATCCTGAGATTGTTGTGGATTGGGGTGGTGGAGCCACACAAACATTATCTTCTCTCACACACACACACTTACACATTCATTCTCTCATGTACTCTCTCATATATATGCTCATGCTCTCACACACATTCGTCTCTGTCTCACATACACACACATACTTACATGTGTTCATCTCTCACACACTCCCTCTCTCATACATTCGTCCATTCTCTCTCACACACTCACATACACAAGTTCTCTCTCCCTCACACATACACACAGATTCCTTTACACACACATGTTCATTTTCTCACACACACATAGGTTCACTCTCTCTGTCACACACACACACACATGCACACAAAATTGGTGTTTCCCTTAGGCAAACTAGGTGATCGCCTATTGTGCCAAAATTTTGGGGACAGGAAAATCCCTCCAACCTGAGACCCAGAAGGGTTGAGCACTGTGCTGAAGCTGTTCCAATAGGTAAGTTGGAGGTAGGGAGTATATGACTGAAGGTTTGCCTAGGGTGCCAAATGCTCTTGCACTGGTCCTGCATGAGCATATACACACCCTCTCGCTCACAAACACGCACACAGGCTCTCACTCTCTCTCACACACATATTTTCAGGGCCTCCCCCTCTCTTCAGCTGCAGTAGGATGAGATTTGCAGAGGCTACACCACTGTGGGATGGGGGTCTGTTGCAGCCTTGCTGCCTCTCTTCGGGCACTGATGGAATATGTTACACAGTGGTCTCGCTACCTCTGTTTGGGTTGCGGTGGGATGGGGTATGCTGTTACCTCAACGGGCCTCTTTTTGGTCGCAGCAGGATGTGGTCCACCACAGCCCTGCCGGATTCCTCCTTTGCTGCTGTGGGATGGATGAGGCTGGCACTGCCCAGGGCGTCCCTCAGCTCACAGTGCCCACCAGGCTCACCCTACTGAGAGGCCGGCTATGTCACCACCCCCACGGGAGTGCTGCCCCATGCAATTCTACAGTATTCATACCCGCTAGTACCTGGCCTAGAGCCTCTGCTTCTGCTCCCCACTTTTATGTGTCTGCACTGTGAGCATGATCAAAACTCATGCGCCAGTACTTCGCATTGCTTATTTTGCGTTGCACTAGATCGGCAGTGGAAATTGCCAGTCTGCAAGTTTTGAACATACCTGTGGCGCTGGCATATGGCAGGGCAGCGGGGAACAATAGCAGAGCCCTCTGCTGCTTCAGCGGCAGGCGGGTCCTGGGATCCCCAGCAGCCACACTGCTTAGATTGGTGGTGACTCCTGAAGTTCTTTGACTGGCATACATCCTCCATACAATATTTTTGCCGCCTTCCCTCTCCCAAAATTTTGTTGCTGTAGGAAACTACCTAGTTGGCCCAGTGGTAGAGCTGGCAGAACTTACTGCTCTCTGTTTCCTTCTCTACCTCTGGCCTTTTCTTTCTCACCACTTCCCTGCTTACCTCGTGGCCCCTCTTCTCCTTTGCCTGGCAGTCTGTCTCCTTGGGCCCTGCTGTTTTCAGCTCCAGCTGTTGCTGCTGGCCAGCGCTCGATGGCCTCTCCCTCTGGGTCCTTCTGCCCCTTTTCCTGCCGCTGGCCAGTGTGCACTGACCAGCTCGTTCATGTAGTGCCAGCTGATGTAGCAGTGACATCTTTCTCCTGGTGCATATTTCTACTGTAGATGACTCTAAATATCAAAATGATGAAGAGTTTGACACTGCCCAATGTAATTTTTCTGTTCACTCCTGACACAGGTAAGAAGTGATAAGATTGGGAGATTGATGGGTTGATGACAGGAAGGAAAGGCATGCAATCAAAAGCTTCATAAAAGCAGCCACAGGACAAATGAGAGAGATGGGAGTATTTACAGAAAGAAGGATTTTGCTAATAATAGGAAATGAATGTCTGATTTATAAGGGTATTTTTTTGTTCACTGTATGCCTGTAAGACAGTCGGTACAGAATGGGGGCCAGTGAGGGTGGGGATTGGGAGTGAATAAATAGGGAGAAGCAAGAAGGAAAGACAGCAGCAAATAGTTAATAAAAAGCAGAGCTACAGGAGTAAGTGATTATTAGAAGAGGGAGAGAGGGAACAAAAAAAGAATTGAAACTGCAAGACACACAAGTAGGGGGCTTACTGAGGAAGGACATATTGGGAGAGCAGGGGCAATTGAGAGAGAGTGAGGGGTGGGGCTGGAGGTGATTAAGATGAATAAGGGAGGGTGACTCGGTGGAGTGGCCTGCAGAGTTGTCCTGTTCTGCTTTACTGTGATGTCATGATTAAATGCCCTTCATGACATTCCGGTTATGCGGCTACAATGCAGCTTGGCAGCATTTGATACTAGGACACCTCTCTCGGAGTGCATCTGCGCTGCTCAGGAGGCTGACAGTGTGTGATCAGTATGCATCGGATGCTTAACGCGTCTGTCTCTGCATTACTGCTCTACTCTTTCAGCTCATGATCCTTTCATTTATACTTTGCAGCAGATACACCAAATGTAACCTCCCCTTACCCACCCGTGACTCTTACTCATAATCTGCTTCATATCTTTAGATCATATCTGAATTTATGCTGAATGTTCTTCATTTTTTATGTAATAATCTGCCTTCAGACTAACTCTGGAAACGGCAGAATATCAACTGCTCATAAATAAATAAATAGACCTGTGAGGTGCAGCCCCCCACATGGTTTCTCTAGCTGCAGGGAGTGGCCACATTTGCACTTTCCACAGCAGCTTAAAGATGACCTTGCTCTCCTTCCATCTGGTCCCCTCACCCCAGCATAGGAGAGGAAAAAAACATAGCAGTTTATTAATAAAACACTTACAAATGTGAGAACTGCAAATCGGAGGTTCCCAACCCTGTCCTGGGAGACACCCCCCCCCCCGGCCAGTCAGATTTTCAGGATATCCACAATGAATATTCATGAGAAAGATCTGCATGTACTCCTTCCATTGCCAGAAAGAGGCAGGACAAACCAGCTAAAGAAACCAAAAAATTATTCAAGCTTGCATTCTGCTTCCAAGCACAGTGGAGTCTGTGAGTCAAGCATTTCATTCATCAGAAATGGTCAAGATGGTCAGCCCAGGCCAATTAGAAGGAAGCGTTTCCTACTTTCATGGCTGACAACTCATTTAGATTCTATTTTGGGGTTGCTGGGTTCTTTTTGTTTGGTTTTTTTTATTGTTTATTGAGCATTTGTGGTTCACAGATGGCTACAAGGCCTTCCATTTAATTTCAGTCGTATTCTTGGCACTATGTCTAAAGTGGGATTTCATGTACATTTTTCTACAAAAGAGAATCCAAGCTGGAATTTTATAGACACTTTTTACAAAGCTGGTGAGAGACCAGCTACTTTTCCTGCCATGTCTCAAGGTGTGTGGGGCAGCACCATTGATATCCATGGGTTGCCAATGCTGGATTTCTAATGCAATCTGGTACCTGCAGTGCTGATATCAAGCAGTCGAATCAGGTACTACTACTATCACCCTACACTGGAAGGTATAGTGACTTCAGAACCCGGACTAGCCAAAACGTCTCCCTCCTGGAACTGGACAACTCGGCTGCCTGTTTCCAGATAAGCCATGTACAGAGTGTGCCTGTGTGTAGGCTGTTTAGGGGCTGGGTTGTAGCGAATAATGTTTATTGTGCATTGCAAACTATTCTGCATGTAGAAATTGTAGGACTGGCTCAGAGCCATGCAAAAGACCCGGATTTGATTCCCAGGCCTGGTCTCTGCTCCTGAGTTAACCGAGACTGAAGATACTTCGGAGGCAGCCTCTGGCATTACTGCGCAGTCAAACTGCAGAAAAATGCAACATGAAGAGAGGGAGCAACCTGCTGGCTGTAGGTGATGCCCACTGAAAGGACAGCTGTATTAAGTTTTTTGAACAGGGGCAAAATCTTATCTAACCGTGGGGGTGGGGGCGGTGCAGTTTTCAAATTGTCTGCATTGGTGCAAAGTCAGCGCCTATTTTTTGCCCATGGGCTTTGCACCAATTTTCAAACGGAAGTTACAAAGCACAGGTAGAATTTTGCTTCAAAGGTATACATGGAGATTTGAAAATGAGGTCTAGTTCCCTAAGAATGCCCTTTAAACTGCTTTGAAAATTGTTCTCTGTGTGATGAAAGTATTTAGTTATTTTCATTGGGAAAATGCTAGGGCAATGCTGGAGCAATTTCCATCTGAGCAAAACTTTCTCTTTTATGATAGCTATAGGGATGTGCATTCGTTTAACTCATTTTTTGGTTTTTAATGCACAATATATCTAAACAAATGAGAAAAAAAACGAGATGAATGGGAAAAGCCTCATGAGAGGCTTCTAAGGAAACCAAAAAGTCATGGGATAGGAGATGATGTCCTTTCATGTAAGAACATAAGAACATGCCATGCTGGGTCAGTCCAAGGGTCCATCAAGCCCAGCATCCTGTTTCCAACAGTGGCCAAACCAGGCCACAAGAACCTGGCAATTACCCAAACACTAAGAAGATCCCATGCTACTGATGCAATTAATAGCAGTGGCTATTCCCTAAGTAAACTTGATTAATAGCCGTTAATGGACTTCTCCTCCAAGAACTTATCCAAACCTTTTTTGAACCCAGCTACACTAACTGCACTAACCACATCCTTTGGCAACAAATTCCAGAGCTTTATTGTGCATTGAGTGAAAAAGAATTTTCTCCAATTAGTCTTAAATGTGCTACTTACTAACTTCATGGAATGCCCCCTAGTCCTTCTATTATTCGAAAGTGTAAATAACAGAGTCACATCTACTCGTTCAAGACCTCTCATTATCTTAAAGACCTCTATCATATCCCCCCTCAGCCGTCTCTTCTCCAAGCTGAACAGCCCTAGCCTCTTCAGCCTTTCCTCATAGAAGAGCTGTTCCATCCCCTTTATCATTTTGGTTGCCCTTCTCTGTACCTTCTCCATCTCAACTATATCTTTTTTGAAATGTGGCGACCAGAATTGTACACAGTATTCAAGGTGCAGTCTCACCATGGAGTGATATAGAGGCATTATGACATTTTCCATTTTATTAACCATTCCCTTCCTAATAATTCCTAACATTCTGTTTGCTTTTTTGACTGCTGCAGCACACTGAGCCGACGATTTTGAAGTATTATCCACTATGATGCCTAGATCTCTTTCTTGGGTTGTAGCACCTAATATGGAACCTAACATTGTGTAACTATAGCAAGTGTTATTTTTCCCTATATGCATCATCTTGCACTTGTCCACATTAAATTTCATAAGAACATAAGAACATGCCATACTGGGTCAGACCAAGGGTCCATCAAACCCAGTATCCTATTTCCAACAGTAGCCAATCCAGGCCATAAGAACCTTTGCAAGTATCCAAAAACTAAGTCTATTCCATGTTACCGTTGTTAGTAATGGCAGTGGCTATTTTCTAAGTCAACTTAATTAATAACAGGTAATGGACTTCTCCTCCAAGAACTTATCAATCCTTTTTTAAACACAGCTATACTACCTGCACTAACCACACCCTCTGGCAACAAATTCCAGAGTTTAATTTCAGATGCCCAATCTTCCAGTCTTGCAAGGTCCTCCTGTAATGTATCACAGTCTGCTTGTGATTTAACTACTCTGAATAATTTTGAATCATCTGCTTGCTCTTAATCTCACTCACTCCTCCCCCCTGAGCACAAATGGAAGCTGCAGCAGCTTCCTCCTTCAGCCCCCATGGCCCAAGAAAAATCCCATTGGCTGCGGGGATAACACTGCTGCCTCCCGTTGCAGATCATCAGCTGCTCTGCTGTTTTTCTGCGGGCACATGCTGCTCCTCCGACCGATTTTGCTGCTACTTTTGAAAGCAGCATGGACTTTCCCGCACGTCCCCACTACACATCACTTTCTCTTCCGGGTCATGGGGACAGGAAGAAGAAAAAGTCGTACTATAGTTGCTAGCTTCTACTGACACTGGTGCCATTCCCGTTCGGGTTTGAGTGTGCCGACAGCCCGGGGGGCAATGGCAGCAGCGAAAGGATGTCTGCCTCTCTCACTGGGGTGAAACAAGGGGGGGGGGGGGGGAGAGAAGATCAGCTGGAGCAGCGGGAATGTGTGGCACACCTGCCAGTGCTTGGCGTCACGCCGATTGAGAATCGCAGCCCTATGTAACCACCGGGCTGGTAGTCTCAGATCTAAGATCCAAGAGGCCACATCTCACACAAATGGCCACATGTGCGTGTAAGTGGGCCATGCGGGAGCTA
Source organism: Rhinatrema bivittatum (assembly GCF_901001135.1). Classification (NCBI taxonomy): domain Eukaryota; kingdom Metazoa; phylum Chordata; class Amphibia; order Gymnophiona; family Rhinatrematidae; genus Rhinatrema; species Rhinatrema bivittatum. The sequence goes on from NC_042620.1 coordinate 296,263,604, forward strand.
TGCGAATTTTAAATAGCCAGGAATGGTGCGTGTACATTGAGGTATGGGGTGTGCCCAGAAAAGTAGCATGGGCATCCCAGCACTGATGCATTTTCCTCACCTGGTGTGTGAGTGTGTGTTACATGCACCACTTTGTTACAGCTCCCTGTTTGATGCAGTAGTCCAGTGGGGAGAGAGAGAGAGAGAGAGAACCTCTTTATAGGGCTCCGTCTGATACTCTATATAGGGACCATTGTAAGGGGGCACTTTGATTCGGGGGCGAGTTTTCTGGAGGTGGGTTGGGGTGTTACAGACGCATTCAGAGGTATCCATTGTAAAATTGACATCATTAAAGATTTTTAGATCTAATTCTTTCAACCTCCCGAATCAAAGTGCCCCCTTCCAATGGTCCATATACTGAGTGTCAGGCTGAGCCTTATAAAGAGGTTCTCTCTCTCATGTTCACTGGACTCCTGCACCTAACAGGGAGCAGTAGCAACATGCACGTGCCGGCTGAGGAAAATTAGGGGTCGCACGTGTCAGTGCGGGCCTGGCCCCTTTTCTGGGTGCGCATACCTCTATGTACGCACCCCCTTCCCGGCTGTTTAAAATTCGCGTAGCTCCCGCGCGGCCCACTCACAAGCATATGTGGCCGGTTTTGCGCGCGCATGGCTTCTAAAATCTACCTTGAGAAGTTTTACACCACAGCTTCCACGAAGGTTGTCAGATCTGAGTGGTGGAGATTCCCTGACAAGCCCCCGGGGCCCTCCCCATTGCATGCACTTAGTTCCCAGAATACAATTCTTGTAGACAGCAGTGATGATAACAGCACCAGTGAGTGCTAACATCACTATGCAGTAAGAGGCACACAGGAAGCTGATGTGGCTGCCGGTACTTTTACTGATAAGAGTGAAAATGATCTTTAAAGCTGCCGTGTTCAGCTGAGAATGTTGTAAGCGAGATTTTTGATAAATTTGTGACCTCTTGGAATCTTATTATGCTTTAAAATGGTAAAGCCAATTGTCTCTTCTTCCCTTCCCCATGGTTTTTGAGCTTCCCTCCCATGGAATTAATAGATTTATTTTACTCCAGTTTAAATAGTGTTCAAATGCAATTGTACATATCTCCCGTCTAGTAGTTTTCTGTCAAAGGCTCCCTTTCTCCTCATGGTACCAGGCTGATGCTGGCCGTACTTCTTTTCTCCCAAAACCTTCAGTCGATACAAATGAGCCCTCGAAGGGATTCCCGATGCCTCCTTTCCTGCACTGTGATCGGCTGTAAGTCATCCCTCCTTTGGATGCAGGTGATCCTTATGCTCCTCCCCTTCTCAGTGGAGTGAACCCCTCCCCCTTTTTGGAAATCCCCCCTAGTTAACGGGAACCCAGAAAACGTAAGCGGGAAATCCTTTTACAGAAAACAGGAGGGGAGGACTCCGTGAGTCCAGGAGGGTGGAAAAACTCCCAGCTCAGCAAAAGAAATATTCTTTAAAACGGATCTTCACAATAAAGGAAGGCTTTCTTACTCCACATGCAAAACAGGGGACGGCCAACAACATGCCAGGAAAACTAAAACCTTCCACAGAGGAAAATGGTAGTCGGAGCTTCTCCCTGCGCTCACACTGTAACTCTGTTCTCCTCCTATAACCAGGGACTCTTCCAACCCACCTCACTACGGGTACAGATCTTCTAACAGGATCTCTACACCTAAGAAAAGCAATATGCAATCAGGCACCAATCCAGGCTGACTCCGCCGGCCCCTCCTAACGTGCAAGATGTTCAACAGAGGCCCCCCTAGGCTGCAGGGAGCAGCCCCTTCAGTGACGTTTTAAGGAAAAGGTCTAGAAAAATGTCAGCATGTGCAGCATGTACAAAACCCCCGCCCAGAATTTCATCGAGCCCAGGTTACTATTGGATCATCCAGAAAAGCCACCAGCACTAATTGCCAGGGTCAGCTTTTGCCAGCTGTCATCCCTGAAGCTACAAACAGCACGAAGTCCAATTGGTATTTGGATGGGAGGACTGGCATACAGGTCAGTCCTGTATGCCAGTCCCGAATTGTAAGTCACCTTGGGCAAGGGCAAGGATTTGGAAAAATGAGTAATCAAATCCAAAGGCATCTGCACCATGCACGGTGTCTATGACTAAATATCCCATGGCACCCACCACCAGAATGAGGATATTAATCCCATAATCGCATACAGGTTGTGCTTCCCCACAAGCTACAATTTCTGTTATACAAATTCAGTTAGATACAGAAAATGTTCTCTTTTTCTACATTGACAGGCTATCCCTGAGTATGGGATAGTACGCCTCACTAGATCAATCCAGTTTTGTAGAAACACATTTTCTAATAACAATCCAAAGCAATTTCAAGACTTTAATATGTCAGACAGAATAATTCTGAACAAGATTGATTTAATGTACGTATTTCAGAGAACTACAAAGCAGTTCCTGCCTGGCAGGCTCTAGAGATTCTCACAGAAATGTCTCCAGGATCAGCCTGGTTATTCAATTTGTTGTGATATTTTGAACTCATGTCCCCTCTGCGTAAACTCTCCCACTGACTTGAGACTCCAATGTCTGAGCTCCCTCAGGCCCCAATGTAAAAAATGTGCACTGATACGTGCTTAAAACAAGAGCTAACTCTCCCAGTACAGTAAGCGAATGGCATGCTGATGCACCGGGAGTCAAGAAAAGCACAATAATCTGAAATTGTGCCCACAAAGACAGGCTTAGCACACATAAAACACAATTTATGCGGACAAATCATGTTTTATACTTATAAATCCCAAGTATAGGACCTGGGCACCACAAACTCCAGATTTACCACCATAGACTAAACACTAGCAGCAGAAACCTTACCCTGCTTCTGACCAGGGATTAAGAAGACACAAGCCTATGCACCTGGGGGCTGATGTAATAAGATGCACTGAAGTTGCCGCGAGTTTGTATATGCGTTTTCCTGCAGAAAGCCCTGTACGGGGATGTAATAAGGGTTTTGTGCACAGGAAAAAAGCGAGTACGAACTCGCTTACAGATCCGCGGATTTTCCTGCACGAATGCATGCTAATGGCATGCAAAGGAGGCGATTACCTAATCATAAGCAATGCAGGGAGCCACGCTAATGCTAGTGTGGGTTTTTTAATGCGTATTTTTTACCACCATGGTCAGGGCACGAGTTAAGTGTCAGCACTGACACGGGGGAGCCTATGTCGGCGTCCGAGTGTGCTGAAAACCACCTAGCTGAGCGCCTAATTCGGCGTCCGAGTGACCAGCTTAGCTAGGCATTTTTCTGGGCGTTGGAATGGCCAGTTTAGGTAGGTGCATCCCTAGGCGCTTTTCGAGACGTCCGATTGGCCAGATTTGCAACCAGCTGAGTGCTTAGCTCAGCGCCCGAGCAGCCAGATACAGAGCCAGAAGAGTGCCTGAGCGGCAAGATTAGCTAGGCGCCTTTCTGGGCACCCGATCATATAGATTTGCAAGCAACTAAGCGCCTAGCTCAGCACCCAAACAGCAAGGTACACGAGGCACCTGATCATGCAGATTTGCAAGCAACTAAGCGCCTAGCTCAGCACCCAAACAGCAAGGTACACGAGGCACCTTTCTGGGCACCCGATCATGCAGATTTGCAAGCAACTAAGCGCCTAGCTCAGCACCCAAACAGCAAGGTACATGAGGCACCTTTCTGGGCACCCGATCATGCAGATTTGCAAGCAACTAAGCGCCTAGCTCAGCGCCCAAACAGCAAGGTACACGAGGCACCTTTCTGGGCACCCGATCATGCAGATTTGCAAGCAACTAAGCGCCTAGCTCAGCGCCCAAACAGCAAGGTACACTAGGCACCTTTCTGGGCACCCGATCATGCAGATTTGCAAGCAACTAAGCGCCTAGCTCAGCGCCCAAACAGCAAGGTATTCTAGGCGCCTTTCTGGGTGCCCGATCATGCAGATTTTTCTGCCATGAACAGAAGAGCACGAGTGGCCTGATAAGCGCCTGGCTGAACACCTATCTCGACTTCAGAGTGGCCAGCTTAGCAAAGCACTTTTCACAGCATCTGAGGTAAGCGCTTCCCTGGGCGGACAGATAGACGGCCAGAAGAGCAGCAAGATTGTTGTGAATTAGCATCCATGAAAATATTGTCATATTTTCTGCAGCACAGTTATTGGAAATATTAAAAATACTTTCCAGGGTCATACTTTCACTTAATAGGGAGACCCGTTCACTTACTCGCTTTTATGCACGGATTATCGGCTCAGGTTTTAAGCGCGGATCCGGTCGCTTATTACATAGGCCCTGTACCACGCTTAGGTAAGATCATTTTCCCATACATGCGCGGATTTCTGCGCGCAAATCATTTGCATAATCTCTCTTTTTTTACATTCCGCGGAAGCGGCAGCTTCAGCCGCGCGCGGTGATTAAAACCCACGCACATAACAAGCGCCTGTTTTGCCACGGGTCTCATTACTTCAGCCCCCTGGAGAGTAATAGATAATGCCCAGATTAACATGGGATTTCTGTGAAGGAGCGCTAAGTTGTGCACATAGTCTCTTGTGCACGATGAGGATAACTTTCAAAACTGCCTACGCATGTACATGTACACACGTCTATGGGTGCGCGCAAAGTTGCTCTAGTATTTTATAACCTGCATGCAAATGATATGTGCAAGCTATAAAATATGAGTACATATGCACACAAGCATGCTCATGTATGGAAAAACTGCGAGCTGCACATGTTTGGACTTATCCAGATAAGTTCTGATTTATCCAGCTAAGTAGAAGCACTTAGCTGGATAAGTCCGAAAAGCACTACCTTCCATCAAAGTAGTGCTTTTCTGATTCATCTGACTAAGTAAAATAGCCAGAGAAGGCTAAAAAAAGCGCTACTTAACTAGATAAATCTTAAAATGCTACTTATCTGGCAAGTCAGATAGCCGGCTATGTCTAAAAAGCACTACATATCCAGACATGTAATTACTTTTATGTTTGTTAGCAGTGCTCACAAGCAGGGCATCAAGGCAGAATCTAAGCACAAGGACCGCATTTGCCTCAGCAAATTCAGGAAAGTGAAAGGCCTGTGACTCTCACACAGATGGCCAGAGAAAACTATGACATTGTCAGAGACCAGTATCATGACAAAGCTGGCAAAACACCCAGAGTGATATGTGTAATAGTACAAGCACTGTTAGAACATAAGAACATAAAGAACATGCCATACTGGGTCAGACCAAGGGTCCATCAAGCCCAGCATCCTGTTTCCAACAGTGGCCAATCCAGGCCATAAGAACCTGGCAAGTACCCACTGTTGTGGGAGTCTCAGTTTAGTGGACCCTTGGGCCGACCTGCTGGAGACTAGAAAAAGATGGACAATGACTCTGATGAACAGCGGGCCGGGAGGCAGATGTTCAAGTGGGACGTAGATGCTCTTCACCCTGGAAGCTGGTGCTCCCCCGGGAGGAGCCCATAGGAGCCCAACCACTGGGACTTAGGTGGCTTCACCCTTGGAAGCCGAAGACCCCCCCCCCCCCCCCGGGAGGAGCCTGTAGGGTCCCGGCCGCTGGGACTTAGGCGGGTAGTGGATCAGGACAGGTAACTGGAACCAGACCAGGACAGTAGTGATACTGTAACTGGGTACGGGTTCTGGAACCAGGCAGGAACCAAGCAGGTACTGTAGCAGGAACGGAGCGACGTAGCCAAGCGAGTCACTCCAGGGCGCAACGCAACAGGAAACCAGAATGCTAACCCGTTGCAAGGCAAAGGCTAGGTGGCCGCGGCCGGCTTATCAAGGCCGCGGCGTCTGACGTCAGGAATTGGGCGGAGTCAGTACTGGTGGGAAACGGGCTTCAAAGGCGCCCAAGTGGCGCGCGCCTAGGAGCAGGGCGTCCTCGGGCACCCTCGCGGCGGGGCAGCCCCAGCGGGGACGCCGCCAAACAAGGCCGCAAGCCAGGGCTCCGGAGGCGGGAGCAGGTCCGGGAATCAAGAGGTAAGGGCCTGGCCGCGGTGCTCGCGGCCAGGACCGCAACAAGCACAGCAACTAATCAAGCCGTCAGCCTGCTCGGGTCCACTTACAGAAGCTACCAGTTCCTGTCACGAGAATAGCTCAGACCTGCACTTTAATTTTATCCATAAGGCCAAGAAGCAAATTACAAGTCCTAGCATGCAATAAGGCGAACCCAAATGTAGCTCCACACTCTCAGAGATACTCTGAAAGTAGGCAGGCTGGTGTCCACAGCGGTGTTGGAGATTCGGCAGGATTATGTTATGGAATTAATCTGAGCCTAATCAACTCAGATCAAATAGGATTGGTGACCCCTGTGGGCCTCAGCAAGACTGAACACTGACCTTAAAATCACAAGAACTCCTTATTACTGTTTGCAGGGATAGTAGAAAGATCACTGAGCCTGATGAGTCCTTGAGATCAGGCCTCAGTAGAGAGATCACCGAGCCTGACCATGTAAACCCAAGTCATGAGATCTACTGGCTAATAATTCCAGAAATAATAGTCCTCTTTGGTAATAATAAAAAGGTCACTAACCCCTGACTCTGCATTCATGAGATCCCTTTTCTACTACTTACAGAAATAATAAAAAGCTCACCAACTTTGCTTAGGCTGAGGGAGGAGGATGTTTCTTCTGCAGAACCATATAAAAATGGTGATAACTGTCAGGAATCAGATCTCTTCAAGCAACAGACTTCTGGAGGTGGCAAAGCCAATCAACCTGAGGCCCTTGTAAGGAACTTATGCTTGGATTCATGTTAAACTGTCTTAATTATTGTGTTTGTTCTCTTTATCTGATTATTGCAGTTAACTAATCGGTGACCACCTGATAATGATTTCTGATTATCACTCATTACTTTGATCATTTACTCATAAGAACATAAGAAATTGCAACATTGGGTCAGATTGAGGGTCCAAGAAGCCCAGCATCCTGTTTCCAACAGTGGCCAATCCAGGTTGCAAGTACCTGGCAGAATCCCAAACAGTAAATAAATCCCATGCTCTAATGTTGGTAATAAGTAGTAGGTATTCCCTAAGTCAACTTAATAGCATTTTATGGACATCTCCTCTAGGAACCCGTCCAAACCTTTTTTAAACCCAGCTACGCTAACTACCTGTACCACATCCTCTGATAATGTATTCCAGAGCTTAATTGTACATTGAGTGAAAAAGAATTTTCTCCAATTTGTTTTTAATGTGCTACTTGCTAACTTCGCGGAGTGCCCCCTAGTCCTTCTATTATCCGAAAGAGTAAATAACCGATTCACATCTACCTGTTCTAGACCTCTCATGATCTTAAAGACCTCTATCTTATCCCCACTCAGCCATCTCTTCTCCAAGCTGAACAACCCTAACTTCTTCAGCCTTTCCTCATAGGGGAGCTGTTCCATCCTCTTTATCATTTTGGTCAACGTTCTTTGTACCTTCTCCATCACAACTATATCTTTTTTGAGATATGGCAACCAGAATTGTACGCAGTATTCAAGGTGCAGTCTCACCATGGAGCGATACAGAGTCATTATTACATTCCCTTCCTAATAATTCCTAAAATTCTATTTGCTTTTTTTGGCCACTGCAGCACACTGAGCAGATGATTTCAATGTACACTATGACGCCCAGATGTTATGTGATAACACTAATATGTAACTTAACATTGTGTAACTACAGCATGGGTTATTTTTCCCTATGTGCATCACTTTGCACTTGTCCATATTAAATTTCATCTGCCACTTGGATGCCCAATCTTCCAGTCCCGCAAGCTCCTTCCTACAATTTATCATAATCCACTTGTGACTTAACAACTCGGAAGAATTTTGTGTCATAATAAAACCGTTGCTAAGTACCTGGAATTGAAGAGTGCTGAAGCAGTATGTGTTTTGGGACTGGTGGGAAGGAGTATTATGGGTAAGCCCCTGTAGCCTGCAAAATGCCTGCCAGTGTTACAGGTTAACCCCGGTTAAAGCCCGAAGTCCTGGGCGAGTACGCTCACAGCTGTATTACACTGCCAGTGTTTGGGTCTGAACCCTCATCAGATTACTATCACCTGACAGGTCAACTCAAAGAAGTTGCTTTTGTCCCGTCTCATTCATGGAGATGTAGTCCTGCCTATCTTGAGGAAGCATTTCCTAAATTAAGCACAAGATAACGTTCCTTCACCGCTTCGGAAGGCCTTTCCTGCGCCGTCTCATATTTGGATTTTCTGCAGAGTTGTAACCGTGTCTGTTCGGCACAATCGCATGAACACAGCGCACTCTGAGTGTTTTGCCGTGTTAGAAATCTGGCAAAAGGAAGTGAAGTGAAGCAGCAAAGAAAGAAGAGCTAGGCAGATCTGAATTTCCTGAACGAGGTTTAGGGTGCCTGTGGACCCCAAGCCTGTTGTTCTGACTTTGAGTATTGGCCTGTACTTTGCCCTTTAGAAAGAAAAGATGGCTAGACCAAATCTTTTGGACTTAATAGAACAGATATATATATACAGGAGATTTAAAAAAAAAAATGATTGAAATCCCAAGAAGAAAGAAAAAAAAAATGGATGTCAAAGGGTAGAAAATCTGATACTGAGGTTTCCCCGGCACTGTGTCTCCGCAATTTACTTGCTTCACGCCATGGATCCGATTTTACCAGGGTTTTTTCTGAGGTAAAAAGCTCGGATAAGTGAGGTCCTAATTAAAACAGAGACAGATCAGAGGTGGTGTAAAAGCCGGAGCACAGGCTTGCGAATCAGAACCAGCACAACAAGCGGGGGCCCTGCCATTTCCTTATCAACGGGGCCCTGGGTAGCACCGAGCAGCGTCATCGGCTTTGCTTATTATGATCATGGCCACTAATGCCCGCATTCCCATGGACAGCGAGAATCCAAGTAATCCTTCTGAACCGCCCGGAAGAACGATCTTGCCGATTGCACACGTCTGTCTGCATTCATTTTGGGGTCCCCATGGCAGTCATTATCAATACTACCAGCAGCGCTAAATATTCTCTGGGAGAGTCAGGATATCGGACGCCGGTTGGTAGGAAACCTCAGTGGCATTTCTGTTTCCCGCAGCAGGCCGGCCAGATGGTGCTCCGCTCCTGCCAGTACACGAAGTGGCTGTCTCGCATGCTCATTTCTTTTGAGTCCCTTACAAATCGTCTTCAGCCACGAGAGAGGAAGAACACGCTTCAGCCACAGCGAAATAGCACTCGTTCAAGTGCATTTCCTGTTTGCTTCCTTGCACCGTGACACAAAGTGAGAGATTGGCTCGGCTGTTGCATTTCTGCCACCGCATTGGACGTCGCATGGGGAAGAGGTGGAACGTGGTTGCAGCACGGAGAAGCAAAGGCCGCCGCATCAGCGGCACAAATGCCCAGCCCCATTCCTATCGATGCTTTCACCCAGCGGGGCCGTCCGTCTGTGACTGAAAGGCGAAAGGCTGAGGTGCACACATTCATTTTTTTTGCCTGAATCCAACACTGCTGGCAAACTATAATTTTCTGAGCCTAAAACGGTTGAAATCTATGAGTCCTGATTTCAGGGCGAGAGAGAGGGAAAGCAAAGCCCTCAAGGAACTGAAAATGTGAACCTTTCCTTCTATCTTTCAAATTTGTTATTGAGCAGTCTTATTTATGTATAATAGGAGGTTTAATCATCCCAGTTCCGTCAGGGTCCAAACAGTGTCATGTCCCCGGAGGTATCGGGTGAGAGAGAGGTTACCCCCCCACTCCCTCCCAATATCCAATAGCTTCTCAGTCTCACATTAAAGGCTACGTTTCCCCTCCATCTGCTGCTGCAATAGGATCTTGCAGCTGTGCACTCTCAGTTTCTGGCAACTCCGATGTCAGGGCACTAGCAGCTATCAGATTTAGGAGGGCTGGCCCTACACAAGCAGAAGAACCAGACCAGGGGAACTCCACACAAAAAATTATGGGTTGTAGTAACTCTAGCAGCTGCGACCATGTCGCCGCCCCAACTGCACTCACCCCCCACCCCCTCTAAACAATTAAGGTAGCACTAAACACATTAATTAGTATACACATCTGCAAACCACACAATTAAAAGATAAGCATTAGGGGTGTGTCCATGGCGGTGGCGTGAATGCACGCTCTTTTCTTGTGCTCCCTAGGGCCCGGCCAGGTTTCCCCGCTTAAATATGCCCACGATCTTCCCAACTCACTGTATCGGGGTGCTGACCGGCACGGATACCTTTTTCTCTCACTTCTTCCTTCCTGCCTCGCCGGGATGACGAGCCGCGCGAAGAGAGCCAGGCCTGAGTGACTCGGCAGTGGCAAAGACAAGATGGCGCCGGAAGGCCCCGGTGCGGAGGGCCTCTCCGAAAGTGCGATCAAAGAATTGACCCGCGCTGTCTCTGCTGCCCTCTTGGACCAGGCTCCATTGGATTCAGTCCTCCGTGGACGAAATCCACAAGAAAATGGAGAATTTTGCCTCGGCCCTGTCCGCAGCACAAACAATGTTGGAAGACCACGAGGAGCTGCTGACAGGCCTGGATTCCCATGTGGGTGACCTGGGAAAGCGCTGCATGCTTTTGGAAGAAAAGCTAGATGACCTAGAAAATTGGAGCAGACAAAATAATCTGAGCATTTTGCGGTTCCTGAGGAGATCTCTGGCGAGGAGCTGACGCGGCTTTGTGAGCAGACCATCCCGGAGTTTTTTCGGCTCGACCTCCATCTTCGCCCTATTTTAACTGAAAGGGTGCACTATCTTCGGCCTGGGGGTCTGAACATAAAATGGCCCCGGCAGGTGATCGCAAGATTTCTTAACTACGCCAATAAAGCAAAGATCCTGCAGGCATACCGAGCCACAAAGGAGCTGATATTCCAATAAGGGAAGCTGCTAATTTTTCCCGATTTATCCAGTAAAGTGCAGGCAATGAGGCATAAATTCTCACCGTATCTTAACTATCTGCCGGTCTCGGTTGTTATCATAGCCAGGCATCATCTCCCATACTGGGCTACATGTCGCAGGGACCATCTTGAAAGGCCTGCCGCGAATCGGAGCGCATCGGGGCAGGGCCGCAGCAACCAGGGGCAGTGGCAGCGGAGGTGAGCAGACCGTGGGCCGCAACAGTACCCCCTCTCTTACCCGAGAAGAGCCCGGTTTACCAGTGTGTGCCTGGTGAAAGTGCTGCAGTAAGGACTTGTCGAGAACGTTGGAGGATGGCTCCCAGGAATTTTCTTCGGCTCCGAAGCCTTCCCAGGCAATTAGATATTCCCAGCGTCTATGGTGCCAACGGACATCAAGGATCTCGCGAACCTGGTAGATAGGGTCTTCATCGGACTCTACGTCAGGAGGTTCGGGTGGAGCAGCATGAAAGTGAGAGAGGATCAAGGGTTTCAATAGAGATACATGGAAGGAATTATGTATCCGGAGGTTTGTAGGAAGCCGTAGGTGGTAGGTTACCGGTCTCAAGCGTTCGCATATGGAGAAGGGCCCGATGTATCGGGGGGCGAGTCTCATGGATGGAACACGTAGCCTGATGTGGCGAGTGCTGAGCCAGACTCTGTCTCCTATGTTGAACAATGGGGCAGGCTGACGGTGTTTATCTGCCATGAGTTTGGCCGAGTTTGCGGCACGCAACAATTTGGAATTGGTCGACTCCCAGAGGTTATGCAACTGTTCAGCAGAGAGCTGGGCTGCTGGGGAGGTAACTGTGAGCGGCAGCGGGAGAGGAGGTCTAGGGAGCGTGCCATTCACAATTTGGAAAGGAGAATTCCCCATGGCGGCATGTACATGAGAATTAGGTGAGAACTTGGCCCATGCTAGGAGTGAAGACCAATCATCCTGGTGACAGTTTACGAAGGAGTGGGTGAAGGTCTTAAAACCTCTATTGACCCGTTCCGCTTGTCCATTTCCTTGGGAATGGAAGGCTGTGGTGAAATCCAGCTGTACTCCGAGCTTTTTATATAGCGCCCTCCAGTATTTGGCCGTAAATTGAGGACCCCGATCCAAGGTGATGTGTCGTGGAAGGCCATGTAATCGGAACACATGTAGGGTAAACAGACGTGCCAGTTCTAGGGCAGACGGCAGCTTAGGCAAGGAAATAAAGTGAGCCATCTTAGAGAACCGATCGACGATAACCCATATCACTTGGTTTCCTGATGACATGGGTAGGTCCACCACAAAGTCGGTGGAGATATGAGTCCATGGTTCTTGTGGTGGTGGTAAGGGTTGAAGGAGCCCCCAGGGGTTGCCATTTAAGGGCTTCTGCTCAGCACAAGTTGGGCAGGAGTTGACGTAGGCCCGAACATCTTGTGACATGTGTGGCCACCAGTAATAGTGGGACAGTAGCGCCAGAGTCTGCATCCTCCCCGAGTGCCCTGCAGTGAGGGAGTCATGTGCCCAAGAAAGTACCTTGGCCCACAGGCGTAGTGGAACCACTGTCTTCCCAAGACAGCGATTAGGACCTTGGATAGGTCCAAAATGTAGCTAGGGGAATCTTGTGTGACCTCAGGTTCATACAATATAGATAGAGCGTCAGCGCGGGTATTCCTTGCCGCGGGGCGGTATTGTAGACAAAAATTAAAGCGGCTAAAGAACAAGGACCATTGAGCCTGACGTGAGGTATTTCAAGTTCTTATGATCAGTATAAACCGTGATGGGATGTTGCTTCCCTTCCAGCCATTGTCTCCATTCTTCAAAGTCCATCTTTATTGCCAGCAACTCCTTGTCCCCAATGGTGTAATTCTTCTCTGCCAGAGAGAACTTGCGAGAGAAATAAGAACAGGGTAGTAGTGTCCCTCGATCGGAGTGCTGGCTGAGGACAGCCCCTACAGCAACGGCAGAGGCATCCACCTCCACGATAAAGGGTCTGGTGGAATCTGGATGATGGATTCTGCTTTGAGTTCTTGGAAGGCTTGGATAGCCTTGGTGGACCAATGTCATGGGTCTGCGCCTTTCCTGGTCATAGCTGTGATAGGCGCTACGATGTGGGAATAATGTGGAATGAAGTTCCTATAAAAGTTAGCGAAACCGAGAAAGCGTTGTAGTGAACGAAGTCCCATCGGCTGCAGCCACTCCCGGATGTTGGTTAACATATCCGGGTCCATTCGGAAGCCGGTGGTGGAAACAATAAAGCTCAAGAAGGGTAATGACTGTTGCTCGAAGAGACACTTCTCCAATTTCACGAATAGCCGGTTCTCTCTGAGACGCTGAAGGACTCGACGGACATCGGCGCGATGGGTAGCGATGTCCTTAGAGTAAATTAAAACATCGTCAAAGTAGATTATCACCTTGTCATGTAGCATATCCCGAAAGACCTCATTCATGAGATTCTGGAAGACTGCGGGTGCATTGCATAATCCAAATGGCATTACGAGGTACTCATAATGACCGTCGCGTGTGTTAAACGCGGTCTTCCATTCGTTTCCCGGTTTTATTCGGACCAAATTGTAGGCCCCATGCAGGTCCAACTTGGTGAATACCCTGGCTCCATGGAGACGATCCAAAAGTTCAGGGATTAAGGGAAGCAGGTAGCGGGCCTTGCATGTAATGGCGTTGAGTCCTCTATAATCTATGCAGGGTCTTAAGGAGCCGTCCTTTTTTGAAACAAAGAAGAATCCTGTGCCCACTGGGGACGACAAGGGACGGATGAACCCTCAGTCCAGGTTCTCTTTTATGTATTTTGACATTGCCTGAGTTTCTGGCAAAGACAATGGGTATACCCGGCCTCGGAGTGGAACCATATCTGGTAGCAGATCAATGGCGCAGTCAAAGGGACGATGCGCTGGAAGGGTCTCAGCTTTCTCTTTAGAAAAAACATCTAAAAAGTCAGCATATTGAGATGGAACCTGGAGGGTAGTAGCAGCGAGTTGGATCCGCGGGGTAGGCCTCTGATGGAGGCAGGTGGTGAAACACTTGGCTCCCCAAGATGTAATTTGGAGAGTCCTCCAGTTGATGGTGGGTGAATGCTTTTGTAGCCAGGGGAGGCCCAATACAACTGGATGGACAGACTTCGCTAGGACCAGGAAGAATATCTCTTCCATGTGGAGAATTCCTGTGTGGAGAGTCATGGGGCTTGTGCAGGTGGAAACCCGACTGGGAGTGGTTCTCCTTGAATGGACGAGATGACTAGAGGTGGGCTGCGGTGGAGCACTGACAGTTGCAGTTGCTGTACCAATTCCTCTAGGATAAAGTCGCCGCCAGCCCCTGAGTCAATGAGAGCCAAAGTCGTGAATGACCCGCCAGAGAACTGGAGAGTGACTGGGACAGTGCATTGGGGAGCAGGATTGATGCAACCTAGGGTCAGCCCCCGGAGACACCTAGGCCCGAGAGTTTCCCGGACATTCAGGGCACTGAGCCAATAAATGCCCCTTAGCACCGCAATAGAGGCATAATCCCAAGGTTCGTCGGCGCTGTTTCTCTGCTGCAGTCAAGCGACTATGGCCGAGTTGCATGGGCTCCTCTCCGCGGTCGGACGAACCCACTGGTGTAGCAGGTGTGATCATAGGATGTATGAAGGACGGAGCTAAGGAGACCGGATGAGGGGCAGGCTTGACTTCTCTAGCCCGTTGCTGTATCCGCCGATCAATGTGGCCAGCCAGGTCGATGAGAGCGACTGGTAGGTCTTGGGCGACCAGTTCGTCCTTAATGCGGGGAGCCAGACCTTTGAAGAAAATATCGCGTAGGCTGTCTTCATGCCACCCCAGGTCTGATGCTAGGGTGCGGAACCCACCGCAGTCAGCCAGTGGGCGGGCCCTAATAAACGGCTGCGGCGATTTGCAACCCAGTGATGACTCACGTTTTCCCTGTGTGTGTGTGTGTGTGTATGTAGTGCTGAATGACTGGCCCGTATGGGCGAGGGTGGGATAGGACCACGGGGGCCTGGGCTGCCCCGTTATTGGAAGGAAACAGCAATGACGTGCCATTGATGTCTGCACCAGCTCTTCCCCAGTGTCTCCCAGGTACCAGCCAGGTCTGACTTGACTTAACTCCCAAGCTGCCAAGTTGCAGGGGGAGTGGAATGGGGGGGGGGGGGGGGGGGGGGGGGAAGTAATGATATGAGCGGAAAAGATATTCATGTACACTGAAGCGGTTTTGCCTTGCTCTCAGACCCAGGATGCCAGCAGCACACCCTAGCAGTTTCCAGCACTGAGGCACTCTGCTACTGCTAACACGCGAGGCTGGGATCCTTCTTTCTGTTGCAGACCCTCCACGCCGCCTTCTTTCTCCTCCTTTATTTTTCTTTCTTCACTGCCTCTCTCTCTCTCCCCCCCCCCAAGGTCTGCCATGATGAAAGGTGGGCTTCCATGGCACTGCAGACCAAGGCAAACCTGCACAGGTTTCTGAATCGGGAATAGTGAGAGGCTATCGCTATGTAACTTCTTCCTTTTTTTTTTTAAACTTTATTTTTATCAAAATAATTTATATTACATGGAATGAAGAAAAAAATAAAAAAGTAAACACCCCCCCCCCCCCGCCACACACACACACAAATAAACAATTATAACAAAGAAAACTTTATGGTATTGCAAACGAAACCTTCAAGAAAATAGAAAGGAGCGGTCAAGGGAAAAAAACGCAAACAACATGAAATAGACGAGCATATTCCAAAGCCAAACAATTCAGCCGATGGGCTCAACTCTATCATCCAAGGGAGTAGAAGACAATTTCTTCCCATCCAAAAAGCTTCTCAATTGATGAGGTTCGAAAAAGACATATTTCACATTGTCCAAATTCACAAAACATTTACAAGGGAACCGAAGGAGAAAAAAAAAACCTCACACCAATAGCTAAGGTCTCATGACGCATAGCAAGAAAGGACTGCCAACGCTCTTAAGTAGTCTTTGAAAAATGTGGAAAAATCCAGACTCTCTGACCCAAAAAGGTCTCCTTGATTTTACTGAAGGAACACCAAATTAACGCCTACTTTTCTGCCGTTTGAAAAATATCTTGAACAGATAATGCCGATGCTTCAGTAGAATGAACTGCTTCAGATGATACTGCAGGAGAATCTTATTCCCAGTAGATAAATAATACACTCTATTAATAGCAGGATAAACATTTCTGAAATTTGCAATACTTCAGGAAAACTTATTTTTTTCAGCACAGCTATAGAAGGAAATGACTTAGAACTCGGACAATTCAGAAGTCCCAAATTTAAATGCCCTAAGTAGTTCTCTAGATGTTCAATTTTTATGTGAAGTAAAATACTATCTATAATAAGTGCTGCATTGGTTTCCTCAAGGCTGATATCACCCTTAGCAAGCGTGTTACACTGTAATTTAGTCTGTTGTAAACCCAAGATCTGTTTGTCCAGTCGAGTTTTAATATCTTTAAAAAGAAAAGCAATTTGTAACACCCAGGGGCACACAGAAAAGAAAAAGGACTTTTTATGCACCACACTTTTTCACTGTCCCTCAGTCTCTCCTTCACCCATCAGATAGCTTTATTTTCTGAGGCCCAGGATTCCAGTGTGGGAACAAATAGTAGTTCTTATATCTGGTTCCTTTTTACAATAAGCCCTTTCCATCCCTTGTGTACAGCACAGTCTATGAATACAAAAAAACACATAAAGCAAGAACATAAGAAGTTGCCATACAGGGTTAGATCAAGGGTCCATCAAGCCCAGCATCCTGTTTCCCACAGTGGCCAATGCAAGTCACAAGTACCTGGCAAGTACCCAAACATTAAATAGATCACGTTATTAATGCTGGCAACAGAGAGTGGCTATTCCCTATTGATTAATAGTTTATGGACTTCTCCAGGAGCTTATCCAAACCTTTATTAAACCAGGTTTCACTAAAAGGCCGATACAGTACAGTACAGTACAGTGCTGTTAACCTGCATTTGGATGCGCGTCCAACCCCCCAAGACTAATAGCGCTTGCAACATGCAAATGCATGTTGATGGCCCTATTACTCATTCCCGTGCGATACAGTAAGTAAAATGTGCAGCCAAGCCATTTTACTTTAAGAAATTAGCGCCTACCCAAAGGTAGGTGTTAATTTCTGCCAGCGCCGGGGAAGTGCACATAAAAGCAGTAAAAACTGCTTTTCTGTGCACCCTCCGACTTAATATCATGGCGATATGAAGTCAGAGGTCCCAAAAGTTAAAAAAAAGTTAAAAATTAAAAAAAAATTTTAAATCAGCCCACGGCTCGTGGATTGAAAACCCGATGCTCAATTTAGCCAGCTTCCAATTTCCGAACCCGTGGCTGTCAGCGGGCTCGAGAACCGACGCCAGCAAAATTGAGCGTCGGCTGTCAAACCCGCTGATAGCCACCGCTCCTGTCCAAAAAGAGGCACTAGGGACGTGCTAGTGTCCCTAGTGCCTCTTTTTACCGTGGGATCTAATTTAAATATTTTGTTTTACTGTATTGCGCGCACAGGACACTGGCCTATGCACAGGCCGGGAGAGCGGGCACTCGCCTGCTCTCCCGCGAACTTTACTGTATCGGCCTGTAACTGCCTTAACCACATCCTCTGGCAATGGATTCCAGAGCTTAATTATGCATTGAGTGAAAAAGAATTTTCTCCGATTCTTTTTAAATGTGTTACTTGCTAACTTCATGGAGTGCCCCCTAGTCCTTGTATTATCCGAAAGAGTAAATAGCAGATTCACATCTACCCATTCTAGACCTCTCATGATTTTAAAGACCTCTATCATATCCCTCCTCAGCCATTTCTTCCCCCAGCTGAACAACCCTAACCTCTTTAGTTTTTCCTCATAGGGGAGCCGTTCCATTCCCTTTATCATTTTGGTTGCCCTTCTCTGTACCTTCTTCATCGCAACGATATATTTTTTGAGATGCGAGAACCAGAATTGTACCCAGTATTCAAGGTGCAGTCTCACCATGGAGCGATACAGAGGCATTATGACATTTTCCGTTTTATTCACCATTCCCTTCCTAATAATTCCCAACATTCTGTTTGCTTTTTTGACTGGCACAGCATATCAACTATGACGCCCAGATCTCTTTCCTGGGTGGTAGCTCCTAATATGGAACCTAACATCGTGTAACCACAGCAAGGGTTATTTTTCCCTATGTGCATCACCTTGCACTTGTCCACATTAAATTTCATCTGCCATGTGGACGTCCAATCTTCCAGTCTCGCAAAGTCCTCCTGCAATTTATCATAATCTTCTTGTGACTTAACTAATAATTTTGTGTCATTTGCAAATTTGATGACCTCACTCGTCGTATTCCTTTCCAGATCATTTATAAATATATTGAAAAATACAGGTCCAAGTACAGATCCCTGAGGCACTCCACTGTTTACCTTTTTCCACTATAAAAACAGACCATTAATCCTACTCTCTTACTGTCCTTTAACCAGTTTACAGTCCACAGACATCTATGAGAAGCAGGGTGGTTTCCAATTTGGATTTAATTAAAGTCCATAAATAATATGATAGCAGATAGATTAATAATCTTGCGCCTCCTCTTCTTTATCAAAGTCTCTACTTTTCTCTGGAAGCATTTTTATTCACACTGCATTCCTCCTTCTTCCCAATTACTCCAATTGCTTCAAAATTAGCAGATCAAAGTTAGTTCAATCCCCCTTTAACTCTCCCAATTTAGTTTCTCAACTTTTCCCACTGAAAGTGGACAGAATACGGTCCAGATAGTTTATCAGAACTTAGTCCCAGTTATTCTTCTTCACTCCATAAGCAGCACCTGAAGGGCACGTCCCGTCCCTTTGTATTTCTCCTCAGTTAGCAGCAATAAAGTTCTTGTTACCTTTACTTTATTTCTTCTAGTTCCTTTCCTTAATATGCCATGGGCAAGGATCTTTTCTTCAGATGAACTCCTCCAAGCTCCTAGGTTCTTTCAGGGTGAAAGACACTGCACTCACACTTGTTTGGTTATTGAGTCCAGGGTAACAAGGGCCATCAAATCCCAGTGAAACAAAAATAGTCTTTGAACCCAAAATGGGGAAAAAAATCAATCAAGAAGCAGGAAGGGCAAAATAAAACATCCTTGCCTCGAACAGAGGAGATAATGCAAACAGACAGTTACTTAAAACATATAACGCCTTTGCATCAGGTTACTGTCAGGTCTGTCCTCTGAAGGAGAGAGAACATACTGCAGGTCTTCCTTACTCCAGATCCAGCCTTGAACACAGGGACAGTCCAATGCACTGTAACAAGGGGGACCGGCTCTCACAGAGGGATTCTCAAAAATTGGCTTAAAAGAATCCAAAGTAAGCTTAAAGGCTGGATAGACAAGTCAATGGGAGGCTGACCCTTCAATGGGAAAACCTCCTTACTGCTTTCCCATAACTTAGAAAAAAAATGTAAAACAGGAGGCAGAAAGCATCTTGCTTCAACAAAATCCAAGCTAAAATTCACGAGGATAGACAGAACCTTAGGATGATAAACAGTTAGGAGACACCATCTGCACATCCCACATGGGGGGAGCAAAACCCAAACCTCTCTCACTAATTTCTGTACAGAACCTCCCCATTTCATTGGCACACTCCTTTTCGTTAAGAAAATCAAAGGTTCCCTACAAATTGAGTATTCACACTCACAAAAGCAAACCAAATAGAATCATGTGTGATCATGACAGGCCTTTCAAGACTTGTGGGGAGTGATATAGAGGAAGCTTTGACGTCCTGTACGGAAATATACGTAACAAGGCTCCTCATTCAAAATGCTGAACCTGCGGGGCCTCCACTCTCTAACTCAGGAGGAAACGCAGCTGTTCTAGATTTCCTTTGCATGGCTTGAGCGCTGATATCATCAGCCTGCTCCAAAGCTGCTAGCAGGCTCAAGCTCTCCTATGATTGTGAAGAACATCAGTGGGAGGGGGCAGGGAAGAGAATAAGGTCTAGCCCAGGCTGTCCCAACTCTTCCCTGTCAGGCCCAGCCATCAGGACCGTCACCCCCGTCTGAGCTGATTGTGTCTCGAAGATGTTGTGTAGGGACTATGCTCAGGGGCGGTTCTATAATGAAGCAGATAGGGGCAGAATTTTGAGGCGGCAAAATATGACCCTCTCAAAACGCCCCTATGGTATTATCAGCCTCTCGCTGCCTCGCAAGCTTGCACACATTAATAAAAAGTGCGGCGACTCACATTACTGCGATACAGGCGCAGTGCAGGCTGACCATTTTCTGCTGCCTACCTGCCTGGTGCTTTGGTGCCTGGCTAAGCAAGATCCCTGCCGGTTGTAACCTTCGTCAGTGCTTGTGCAGAGCTGCTTTCTGCTTGGGAGTGTTTGGTTCCCAAGCGGCCGCGTGCCTGCCTCCGCCAATCATCAGTCAAAAATAAAAGTATGTAAACCCCCCCCCCAAAAACAGAGGCCTGGAAAGCTGAGCATCGATTCCCGTTCTGCGTCCCCTTTGCTGCTTGGCCACTCATCTCGATGGCCCATAGGATGGGAGGCGGACAGGCGGGGGAATTGTAGAAAAAAAAGCCGAGTCTGCTGAGAATGTTAATGAGGAGACCACAGGGTGGGACAGGCAGCTTTAGCTTGCAGCGGAGCCGGTTCTGAGTCTGGGGCAGGGCAAGGCGGCTGGGGGAACAGAACAGGAGACCTTGAAGGCATTGAAAAGGCAGGCTGCAGGCCCCATTCTGCAGTAGCAGCGCTGCCTGCATTGACGCTCCTGCTGGAACCTACTGAACACGCAATGGCTCCTTAGCACTCCTGGAGTGAGAGACTGGTTGTGGAGTAGGAGAAGATAGTGACTGAAAGAGAGAGGCTGATTGGGGGGGGGGGGGGGTGACGGTGACTGATGAGAGACAGAGGCTGATCTTGGCTGGGAGGGGTGAAACTGATGAAAGAAAAAAATGACATGAGGTGGGTGACACCTTGTGGGGGAGGGTGACAAGAGAGATGGGAGGGGAAGGAGTTACAATGACAAGAGAGTTGTCTGAGGGGAGGGGTGACTAGTGAGACAGTAGTCTGGGAGAGGGGTGACAGTGACTGCTGAAAGAGAGACTGGTCTGGGGGAGGGGGTGACATGACTCAAGAGAGAGACTGGTTAGGGTGGAGTGAGAGAGTGCCTCTGTTTGTGTGTGATAGGGTCAGTGTGTAAGAGAAGCTGACTGCATGTGTGTGTATAAGCGACTGTTTATGTGTATTAGGTGATGCCTGTTGGTATATGAGAGGGTGTCTGCGTGTGTATGTATAAGTGGGTGTCTGTGTGGGCCTCTGTATGTGTTTCTGTCTCTCTGTGAGAGAGAGTGCCTTTGTGAGTGTGTGTGTGTGTGAGAGTACCTGTATAAATGTGTGTGAGAGAGGTTAAAATCTGTACACCCTCCTCCAATATACGACAATCCCAGGAGGACTGGAAATCTAAAGTTCCCAGGTATGGAGAGTGGGAGACTTTTTTTTTTTTTTTTAATCCTTGTTAGTTCTAATTATTGGATGTGATGTATCTACTGTTTTGAAATATTTTATTAGTGTTTGGTAATATCTACCTTATAAACGGGCTCTGACCGACGGCCCGCAAATGTGCAGTAGAGAGCAGCTCTATTGAGCATTTGCGCAAGTAGAGCGCAAGTTGTGGAGAAGAGCACGTGGGTCAGAGCGGAGCGTGACCTGCTATAAAACATGGCGCTGGGAGGAGCAGTAGCGGCGGCGGCGGTGGCAGTGAGGATCAGTAGCGGCGGTGGCGGCGAGGAGCGCGTGAGGGAGGGACCCCCGGAGATCTTCTGTCTGCGCCGTCCGAGGGTGACTGAAGGGGAGAAGGGGAGTGACTGAGGGGAAGGGGGAGTGACTGAGGGGAAGGGGGGAATGACTGAGGGGAAGGGGGGAGTGACTGAGGGGAATGGGGAGTGACTGGGGTAGTGAGGGGGGGAGTGACTGAGGGGAAGGGGGAGTGACTGAGGGGAGGGGAGGGGACAGGGGGGAAGACTGAGGGGAAGGGGGGAGTGACTGAGGGGAAGGAGGAGTGACTGGGGTAGTGACGGGAGGGGGGAGTGACTGAGGGGAAGGGGAGAGACTGAGGGGAGGGGGACTGAGGGGGACGGGGGGGGGCATGAGTAAGTGGGAAGGGTAATAAGTTGTGGAGAAGAGAAAAAGAGGAAGTGGAGGAAGGCTGGGGGAGGGGGACAGAGGGGGGGGAGTGACTGAGGGGAGGGGACTGAGGGAGGGGGAGTGATTGAGGGGGAGGGGGAGTGACTGAGGGAAAGGGGGAAGTGACGAGTAGTGACGGGGAGGGGGGAGTAACTGAGGGGGAGGGAGACTGAGGGGGAGGGGGACAGAGGGGGAGGGGGACAGGGGGGGAGTGAGTAAGTGGGAAGGGTAAGACGTTGTGGAGAAGAGAAAAAGAGGGAGTGGAGGAGGGCTGAGGGAGAGGGAAGGGGTTGCGGATGAGCTGAGAGGGGATTGGAGGGGATGAGAGTGAGGGATGGGATTGAGAGAGGGTGGGGAGTGACTGAGGGGAGGGGAGGGAGGCAATGGGAGACAGAGGATGAGTAAGACTGAGGGGAGGGAAGGGGTGAGTGACCGAGGTGAATGAGTGAGGGAGAAAAAGTGTAGAAAGGTGCTGTGTTCGAAAATGGACTGAAAAAAAAAATTGATTGTAGCCCGTTGTTACGGTCTTAACGGCTTATTTTAAATATTTTTATACATGTTTTTAATTGTCTGAATTTATCAGTAAATTTGACATTGTTTTTATTGGTATGTTTAATGTTTTATATTTCTTGTATTGTGTTTGCATTGTTTACAGAGTTTGGCTTCTTGGATTTCCAGTTCAGTTTTTGTCTGCACGTTTCAATTTATATTTTATGATCTCTTTATTCTGTATTTGGTGAGAGTCTGTGTTCTGCTTGTGTGACCGGGGCTTTAGGTATTCTGCTAGCATGCAGTTTCTGTGTAGGGATTTAGAACAACCTGGCTTTAATATGTTTTCCTAATATGAGGTGTATTGGTGTTTGGGGCCTGATGGTAATATTTGCAGTATGGCTTTTTCATAGGTTGAGTGCTGGCAATTATGATACGGAATTGTAGTTCAGTTTATTCCTGGCTTTCTGTGGTCCAAGTCCACACCCACTGCACTTTACCAGAGGCCTAATCCAATATGGGATCCAGTAAACTGCCTTGATTACTATGAGAGAGGTAGTTTATTAAGTCTATTAAACTATTATTATTGAAAGTGACTTTTTTGCCATGTTGCTAATTAAGGGGCGGATTTTCAGAGCCCTGCTCGCGTAAATCCGCCCAAAACCGGGCGGATTTACGCGAGCAGGGCCCTGCGCGCCGGGAAGCCTATTTTACATAGGCCTCCCGGCGCGCACAGAGCCCGAGACTCGCGTAAGTCACCGGGGTTCTCGGAGGGGGGCGTGTCGGGGGGCGGGCCCGGTCGTCACGGCGTTCCGGGGGCGTGTCGGCAGCGTTTTGGGGGCGGGTACGGGGGCGTGGCTACGGCCCGGGGGCGTGGCCGCGCCCTCCGTACCCGCCCCCAGGTCGCGGCCCGGCGCGCAGCAGGCCCGCTGGCGCGCGGGGATTTACGTCTCCCTCCGGGAGGCGTAAATCCCCCGACCAAAGGTAAGGGGGGGTGTAGACAGGGCCGGGTGGGTGGGTTAGGTAGGGGAAGGGAGGGTAAGGTGAGGGGAGGGCAAAGGAAAGTTCCCTCCGAGGCCGCTCCGATTTCGGAGCGGCCTTGGAGGGAACGGGGGGAGGCAGCGCGGCTCGGCGCACGCAGGCTATACAAAATCGATAGCCTTGCGCGCGCCGATCCAGGATTTTAGGGGTAGATTTTAAAAGAAGCGCGATCAGCCTACTTTTGCTTGCGCATCAGACTCAAGCAAAAGTACGCTGGATTTTAGTAGATACGCGCGGAGCCGCGCGTATCCACTAAAATCCTGGATCGGCGCGTGCAAGGCTATCGATTTTGTATAGCCTGCGCGCGCCGAGCCGCGCTGCCTCCCCCCGTTCCCTCCAAGGCCGCTCCGAAATCGGAGCGGCCTCGGAGGGAACTTTCCTTTGCCCTCCCCTCACCTTACCCTCCCTTCCCCTACCTAACCCACCCACCCGGCCCTGTCTACACCCCCCCCTTACCTTTGTCGGGGGATTTACGCCTCCCGGAGGGAGACGTAAATCCCCGCGCGCCAGCGGGCCTGCTGCGCGCCGGGCCGCGACCTGGGGGCGGGTACGGAGGGCGCGGCCACGCCCCCGGGCCGTAGCCATGCCCCCGTACCCGCCCCCAAAACGCTGCCGACACGCCCCCGGAACGCCGCGACGACCGGGCCCGCCCCCGACACGCCCCCCTCCGAGAACCCCGGGACTTACGCGAGTCCCGGGGCTCTGCGCGCGCCGGGAGGCCTATGTAAAATAGGCTTCCCGGCGAGCAGGGCTCTGAAAATCCGCCCCTTAGTGGATACGCGCGGCTCCGCGCGTATCTACTAAAATCCAGCGTACTTTTGTTTGCGCCTGGAGCGCAAACAAAAGTAGGCTGTTCGCGCTCGTCTGAAAATCTACCCCTATATTTTTACTTCAGAATATTGTACTTAGAATGGCCCTTCCCCCTATACAATCTCCCTTTTTTAGGCTGGGGAAGTGGTTAATAAATTTGAAAATGGAAAAGAATGCATAATTTTTAATGCTGTGGGGAGGGAAGGGGTAACGAAAGGCTGTAAGGTTCGTCTAGGGCATCTGATACCCTTGCATGGGCCCTAAGTGAGAGTGACACACACACAGACTCCCACCACTCACCAACCTCTCACACCCCCAGGGGGCAGATCCTGGGGAAGGTTGGGAGGCAGGCACTAGGGAATGGAGGAGTAACCAAGTGGCTACAGCAGCAGGCAGCAAACAAGGGAAGCCAGGGTTCAAATCCCACTGCTGCTGCTCCTTGTGACCTTGGGCAAATCACTTCACTCTTCATCGCCTCAGGTACAAACTTAGATTGCGAGCCCTCTGAGGACAGGGATATGCCGGCAGAATCTGAACATAGGCTGCTTTGAAATGGCTGAAAGATATATTATCTATCTTTCAGCCATTATCAGTGAACTCTTTGTCAGCTTCCTAGAAAGAGTGTCAGTGACATCTGCCACTCCTTTAGCCCCCCCACACACACCAGGGAGGGGGGCAACATTTCACCCCTCACCTCAGGCAGCAGATTGCCTCGCTCCACCCCCTTTTTCTATTGCTATGTAATTTCTGTGACATTTGCTCATGAACTGGAAACAACAGACTCTGTGCTTATGGTGGGTGGCTCATGATTTTAGCAACTTACTCCTTCAAGACCATTGAATCTGATTTCCTTCAGACTGAAGGGCTCATCCTGTATGTATATATATTAGGGATGTGAATTGTTTTTTGATGATTTAAAAAAAATCGTCAGATACAATGGCCGGCGCCATTTTTAAAGATGGCGCCGGCCATCCAGTGCTCCTACCATGTGACAGGGGCCGGCCAATGGCACGGATACCCTGTCACATGGTAAGGGCAAAGGGCAATCGGCGCCATTTTTATTAACGCAGCCGATCGCCTGAGAGCTCCCCGCGCCGCCACTAGACCACCAGGTAATTTTAAAACCTTTTTTAGGGGTTTGGGAGGGTGGGGGAGGATTTTTTGATTATCGGATCGGGCGCAGCCGATAATCAAAATTCAAATCGGGCCGGGCGATAAAAATTTCAAGATTTGGATCGGAACCGGAACCGATCAGATTCCGGTTCAGATTCACATCTCTAATATATATATATATATATATATATATATATATATGTGTGTACACACACACACACACACACACACACACTTTTTAAGTGTATCATTGCTAAAAAAAAAAAACAAAACAGAAGTTAAGTCCATGTCACAGTGATGCTAAACTTTTTCTGCCAACATGCTGTCTGAGTGTAGGCTTGGGCAGCCTTTGTTGCAACACCACCTACAGGACAAAAGAGATAAGGAAGGTGTAGCCCTACATTAGTACATTTTCTTTTGTTCGTGTGGAGCCTTGGACAGAGGTGAGGTTGATGCTGTCTGCGGGGAAGAGCCCTGCAGGTCCTCACCATTGGCAGGCGGAGCTGGCTGGAGCAGAGGCCCAGCAGGAACTTCACCAATACCAGACCACGTTCCCTGCAGGTTGAGCCCTTGGGTGCCGGAGCCGGTTCGACTTAGGCCCGGGCCTCTGGTGGATGAAAACTCAGTCACAGAAGGGGTGGCCAGTGGAAGAAGAAAATGGTACAGGCCAAGGTCGGGTCAGGCAGCAGACAAGAGGGTTGAGAACAAACCATGGTTGTGGCAGGCGGCAGAGTTGAAGAGGAAGTCCGAGGTCAGCCGAAGAATCAATCCAAGAACAAGGGACAGACAAGGCAAGAAGGAAGCAAACCAGGAACCAGGAGACAAGGTTGGAACACAGGAACAAGGCAGATGCAGGAACAGCGAGGCAACTAACTACTCCCTGGAGTTGGCCTGCTGCCAAGGCATCTGATGCTAGTCTGGACTGCCCTTAAATATGGAAGAATCTGTGATGTCAGCGGCGGGCACTGCAGTGGAGTTCCCACTTTGGGCCCTTTAAATGCAGAAAAACTGCGCGCATGTGCGTCTAGAGGCACCTACTCAGAACGGCATCCCCAGCACGGAGTGGCTTGGTCCGTGCGGCGGCCTGGCGCCTTCGGAGCCATCGTGGCATCGGCGGTTCCTGCTTCCTCCGGGGTCAGAGGTGAAGGTGACCGACTGCAACAGTAACCCCCCTCTCCTATGCCCTTCCCCAGTGGTCGGGGTTTATTGGGGTGAGAGGCATGGAATGCTTTTAAGAGATTTTTGTCCATGATATTCGAGGCAGGTTCCCATGTATTCTTCTCCAGGCCGTACCCCTCTTAGGAGATCAAACATTCCCACCTTTGGTTCCACCCTTGGACACCTAGGGGGTCATTTTCAAAGGAGTTACGCATGTAAATGTGACATACTATCGTAGCAATTTTCAAAAGCTATTTACTCGAGTAAAGTGCACTTACTTGAGTAAATCCTATGGACAATTCAATGGCATATATTGAATGGCATACATTTACTCGAGCAAAAACCAGTTTTGCTCGAGTAAATGCTTTTTAAAATCTACCCCCTAGTACTTCGCTTACTTGGTAAACCTGGTAGACATTTCCTGAAGTTCTGGCACCCTCCGGGATGGCCATGAAAGAATTAGGGGCTTGAGAATGGAAACATGGAACATGTTGTGGATCCTCAACTTAGCGGGTAGACGGAGTTGGTAGGTCACGGGCCCTACTTGACGGGTGATAGAAAAAGGCCCGATGTACCGGGGCACGAGTCTCATGGATTGCACCCTGAGCCTGATAGGGCGGGTACTCAACCAGACCTTGTCTCCAGGTTTAAACTGTAGAGCAGGTCGCTGGTGGGTGTCTATTGGACTTTTATCTCATTGGGCAGTTTTCTGGTTCATTTCATCTCTTCGACCCAGAGGTCTTGGAGTTCACGCGTAGTCAATTGGGCTGCTGGAGAAGAGATGGAGAGCGGGATGGGTAGTGGAGGGGCTGGTTGCCTTCCATATACAATAAAAAATGGGGAGGATGCCATAGCAGCATTAATATGGGAATTATGAGAAAATTCTGCCCATGGAAGGAGAGTGGACCAGTTGTCCTGGCATTCATTAATGAATGCGCTCAGGAAGGCTTCAGTGGGCAGCTTGTCTGTTCCGCCTGACCACTGGCTTGAGGGTGGTAGGCAGTGGTATAGTCCATATACCACTGGCAAAATGAACGCAGGCCGAGCACAACATTTTCATAAAGTATGAATTCAAGTTTCACACCTATTTATTCCCACAAGGCTTATCGTACTACTGCCAGGCAAGCAAATTCCTGTACATGGAATACAGTTGCTAATAGCTTTCATAATGGGTCATTTAACTCAAGCAAATGTGTAAGCTGACAACCATAGATCATCCAGTTTTTGGATTCAGATTAACACTTTTAAATTCAGTGTGCAAACAGATTATATTTAAATCTAGCATTTAGTCCCACAGCAAGACCATTAAAACCAAAATGCACACTGGCATCAAGGTCTTTATTGGCATCAAGGTCTTTATATCATAGGTGTTTTAAATATATTTGAAGCAGGAAGCCTACAAGGGAGTCAACTGATGATCAAGAGGTTAAAGGATCACTTAGGGAAGATAAGGCCATCGTGGAAAGATTAAATTAATTCTTTGCTTCAGTGTTTACTGAAGAGGATGTTGGGGAGATACCTGTTCCAGAGACAGTTTTCAAAGGTGAAAATTCAGATGAACTGAACAAAATCACAGTGAACCTAAAAGATGTAGTAGGCCAAATTGACAAATTGAAGAGTAGCAAATCACCTGGACTATACATCCCAGGGTTCTGAAACAACTAAAAAATGAAATTTCAGACCTATTACAAGTAATAAGTAACCTATCATTAAAATCATCCATTGTACCTGAAGACTAGAAGGTGGCCAATGTAATCCCAACATTTAAAAAGGGCTCCAGCAGTAATCTGGGAAACTATAGACCAGTGAGACTGACTTCAGTGCCTGGAAAAATCATGGAAACTATTATAAAGAATAAAATCACAGAACATTTAGATAGATATGGTTTAATGGGACACAGCCAGCATGGATTTACCCAAGGGAAGTCTTGCCTCACAAATCTGATACATTTTTTTGAAGCGGTGAATAAACGTGGATATAGGTGAAATGGTAGATGTAGTGTATTTGGATTTTCAGAAGGCATTTGACAAAGTCTCTCATGAGAGGCTTCTAAGAAAACTAAAAAGTCATGGTATAAGAGGTGAGATCCTATTGTGGACTGCAAACTGGTTAAAAGATAGGAAATAGAAAGTAGGATTAAATGGTCTGTTTTCACAGTGGAAAATATAAACAGCAGAGTGCTTCAGGGATCTGTACTTGGACTGGTGCTTTTTAATCTACCTTATAAATGGCCTGTGACCGACGGCCCGCAAATGCGCAGTAGAGCGCAGCTCTACTGCGCATGTGCGGGCAAGGACGTTGGTCAGAAAAAAAAAATGGCGGTGGGGCCGCAGGAGCGGGAGGAGAAGCAGTGGCGTCGCGTGCGCGCGGTGCCGCTACTTCTCCTCCCCAGATCTGCCGGCAGATCTCGGGGGGGGGGTGTCACTCCCGCGCCCCCCCCCCCCCCCCCCCGAGATCTGCCGGCAGGAGCGGGAGGAGAAGTAGCGGCACCGCGCGCGCTCGGTGCCGCTACTTCTCCCCAGATCTGCCGGCAGATCTCGGGGGGGTCACTGCCGCGCGCGCGGGGAGTGACCCCCCCCCCCCCGAGATCTGCCGGCAGGAGCGGGAGGAGTTAATGGAGCCGGGTGAGGGTTGCGGGAAGTCGCGCTTACGGCGCCGGGAGGAAATGGAGGTGGGTGAAGGGAGGGACTGAGTGGGAGGGAGGGAGAGGGGGACTAAGTGAGTGGGAGGGAGGGAGAGGGGGACTGAGTGAGTGGGAGGGAGGGAGAGGGGGGACTGAGTGGGAGGGAGTGAGGGAGAGGGGGGGACTGAGTGAGAGGAGAGGGAGGGTGGGGAGGAGTGGGGAGGGGGGTGGTGAAGAGTGAGGGGAGAGAGAATGAGGGGGAGGTGAGAGACAGAGGGATGTAGCCCGTTTTAACGGGCTTTACGGCTTGTATATTTATAAATGACCTGGAAAGGGGTACAATGAATGAGGTGATCAAATTTATAGAAGACACAAAATTATTCAGAGTAGTTAAATCACAAGCTGATTGTGATAAAATGCAGGAGGACCTTGCGAGGCTGGAAAATTGGGCATCCAAATGGCAGATGAAATAGGATGTGGACAAGTGCAAGGTGATGCATATAGGAAAAATAACCCATGCAGTAGTTACATGGTTAGGTTCCATATTAGGAGTTACAACCTAGTAAAAAGATCTGGTCATCATAGTTGATATTACATTGAAATTGTTGGCTCAGTGTGCTGTGGCAGTCAAAAAAGCAAACAGAATATTAGGAATTATTAGGAAGGATATGACAAATAAAACAGAGAATGTCATAATCCATCTGTATTGGTCTATGATGAGACCGCACTATGAATATTGTGTGAAATTCTGGTTGCTGCATTTAAAAAAAGATATAGTTGCACTGAAGAAAATACAGAGAAGGGCGACCAAAATGATATAGTACATGGAATGGCTCCCCTATGAGGAAAGCCTAATGAAGTTAGGGCTGTTCAGCTTGGAGAAGGGATGCCTGACAGGGGATATGAGAGGTCTACCAAATTATGAAAGGACTTGAATGGGTAAATGTGAATCAGTTATTTACTCTTTTGGATAATATAAGGACCAGGGGAGCACACCAAGAAGTTAGCAAGGAGCACATTTAAAACAAATTGGAGAAATTCTTTCACTCAACACACAATTAGCTCTGGAATTCATTGCCAGAGGATATGGTTAAGGCAGTTAGTGTAGCTGGGTTTAAAAACCGTTTGGATAAGTTCCTGGAGAAAAAGTCCATAAACTGCTATTAATCAACATGGAATAGCCACTGCTTGTTGCTGGCATTAGTAGCATTGGATCTATTTAATGTCTGGTATTTGCCAGGTACTTGTGACTTGGATTGGCCACTGTTAGAAACAGGATACTGAGCTGGATGAACCCTTGGTCTGACCCAGTATGGCATATCTTATGCTAGGGGTTGCCCTTTGTCAGATGCCCCCATCTAGCATGGTTGGGGCAAGTTCAAGAAGGACCAGAGGCCCTCTGCAGAGCTCCCTCAAAGTGCGAGTGGAGGAATAGCCTGGTGTTTGAGACAGCAAGCTGTGGACAGACAAGACCAGGGTTAAAGTCTAGTGGCTACTATTTGTGATAGGTCACTTTGCCCTCCATTACCTTAGGAATAAACTTAGGTCATTTGCTAGGGCTTTGATACACAGAATGTTTGCAGTTATCATGTAATAAATCCCAATACAGGAAATCCTTGCTGTACAGTGTTTTTCCACTGTGAAAAACCCCTTTTTATGGATTGATCCTGATAGAGTAGTGCTCATCAGAAGCTCCCCCTGCACATCAGCCCCCCCTTCTCCACCTAGAATCGGTCCTGACTGGGGAGTGGGGGATGTTTAAAGGCTAAAAGCAATCCGCTTAGGAATTTTCTCTCTTCCTCAGGGAAGGAAGCCATGTCATGAGATTCATCAGGCATTAGTCACTATTGGCATTATGCATTCCCAGTTTCTGGTGTTCTTAAGTCACAGAAACACAGGGAGTCTCCCCTCTGGGTGGGAGAACACCAACAAGGGGAATTTCCTGTCCCCCAAGGTAGGCCTATGCACAAATTAGTGCTCAGATATTTCTCCTGGAGCCCTCAAGGACAGCAGGAAGGGTTTGCTGCAACTCCACCTATCCAAGTAAAGCCTCCCTATACCGGGAGGCAGAGCTGGTGCAACCATTAGGCGGGACTAGGCGGTTGCCTAGGGTGGTATCAGTGGGTTGGGCACCGCCGGGGTACACGAGGGCGCCATTTTCAAAATGTGAAGGAAAGGGCAACAGCAGTCACAGAGCTCTCGCTAGATTTATTTATTTATTTTTAATTTTTATAAACCGATGTTCCTGTAAAGAATACATATCGCACTGGTTTACAAGGAACTGAACAGTCGCCTCCAGGGCGGAAATACAGGAGATGAGAAAGAGGAAGAAAGAATTGTTAGAGAGTGACCATAACTCTCTATATTTACCACTCTCAGAGCGCACATTCAACTCAGGATGGGTTTGGGGAGGGGGGGGGAATGTGTGACATTGATCTGCCTAGGGTGCTACAGATCCTTGCACCAGCCCTGCCAGGAGGGAAACTAGTGCCTCCTTTTAAGCAGACATTAGCATAGGGCTGAGGTGAAGCCCTATGCTCCACAGATCAGGATTTCAAATACTAACTAGCCTTCCCGAGCGTCAGTATAGAGCAGTACTCACAGCTACCCCTCCTGCCCTTGCACCCTTGGCATGAGCCATATAGATTGAATGAGATATGGTCAGAACCAGCAGAAGCTTGGATGGGAATCCCCGCAGAGAACCAAGGTGGCTGGGCCCAGGCAGAGGACAAGAGCCAACCATCTAGAATTTCCCCGATGGTCTAGAATTCCACAGTATCGACAGCCTAGGAGGTAGTAGCCAATAGTGTACCCTTAGTGGCTTGGAGTAAACAGAGAGAATGACTAGCACTCACATACCCTGAGAAGTCGGTCAGATTCAGGCTATGATGGAGTTCTCCTGCAGAACTGAGCAGCAACTCACAGGGCCAACATAATCGACCTACGCATGAGGAGCTGACATGCTGCAGACCCAGAAGTTTAAGCTCTGGCAGACGGAGCCTTTGCCCTACCAAGGGTCAGGTAATGCGCTGTCATAAGCATTTTGGGATAACCTCATTAAGTCTTAGATGAGCAAGTTCTTAGGTCAAAAAGGGAAAACAGGAACCATGGGTTTTCATATCTCCTGGGAAGACTATAACTAGTTTCCAGCCTTCACAGGATGGAGCAGCCAGAAGCCTGTATAATCCCTGGACTTGGTCCGGGAGGTGCACGAAAGGAATGCATTTTTCAACATAACCAAATAATTCTTCCCTAGAAGATCTATGACATCTCAGTTAAGAGAATCAGACTACATAAGGAGGATAGTCAATGACAAGTGTCATGGCTACCGGGGGTTCAAAGGAGGACCACAAAATGTAGAGTTTGAGTCTCTGCAAGTTCAGCTTATGAGAGATATAATATTCCTGGTCAAGGGGTCCAAGCTCCCGATGGTGTCCTGCCACTAAAGGAGATAGAGAGGAAGGCATGATGCACAAGGATTACAAGGGCAAACTCAGTCTGGCTTGCCAAAAAGGACGAATGCTACCTCCCTTCCCCTCAGATGACTTTCTTCTGAGGAGTCGAGATCAGGCCTCCTCAACTTTGAGGTGCACTCGCTTAGGAGGAGATTGGCAATCACCCTCTTTGCAGATGTTGTAGGGTAACATCTGGGAGATGGTTGCGGAAATCTTGCCTCTCCAGTGGCTTAGAAAATTTTAAAGGGGGGCCCAGTGTTTCAGAAATAGTGGTTTCTCTTAAATCAAGAGATTTCATTACTGAGCTTTTGGAAAACAGAAGGTCAAAATCAGAAGCAGGAGCTCAGAGCACTAGAGGTGCACAAGGCTCTTAGGCGACAGTGAGACATCACAAGGAGAACAAGAAAGCAGACAAACTTGGGTGTCAGGCACAGAGGCCCACGGAGGGCAAGAAGCCTCTAATGAAGCAATTGCACACAAGATTAAGCAAGCAATTGAGGGAACAGGTATACTGAAGGCAAAGCCAATGCCCCGAGGGCCTAAACTATTCTCGGCATAAGCCCAGGCATAGTATAAATTAGTGGACCCAGCAGATATCTGCAGGGTGGATACAGGGGCATTTCTGCAGGCATTTACAGCACATTTAAGGCTGAATCTTCAGGAGAAGGGCACAATGCAGCATAGGTAAAACTTTGGTATGTCCCACTTGTACAGACTGGTCTGGAAGGATGATCAGGAAGGTTCAGTTAGGTTCTTACGTGTTAATTGGATTTATTGGCCTCCTGACAGACCTAGTCTATAGCCCCACCTAGGGAAGAGAACCGGTGTTTAAAAAAAAACAAACTGTGTGTGCGTATATATACAGAATGTATATAGGTATATAGGTTTGACAAACACATAGAAATGAGCAAAAAGATGTTGTTTGTGTCTAATATCTTTCTTTGAGTTCCAGGGGCTCCTTATCCTCAGAAAACGAATGGCGAGTACATTGTTGGCCATACAGAAAGCAGCAATCCTAATAGTGAGCATGGAGTAGGAATTCTTGCTCCTGTGCTAGTAACTAGGAACTAAACATTGGTAATTATATCAGGTTTTGGTTATGAAGGGAAACCAAACCAACAATTGTCTAGATTTCAAACAACTAACTAGCGGGCCGATACAGTAAAAGTCGCAGGAGAGCGGGCAAACGCCCACTCTCCTGTGCGCGCGATTCTGTATTCAAATGAGGGCCCGCGGCAAAAAGAGGCGCTAGGCACTAGTGCGTCTCTAGAGCCTCTTTTTGGACAGGAGCGGCGGCTGTCAGCGGGTTTGACAGCTGACGCTCAATTTTGCCAGCGTCGGTTCTCAAACCAGCTGACAGCCACGGGTTTGGAAACCGGATGCCGGCAAAATTCAGCGTCCGGTTTTCAACCCACGAGCCGCAGGCCGATTTCAAAATTTATTTTTTTTTAAACTTTCGGGACCTCCGACTTAATATCGCCATGATATTAAGTCGGAGGGTGCACAGAAAAGCAGTTTTTACTGCTTTTCTGTGCACTTTCCCGGTGCCCGGAAAAATTAACGCCTACCTTTGGGTAGGCGCTAATTTCTGAAAGTAAAATGTGCGGCTTGGCTGCACATTTTGCTTTCTGAATCACGTGGGAATACCTAATAGGGCCATCAGCATGCATGTTGCGGGCGCTATTAGGTTTGGGGGGGTTGGACACATGTTTTCGACGCACTATTACCCCTTACTGAATAAGGGGTAAAGCTAGCATGTCGAAAACCCGTGTTCAATCCCCCCGAACCTAATAGCGCCCGCAACATGCATGTTGATGGCCCTATTAGGGGCAGCCAAGCCGCACATTTTACTTTCAGAAATTAGCACCTACCCAAAGGTAGGCGTTAATTTCTGTATCGGCCTGTAGATTTGGAAACCAAAACTAACAATTGTCTTTGGATGTTTTTAGGTTTGGCATAGGGAACTGAGCAACCGAGGCAGCACCAGACCTTCACAGGGAGGAGGAGCTCAATGGTGAACCTTTGGGGTCTGCCCCACCTGCTGGCCGGAGGATAATGCCACTTATACAGATTGGTCTGTCAGGACTCCAGTAAAAACAATTAGCAAGAAAGAACCTAACTGAACTTTCCTAATCAGCTAAATTGTTAAGTTTTGAAAATAATGTGTTCCACTAAGTCAAAAAATGGAACGCCCTGTCACAGACAGAAGACATCATAGTTTGTTAGGAAAGCCCATTCAGGAAAAAAAGTTGTCGCCATCAGCAGTTAGTTCTCATTTTTCCAGAACAAATGAAGACTGTGGATAGGATAAGTCGCGGGACGTTAACAAGGCAGCAGGCGGAGGTGAAGAGAATGTCCGTCTGACACAACTGACCTACTGATCAGAGCACGTCCCCTTCTCCTTCCAGGTTCCTCTTCACTTACTTCTTCTCATTTCTTCTCCCTCTTAAGATCATCTCCGTATTCCCCCTGAAGTTCATTTCCATCTCCTCCCCCTCCCACCAAGATCTTCATCTCCCCCTGCCCTTAGATTCTTCTCCAGCTCTCCTCTCCCCGGGGCTGGCTTTACCATGTTGGTGCCCATAAGCAATTTGGGGTAAGGGGGGGGATCATCCCTCAACCAATCACCCTTGGTCAGATCCTCCACCTCCTGGTATCCCTCCCATCTTGAAATCATCATCGCTGTCTTTGTCCTCCATACGGGTGCCAGCTCTGTGGCAGCAGTAGCGTCAGGAAGCAAATTCAGCACGAGAAGCCGCACCCCAGTTGCTTCCTGAAGTTACTGCTGCTGTGGGGCCGGTGCTTGGAGGGAGGACAATGGTGTGGCAGCAAGCTCGGACTGATGGTAAGGCAAGCTGGCAGTACTTTGGCACCTGTGAAAACTTGGCATTGGAAGCCGTTGCCTAGGTGGCCTATGTCCAAATCCGGGTCTGCCTCTCCCCAGTTTCCATAATTCTCTCTCTTCCATCCACCTCACCTCTCCCTCGGGTTCCTCTGAGCTTTTAGAACACAGTACTAGTGGCAAGCAAACGGGGCAGGGACGCAGTGAACATGTGCTTGCTTTCCCCCATGGTGCATGCTTCCTTTGTAATTAGGAAGCAGAGTAGGCAGAACCGAAACAAGTAGTGCATGCTTACCACGGCCCCACAGCAGTTGATTTGACCGCATAGCAGGCATAGAGAGATGCAAGCAGATCAGCCTTTTATAAACGCAATAAAGTTTGGTGTGGCTTTTACCAGAGGGATGTCCTGCATTCTGGGGCCGTTCTATTGGAAAGAGGACCAGCTACCCGGATGGCAACCATTGCTGACCGTAATACCCCATCCGCAGGCACAGGGAGAAACCGGATCATCCCTCTTACAAGCCACCTGGAAGGAGAGTCCCTCTCTGGCTTAAATCCATGCAGTGTTACACTTTATTGTAACCCATCCAAATAAGGGAAAACACTGCACAAGTTTGGTTTTTTTTTTTACTATATTTTATACAGATATATATTAAAAAAATTATTTTTGTTATAAAGTCTTTCCAAATGTACACACATCTAAAACTCTCAGTGGTCAATAAGCAGTTTCTGTTGGATGGGGGGAGTCCTCTTTCTTCCTAAAAATGTAGTCAAATCCAACAGTGCTTCTCATTCCCCGTTGAGGCTCTAAGGCGAGAAAACCCCTGAAAATATTTTCGCCGCCTCCCCAAAGTTCCAAACTTTTGTCAATATACATATTTACACATACATTTGGAGATTCTGCATATCAAGAATATCAGTTTCTTTAAAAGGGGATCCTAAGCTTTGGGGGGCTGGGAATCTCTAATGAGGTCTCCATCCTAAGAATTTCTTTTTCATCCGTCTCCTCGAGACAGCTTTAGCAGGGCAGAGCGGAACCATATTAGGGCCTAGCGGGCTCTGCCGCTATAGTCTGTGATGTCACGCTATCACCAGGCGTCCCTCCTGCGCTGCGGGCTCTCTGGCACCAAGCAAGCATGAAATCAATCTATGCATTTTTCAAAAAAAAAAAAAAAAAAAAATTTGGTTTTTTTTTTAAATTTCACTACTGTTAAACTCTCCTATTAATTGATTAAACCTGTTTTCGTCGCTAGATGTGTGTAAATGGTACTTTCTACTCAGGCAGTGTCCGAGAGCTCATGAGTTGGGAAGGGAGAGGATTGATACATGGACACCTAGGATGGTGCTACACTGCCCTGCTCTGCAAAAAAAACAAAAAAAAAACAAAACAAAGTTCTGAGCATTATAAAAATAAACCTTCAAAACAGAGAGAATACACATGACAAACTCCAAAGGGGGTCTCTCTCTCTCTGGCAGGGAACCCTTCTAAATAGAGGTATAGGGACCAATGAAGATACATTTTTCTGGATGAAAATGAAAAAAAAAAACAAAACACAACCCACTTTTAATTCATGAACTCAAAAGAAAGAAGCCCTATGAACACCTTACAATAAATAAATTAATAAAATAACCAGCAAGAGGGGTATTCCTCACACTATCATACCAAATCTGCTAAGTATCAGATAAAAGCTGAGGGATATAATCGTCATCTCTCCTTACCCCTTCTAATATGCCTGGGAGCAAATGAGGTTTCTTAGCTACAAAACGTCTCTCCCCACCCTCCATGACACTCACATACTGCAGAAAAAAGGGAGCTGGAGAGGACTGCTAATGAAAGCCAGGCTGCGAAGGGCTGACCGTCAGTGTCACGTAAGGGCGCTCCCTAAAAGCATCCATTCCTGCCCTAAAGCCTGGATGGGCTGGGCAAAAATATCAAAACAAATGGCAAGCTACAACCAACTGAAACGTCATCCACCAGGCTGCTGGATTCCCAGGACCAAGCACAGGGCGTAAGACAGCCTGATAGATACCTAATTAGGTAAAAGATGGTTAGAAAAGCACATCAGACTAGAAGAAAGCCTCGATTCGTGTGTGCGTCCCACACACAACTTCCGGCTCTCATGGAGTATACAAAAGGTGGTGGGGAAGCTGGAATAAGAGTTTAGGGGAAAAGCACTCCTAGAGTAGAAATCCATGGAGGCAGAAATGCATGGATTTCTGCTGACGGAAAGAAAAGCTTTATGGCATGCTTTGTCAATAAAAACACCCCGCCCCCCAAGCTTTGCCCTGTTCAGGCTGTGCATCAGTGCCCTGGCTACCCTGGAATTCCTTTCCGCAGGAGGAACTGGCACATTGCAGTAGCTCTGCTCACAAACAGCAGGAAGCAACCTTTGCTGTTTTCTGCGGAACTCAGGAAATGACACAATACAAGCACCAAGCTTCCCCTCCCGAGGATGAATAAGGAGAGGGGAGGCAGTGTTTTCTTAATTCTTACAAAGCTCATCTTCAGAACTGCATAGATATATAAACACACACACAAACACACAATCCCTAGCTGTTCTGACATTTCTCGGCTTACGCAAGCTGCAGTCTAACTTAGCTCCGTCACTGTGGATAATGCTGCAAAATAGCTCTCTGCACGTTCTTTGCAAAAATATGAAATGTAAAGCCTTCCAAAGGGTTGGATTCTGTGGTGTGGGAGCAGGAGCTGCTGCTTCCCATCTCTCTGTGCTGAAGGCTGCAATGGCCGGGGACCTGTCTCACCGGGGGCTGTCCTTGGGTTCTGCTGGGGAAGGATGGGACTGTAGGCTCAGCTAGAGACCTCTGCTGGCTAATGGGCAGTACTGCATGATCTAGCTAAGGTGAAACCAACTCGCCTTCTAGGCTAATGAATCACTCAGGTACGAGTGAGCCAAACACATTTTTAAAACTGGATTTGTTTACAGTCCTGACCCTGCTTCTTCAGTCAAAAACGACGACGATGGCTGGGAATGCTGCAGAGGCAGCATTCAGAGACACTGGGCAGAATCCCAGGAATTGCTCAACAAACAACAACCACCCCTGGGGGCCAGACTGATGGTTCATGGTAACTGGGGCTCTGGAAAGAGCCATGATGTGTGGTGCCTGCCTGAGGACTGTCACTGAAATGGGTGAGCTTAGTTGAATGGGACTATAAATAAATACAGGACACACATCCTTGGGTAGTTGTTAGTGAGGGCGTGTGGCCCAATAAAGGCTGGTTATAACTGAACTGGAAACCTCAACGAAGAGAGGGAACCACCAGACCAAATAAATAAATAAATACCATCAACTAGAGCGGGCGAGGTCAACTCCAATCCTCAAAAGCCACAAAACAGGCTTGATTTTCAGGATACCCACAATGAATATGCATGAGATAAATGTGCATGCACTGCCGCCATTGTATGCAAATATCTCATGCATATTCATTATGGATGTCCAGAAAAGCTGGCCTGCTTGAGGCTCTTGAGGGCTAGAGCTGGCCATCCCTGACCTAGAGGGCAGCTGTTGTGAACACAGCTGTCTGAATGGTGTGCCCTGTGCTGCAGCTACTTACTGACTGGTAGCTCGGGTTGCAGACGCTTTCTGAATGGATGCACCCAGCACAAGTACCTGCACAGGCCTGAATTTAGATTATAGACAACATAGGCAATTGCCTAGGGTGCCAAATACAAGTGCAACTGTGCCAAGGGGCACTGCTGTTGGCACTTTGGAGGGGAGTGGAGATAGAGGGACTTCACCCACTAAATGATCTCCAGGGTCTCCCATCCCCTCGTTCTCCAATCCTGCCTATAGGTGCCCAAACCCTAAATCCAGCCCTGTACATGCAAATAAAGCACACACCAGCACTGCTCAGTCACTCGGTTCACACCTAACTAGCAGGATCCCAAAACATTTAAAGCTAGCAGGAAATGCTGCTTTAGCCCCATGACATTTTCTTTCAGTACCATTTTTTCAAATGTTAAAATGTCCTTCACCCTTTTTTCTTCTTTTTGGTAAATTAAACACACAGATGTTTGGTATAGAAGGGGTTCTGACACTGCAGTCCATTGCTAACATAAAATATATTATTAGAAACAGCAGCAAGAATAAAGGAATCATCAAAATGCAAACACACTTTTTTTTTTTGTTGCATAAATATAAAAGAAACCAACAGCATTTAGGGAGAATTCTCCACTGGGGAAGTGTTGCATGTCACGCAGATTTCCACAATGTTGCTAACCAACAGTAACCTCATTTCTGTGAGATTTCAGCCGAGTCCTGCTTTTTGAGCTCCTGTTCCATTGCATTCTGGCTCTTGTCACCCATGCTAAGGCAGAACAGATGCAAACATCTGGAAGCTCTTAAGAGGGATAATGTGTAGTGAGGAACTAGGGACATGTCAATCTCCCACAGGCACTGGAATGGGGAAGCCTTTTTAAAGGAGGAAACTGGGGAAATAGTTAATATTCTGGAGTAAGTGGGAGAGTCCCCCACCTAACCAGGGAAGGATGGGCGATGCCACTGCAAAAGCAGCATTGAAAAGGGGGGCCAGACGGCAATGGCAGGGAAGACCCAAAGCCCAGACCAGACTGAAATCTGAGACCAGCAAGACCGGGTCACAATCCCAAGGGACAGCTGCTATTTAAAGCCCATTTTGGAAAATCTCCCTAACGCTAAGGGGAGGCAAGGGGGAGGGGAACAGCCATCTAATTGTCCCCCCCCTTCACACGGGGAACGTGTGCGTCAGCAGGGCAAAGCTGGAACCTCCCAGGGGAAACAGGCCAACCAAGCAAAAAGGAGACAAGAGATGGGAAAATCAATAGCACAACCCAAACGCTCCAGCGTGGAGGGGATTTGAGAAAAATGGATTGTCTGACCTTCAAAGTCATTTTTTTCTTTCTTTTTTTTTTTGTAGCACCCGTACAATAAAACTGTACCATTTACAATAATAATAATTAAAAAAAAAAAATCTCAGTTCCAAAAAGAAGTTAAAGTGTCACCATATTTACTTTTTAAACATATTGTTAAGTCTTCTGACAAAAGGGGGTTTCCTCGCTCCTTTCGGTAGCTGGCTCACTCATTCTCTCTCTCTCGCTGCTTTAAAAATAGTATTTCTTATAAAAGTAAGAAGTAGGGAAGGAGGGGGCGATGAGGCACGAGCCCTCCCCTTCACCCTGCCTCTCCCAGCAATCAGTGCTCCCCGGCTTCCTCCCCCCACCACAGGAGCTCCCCTGGCGACTGATGAACTCCTGCTGGTTTGTAAAGGTAGCTTGGGCTCTTCCGTCCGTCTGTCTGTCTGAGACAGCACACGCAGCCCAAGAGAGGTTCCGGGAACCCCGGTTTCAGGCCAAGAGCCACAATCCCTTGCCTGGAGCGGGCTGCCATCAACAGACACTTTGTCCTCGGCAGGACGTTTAGCAACGCCCCCATCTCCATCCCCTTGCTCCTCTTTTGATGCTCAATGGTCCTGCTGTACAGAGAGGTTTTTCTTTTCCGGGCTGGAAGCTTGCCTTTGCTCCACCCAAACCCAGCCGGCACAGCTCTCACCCTCCATGGCAGAAGGAGAGAGAGAGAGCGAGCACTGGAAGACCCCTGCAGCGGCTCGGCTTCCCATCTGCAGGATGCCCCAGCACCAGCAGAAGGGTTCCTTGTGTCTACAGCCGTTTTTGCCGTGCCTGCTCTGCATTTGCTTTGGAGAAGGCTGGGACAGTCGGCTAGGCTTGCTCCTGTACAACGACAAGCAGCTGGAATTTTCCCCCTCTGGGAGCACAACTCTCTCTCCATCACCTGGAAGGAGGAACTGGGGGGGGGGGGGGGGTGTGCTGGGTAAGGAGAGCCAGGATCACCACTGTGCTTCTGTTTTCCTGAGACTCGCTAGGCAACCAGGAGGCACTCAAATAATTATCAGGCAGATGCGGTGGGAAAGGAAGATGGAGCTCTGACAAGGCCAGAGGGGGAGGGGGGATTTGGTTTTGGGTGGGAGGGTGACAGAAAGGGAGAGAGGGAGAGAGCAAGCAGCACATTTCCCCCCTGTATGGTAACTCCCAGCTTTGGCCAGCACCATCCCACCTCTTGAAGAGGATCCAACCCAAACTTGTGAGACCCTGCAAGAAGTCAACATATCCTGTCAGCACAAGAGTACAGGTGTAGGTCAGGGAAGGGGGCACCTGCCTTCCCCTCAATGTCTCTGCTACTTTGCTCCTCCTCCTTCTCCTCTTCCTCCATTTAGAAGTTCAGACAAAATTTAACTCTTTTATAGGACACTTCCAGGAGAGTTAAAGACAAGATGCAGTGGTGGATTCCTCAGGCCTCACATGCACAGCTGCCTGTACCACAAGGTCCCTCAGATGACCTCCCATGTAGAGTGTGAGTGTGTGTGTGTGTGTGTGTGTCTCTTATCTCTTCATTTCTTCTTCACCAGTCAAGAACAACTCTGTGTGACAGGGTGGAGAAAGAACTAAAGTAAGCAAAAAGACTCCAGCCACCACAGCTGGCGTGTGTAAGGCTGCCTCCCATCGGTCCACGTTATTGCCTGATGATGGAGTCAGACGCAGCGGGTGCCAACCTGAAGCTTCGCTCCCCCCCGTCAGCTACTGTCGGCCTGGAATTCCACATCTGAGCCCAGAAGCTTCAGCAGCTCCGCCTCATACCTCACCAGCTCCACAGTCTCCCCGCCCTCCTGGGGCCGCAGCTCGGGGTCCTCAAGCTGGGACAGCAGCTGGCTGCTGGACACCTGTCGGTAAAACTCTTTCCTGGACAGGCTGGCTATGTCAAACTGGGGGAAACGCGCCTGGAATATCCGGGAAGAAAGCTTCAGCCTCTTGAGGACATCAGAGAACAGGAACCAGTTACTTGGCCTGTGGAAATGGATCAGGAAAGAGTTATTGTTGTCGAAAACATGCCATAGAAATATCATAACAAAGTAGCTGCTGGCACATAAGGAGCACTGGAGCCACCTCATTTGTTCAGTTGTCCTGCCTACTGTGCCAGGGCAGACAACTCTCACCTCCCGGGCATTGTATCCTCTTGTCACCACCCTCATCATTGCTGATCTGAAATCCACCAATACAGCAATTCTTACCTGACAAGGCAACCCCAATGGATATTATTCACAGAAAATTAAAGAACTTCACGAAAATTAGGGATGGTAATGGTGACTAACTAGGTAGCTTGGACAACCACAAAAAAAAGGTGGAACCTAGGAGCAATAGGTTCACTGAATATCTGTGTTTCATTTCCAAGTTCTAAAACCTTCCCCTTTTC
The DNA here is from genome assembly GCF_901001135.1 of Rhinatrema bivittatum. Classification (NCBI taxonomy): domain Eukaryota; kingdom Metazoa; phylum Chordata; class Amphibia; order Gymnophiona; family Rhinatrematidae; genus Rhinatrema; species Rhinatrema bivittatum. The sequence continues at coordinate 296,306,324 of NC_042620.1, forward strand.
CTCCCTGGCTGACACTTTGCACGCAGGGGCAGGCTACGAACCGTCTCCCCATCGGCATTCTGACAAAAACGCGCTTCCCACACTGCCACACATTCAGGCCCTCAATTTCCTTCTTCCTCAAATCCGCCGCCTGCTCTGCGCTACTTCTCATTGCAGGGTTCCACATTCACAACTCCCCCACCTCTCACCACACACACCCATTCCTGCCCCAGATAACACAGAAAACGTAGGCTGCCAGAAAGCACGAGAGCTGAGGGAGTGGTTTGGCATGCTCAAACAGTAATGTGAAAGGAATCTAATGAATTGGGACCTCCCTTTTGATTAAAAAAAAAACAAAACACCCACATCTCCCAATTTCTGATAGCAAGGGAAGCATCTCAGCATGTTTGTATGTTAGAATTTGCACATGTTCGCTATGGAAGTATTTTCATTTGAAGGGAGAAAATACAAGCTCCCTTTTAGATTTAAAAAAAAAAGCAACAATCTGAGACATTAATTAGAACCCACTGTACTTTTACTGTATCCTCCTCCACTATTCTGCTATTGGTCGGTGTGCCTCAAGGCTCTGTCCTGGGCCGCATTCTCTCGTCTACCAACACTTCCTCTCTCAGCGCTCCAATCTCCTCCCATGGCTTTCAATACCACTTTATGCTGATGACTCCCAGATCTATCTCTCTACACCACAAATTTCACCACAGATCCAGTCCTAAACTTCAGCTTCATTGTCTGAAATTGCTGTCTGGATGTTCCACCACCATAGCCTGCTAAACTCGCATCTCCAGCTCCTTCTTGAAGATCACCAAAGCCAAGAAAGACTGGGATCCAGGAGGTGTGACCAGATCCTCTATGGAAACAAGAGGAGGATCAGTTGTGGACATGAGGGCCGGTGGAAGACTGGTGCTCCTCACTACTGGATCACTTTGGGAACCTCGCAGCCAAGGTTGGTGCATCCCCATGCCCGGCACAGTGCATCGATGGGGACTGATGCCAATGCTTCTTCAGCTTCCCTCAATGCTTAGCTCAGTCCTTCCCCAGTGCAGAGGTTGACGATGACAAATGTCTTTGACCTGGAATAGCTGGGTGATGGCCCATCTCTGGAGATCCTGGAAGCTACTGGCTTCAACAAAACCGATGGCCCCTCCAATTTCAATGGCTAGAAATCCCTCCATGTGATGTCTCTGATGCTAATGTCCATGGATTGGTCTTCCAGAGCCTGAAGTGTTGATCCATCTTCCAAACCAGACCCAGAGTCCTTTTGGGGTCATTTGAGCATACTTGTGGCAACCCTGGACATCATGCAATGCCTCCAGGCAGAGAACACATCATGGGGATCCATGATAGACATAGTCCTCCCGCACTGAAGGCGTCGCTAGAACCCCACAGATGACAGTGTCGCAAAATAAAAGGGACAGGATATCAAAATCGATGGTGGCCCATCGATGGCTGGCTGGCACAGAGTGCACCACTGCTCCAGGGACAGACTACAAAATGAAACATACCAAAACATCAAAACCCCTGTCTAAATAAGATAGAGGGACCCCGTGTCAATTCATGTGATCCTGACGATACACCTTTTAGTGAAAAAACCACCAAGAAAAATATCCAGAAAAGGAGAACATATTTGAGACTCACTTCTACCATGAAACACTGGGTTCCATGGAAAAGAAAAGTCTGAAGGGACCCTTCATGGCTGCATGGTATAATGCATGCCTGAGCAAGCTCAGAGAGGCTCAGTCAAAGTTCCAGAAATTTTGACATAATTTTTCCGTGCCAGGCTCCATCGGATGATGTCACCCATGTGTGAGGACTGCCATCCTGCTTGCCCTTGGAGAACCTCTCTTCTCAAGTCATTGCATTTGTTTTACCTACGAATGTATTTATTTACTTATGAATGTATTCGCTCTGCAGCTCATTACACCTTTCTTCTCTCCTCCTTGTGAACTCCGTCCATCGAGTAAGTCACTCTTATCTATGCCCTTCTCCTCTACTGCCAACTCCTGTCTCCGTGCTTACCTCCTTGCTGTGCTGTATGCCTGCAAAGGTTTTCCAGAGTCAGTGTGTCATGCTCTCTCTCTGGCCATATTCAAGTCCAGTTTTAAAAATTCAACTTTTTCAAGCTGCTTTTAACCACTTTTTTTTTTTTTTTTACAATAAATACACTTTCCATATTCTCGTTTGTCTTGTATGGTTGCCTTGACTTAGACTGTAAGCTACATGGGGCAGAGTCAGTCTCTTATGTGAACCTGTATAGCAGGAAGCGATACTTTAGAAATGATAAATGGTAGTAGTAGTAGTAGTAGTAGTAGTAGTAGCAGCAGCAGCACCACCACCACCCTCTAATTTTTGTGAGGTTGTCAGTACAGAGAACCTACCAGAACAAGGTAAACTGAAGCCCTGTTTATAGCTCATGTGTCAAGACCCTCTTTGTTTCACAGTGCCCTCTCTTCGGCTCTTCCATCACGTCACCAATGCCACAAAACCTCTGAATTCTCGTTCCACTCTTGGTACTCCATGGGTTACTTTGCACAACTGGCTGACTTTTTAAGATGGTAAATCGTTGACTTTTTTTTCATGTTTTCCTTGCATTTAATGAGTTTCTAATTGGGGATCAAAACCACAAAGCACTTGAAACATTGTATACTTCATTCCACACTGAGCTGGATGTGGCCTACCTAACCCAGGCCCAGCACTGCAGGGCTCGGTTTCAGAGGATGTTTCCCCCTTGGCCCTCTGCCAGCTGGAAGTATCTCGTACAATGGTTGTGGAGTGGCGGGAACAGGTAATGTAAATACAAAGAAAAATAAATCGCATGGTAAAACAAACTCCCAGTCCACTTCAGGATTCATGAATTTGAACAGAGCAGAAATGGAAGCAGCACCATAAGCAGTGTCATGGGAGCTCATAATGGGTTTCATGAGGATGAATCCATTACTGGAACATGACAAAATAACAACAATAATAACAGTAAAAAGATTTATTACACGCTTTGCCACAAATGGTGTCCAGAGCGTGGTATAACAATAGCACAGCATCCAACGCCATAACCACATCAAAGATACAATACATAAAATACAATCATAAAACAAATCCTAAAATTCATATAAACAAACTATGAAAACCGCTCCAACACAAATTGTTACAATAACCAAATGCTACAATTAAGTGAGAAATTACCCAAAGTAAGGGGAAAATAATCTCCCCATACAAATCTCAAACCAGAATTCAGCCGAGCTGACCTTAATCCGAAACCCAGACTGAAAACGCACCGAAATGAAGTAAGTGATCACATTTGTGCAAAACTGCCAAAAACCTGACTGCTGTGCGTGTCGAGTTGTCTTCTCTTAATCCCTCTCCTCCCCTCCCCTCCGTGGAACGGCCCATAAACACCGGGCTTTATGTGCAAACCCCCTGACCCAGCTTCCAGCCTCGTACTCGGCTGTGCCTGAAATTTAAACCCGGTCTGTCCATACCATCAAGATCCTAATTTAACCCTTCTTCCCCCTGTCTTTTAATTAGCATTACCTGCTCTCAGGCTCCTTTCAGCAGAAAGATAGGAAAGCAGACAGCAGGAGTAAAAGGCAGCCACGTGCACATAGGTAACAAACCAAAATAAGGATGGACAGTCTTCCCACTCCATACGTGCATCCCTCCAGAAGGGGGGGGGGCCCTGTTTGCATATGGAGGACCCCCTTGGACAATCTCACATACTTCTGGTTCCTTACAAGTAAGCGCTCTAGAGACACGCTACTCACCCGCAAGAGACCGAAACCTGGATGTTATAGGAGGGCAGGAAAGGTTTGTCTGAGAACTCAAACAGAAAGCCATCTGATTCAGGGATCCCTTCCTCTGAGCTCTCGGGGGGGTTTAGGAATAAGTCACCACCGATCTCTTCCTTCCCCTCTGAAACATAAAAAGAGAACATTTGTTTCCTTTCCTTTCTTTACTGTGATACTGGGTTAGATCGCATGGCCTCCATGCCTCAGACTGTGGCTAGCAGCAGGGGCTTACAAGGCACAGCTCGGGTGGGCCATTCCCTGCCACCCTCTCTCAGTTTCTGGAAGTCATATCTTAGGCATGGAAGTGACATCGGCAAATGGTACATTTAATAGCTTCTGACTGACCTATCTAATATCTACTGCTAGGTGGGTGCAGGTACAGCTAGAGCAAATCCAAAGAGTCACCATTAATAGGACAGTGTCGGCCTGGGAGATCTAAAAGGGCTCTACAGAAATTGTTAGGAGTCCAGTGCTGTTAAACATTTTGAACAACAATTAGGACTAGGGCAGTAGTGGCCAACTCTGGTCTTCAAGAGCCACAAACAGGCCAGGTTTTCAGGCTATCTGCAATAAATATGCAGGCGATGGATCTGCATACCATGCAAGCAGTACATGCAAATTTGTCTCATGCATATTCATTGTGCACAGTCTAAAAACCTGGCCTGTTTGTGGCTCTCGAGGACCAGAGTTGACCATCCTTGGACCAGGGCAGTGGTTTCCAAAGCTGTCCTTGGGGAGCCTCAACTAGTTGGGTTTTCAGGATATCCACAATCAAAGTCGATGAGATAAATTTGCACAGAACAAAGGCAGTGCATGCAAATTTCTCATATGCATATTCATAATGGCTATCCCCCAAACCCAACTGGCTAGGGGGTCTCCAGGCCTGGTTTGGGAATCACTGGACAGGGGTACACTTATAAAACATATGGATGACACCAAGTTGGGAAGAGTTGCAACTACCCTGAAGAAAAGGATTCAAATTTTACGGAATTTTGACATTTTGAAGAAAATGATCAGTAAACAAATAAAATAAAATACAAAAATGACAAATAAAGTAATTTTCCTATTCCATTTAACACTGCTAAGGCTCCTCCTGGAGTACTGGGTTCAGTTTTGGGCTCCATTCTTCAGGAAGCACGTGGAGAAACTCAAGAAAGTTCAGAGGAGAGCAGGTCCACATCCCTCAGCAAATACAACTGTTAAGAAGCTAAGGTAATAGGGCTACAAGGACAGCAGAAGAGAGTTGGGTTTGTTGTATCTGGAAAACAGGATGCGGGGCGACTTGATGGCAGTCTTCCAATACAAGGTGATGTTATGAGGGTGGAATTGAGGGAGACCCTGTGGCTAGCCAAGCAGCACTACCCTAGAGGGGTGCTTTATACGAGGGTAATTTTACATTGCACACGCAGCCTTTACAGAGTGTTTTCAAAGCAAACTCGTGCATGCAAGTCTGCTTTGAAAATTCTCAGGTAACTGGCTGAGTATGCACACAAATTACCTTGCACGGTTACCTCTGGTGACTTGTGCAGGAAAACTTGCACAGACTCCGCCTCTCGGATCGCCTCTCCTCTGCACGTCTTTAAACCTGGTTCCCTGTACGTACCTGGATCAGTCCAGACAGTGGGTTATGTCCCCAATCCAGCAGATGGAGTCAGAAGATAAGATGTTAGGGTGTGCTACTCTTCCAGTCTGTGGCCTGTACCGCAGTTTCTTTAACAATAGCTATAATAATCTTCTTATGGTAACAGACAGCACCGAATGCAATCCACCTTGCTCGGGGGAGGCTCGGCTGTAGAACGGTCTGGTTACTCAGAATCTTACGTGTCTGGGCCTTTTGGCCAACATGCATTTGATTTTTCAAGATAACCAGCCTCACTGAAGTAAGTAAGGCAAGAAGATGAAAGGAGTAAAGAAAAAGTGTTCTTCTAATCACAAGTGACATGGGGGTGCCGAGGCTGGCCTGGGGGAGGTATCTGGCTGTGTCTCGGCTGCTTCCCTGAAGGAAAGGTGCTAGGCGGTCACGCTGTGCTCTGGAGCGCGTTAAGGGAAGAGGCAGAGTCTTTCACAGCATCACCAGTATGAGACCCAAGGTACGTTTAAGGCCAGCAGCTTTCCCTCGGGGCCCTCAAGCCTCTCAGACAGGGCTCCTGGGATATAATCTGGCACGGCCCGTGAGCGCCTCGGATCTAGAGGGAACACTTCAGCTTCCATGACAGGGTGCAGCAGAAAGCGGCGGGGGGAATCCAGGGGAACTCACCAAATATAGCGCTGCTGTAGAAATCCCAGGATGTGCGAGGGTCCCCTTCAGAACGCCCTCGGAGGTCAGAGAGGTAATCTGGCAGCATTGGGAAGGGATGGGGGCACAGAGAGAGGAATACAGAGAACGGGGAATTGAAACGAGAGGGGATAAAAGGGAAAGAAGCAAACGTTACTACTGAACATCAGACTCCTCAGAAAATAAACTAGCCAGATGCAGCAGGCACTAGCCCAAGTGCTTACCACTCAGAAAGCCCCTCATCACATTGCTGCTGGCTAGCTTCATGGCTGTGTGTCCTGAGTATGTGGCTAATGTGGGGTCGGCACCGTAAGAGAGCAGAAGCCACACTGTCTCCAGGTTGTCATTCACCACGGCATCGTGGATGGGTCTGGTCATCCCAGAGAAACAGACAGGAAGGAAAAAGCTTATGTCAGTGGTTTTGAGGACATCATGTTCAAGACCGGTTCAGAACTATCCTGAGCCTCGGCGCGGGCCTCCTTCCTGGGAGGCGTGGAAGGCTACGGCACCCTTGTGGGGGTGTCTGCAGGCTCTGTGAGACAGGAGAGGGAGAAGCTGCTGCATTGCCGGGCCCCAGTCTGCTCAATGCAAATCCTGCCTATTCGTGCCCAGCCAACGGCAGCCAGGGGCTGGAACTCACTGAAATCCATGGACTTAGCTAGAGGGAAACACACAGAGAAGCCTCTGGGGTGCCTTCTCAGTACCTCTGTCCCAAGGATGATCCCACGGGTGCTATCTGGTGCTGCGGAGGATCACCAGCTTTATGAATAAGAAAGTTATTTTTTATCCACTGAGGAAGCAGGCCTTTCCCAAGTAGCAGATTCTGCCATTACTTTCCGCTGAAAGCAGATGTAAAACAGATTCTCCCTTTCCTCCTAAACACGAGAGACCTGCAGGACCACCTACTGCCAGGGCAGCTGGTTTTCTCTGGTCTCTGGGTTGTGGCAGCCCAAGAGCCCTACGCCAATCTCAAAGGCACGGTCTCCATCGAAGAGTTCGCTGCAATGCCAGCAAGCGCCCTTTCCCTTTGCCTTCCCCCTGCCCCCTAACCTTGGTTCCTCGAGCTTCGCTGGCTCAGGATCCGAGCACACGAGAGCTCCTTGCCTTGTTCACGCTCCCCACTTCCCCACCGGGAAGGCCTTCACCCTGCTCACCTTGTGCCGTCCTGGGCACTGCAGTTCACGTTTGCTCCGTGCTCCAGCAGGATCTGCAGGATGTCTGTCCATCCTCGGGAGCAGGCCTCATGCAGGGCCGTGTAGCCAGCGTTGTCCCTGTGATTCACGTCCCCCAGGTCTCGCTGCAGGCAATACAACACCACATCCTAGAGGCAAACACACCCGTGCGGGAAGAGGTGACTGAAAGCTCAGCAACGGGTGCTGGGCTTTCATTCCACAGCTTTTCAAACAAGATCCTCCATGCCCACAAGCACTGTGCCCCAGCTGCTCCTCTTCCCTTTCTGTGTTCCAAGGGAACAGAACTGACCAAGAGAAGCTGGCGAAGCTTAACCCCCATGAGCAGGCAGGTGCCACTCACACACACACACACACACACACACAGTGCACATAGGTTCACTTAGGTCTCTAACTGCCTTTCAGATTTCTGTAAATTGGGTTTAAATGCCCAAATTTCCAGTACATTACAGGCTTCCACACAGCATCTGATAGGCTGGGGCCCCAAAACACCCTCCAAATGCCAGCAGTAAAAGCTGCTGCAGAGGAAAACTCTTCACCGGCCTCCCCACATACTGAAAGGCACTTCCGTGGGTAAAACAGTGTTTGACACGTGGAAAGGGGCTCTCAAAATTCTCTAACAGAGCGACCAAGTTCTGTAGTCCAAGGAAAAAAAAAAAAACATGAGCTTCACTATGCTATTTTAGACCTCAAAAAATATTCCTGAAGAGTGCGTATAATTACAAGGAAAAGACCTCAGAAAGGCTGCTGCCTAGTACCATTGCTCATAGAAACCTCCGTTATATTTTGGGCTTCACAAAGCGGATCGGGTGGACATTTTTATTTTGATACCCAGTTCTTTCCGGCATCAAGGCGCCTCTGTGACAGCAAAGTGCACCAGCGCAAATGCAGGGCATTTCTTTTAACGCACGGGACATTTCTACAACGGAGTTCTTTAAAGAAAAGATTGCTAGTCTTTTTATTTTTATTTTTTTACGCACTCTTTAAAGTACATTTTTTTGAAATTTAAAATAGGATAGTGAAGTTCACTCTTTGCAAACTGCCTTACCCTCTCTGCATAGAAAAGCGGGCGCATCGTGCCGGGACGAGTATTTTCCGCGCACAGAGGAGCTTATCCTGAGGGGGGGTGGAATCAGGAAGGGGGTTTACTGCTTGTGCGTGTAATTCTGCTGGAACAAAACGGCAGGTGCACATCTCGGTGGGCGCGCCTTCCAATCCCATTTTTCAAACGGGAACCTTTATCTGCAGACTTGCCACTTCCAAAGTTGTTCTCTTAAGGGCTGACGTTTCCCGGTTTTATGTGCATGAAGTGTTTTGAAAATGAACTGGGGGGGCTCTGAGTGCGTATGTTATGCGCAAAACCCGATTTCACGTACGCATTCACCCACAGTTGCAGTAGGAATTTTTCGGGGGGGGGGGGTGGGTGGGCAGGGGAGAGGATTTACGTGCATGCTTTGGATTTTCGAAAGCATGTGCGTACGTCCTCGTGCGTACCCCAGTGGATTAGCGGACTTGTGCGCGCAAGCTGAATTCTGCAGGTAAATAGGGCCTGCAGGCTTTAGCTCTGGGAGGGTGACTATAAAATTACTGTCTTTCTGCATGGAAACGACTCTTCTGAATCTGACCCAGGCTCATATTTCTACGCACACTGTGAAGGGGAGTGGACTTGGAATTTACATGCAGACTTTGTAATTTCAGGAAGCAGGCGTGTAAGCTCCTCTGCACAATTTTACGGCCCGCTCGGAGCAGATGTATCGCCGTGTGAGGTAATTTGTGGGCGGACCCGGTCCATAACCTGATTGCCAAAGTACACCTGAGCGCAAGGGTTCACTCTGCAAATACTCGATAAAGCTTGCATGCAATTTTCTAGTGGCTCAAATTTTCAAAGCCGACTTGTTGCAGATGTGCAGGTTGTCCTACTATGTACCCATGCAGAAAGTTACACCTGCTCCCAAGCCGCTGCGACTGTGTGTGGATGTTTCTGCGTGGACTTTTGAAACTTAAAAAAAAAAAAAAGCGTGCACGTAAATGCCTTCTCCGCCTCTGGTTACTGCGGTTTGTCCGCGAAATGGGGTTCCGTGCCTACTTTGACACGCACAGCCCCCTAATTGACTTTCAAAGCGCCACTTACGTGCATAACCCAGGGCTTTGTGTGTGTGTGTGAGTCACGACTTCTCTCCAGCTATCGTTTTGCTTGCAAGTATTGCTTACTCAACACACAGCCTGCAAAATGTTACAAAAAATGTTCTTATTAAAAAAAAAAAAAAAAGACTCTTTTAAGAGGGCTACTAAATGGACTGTGCCTTATAAAGGTATTCTCTCTACCCAGCCACATTCCTTGGGCTCGCCCTGCTGGCCTAAACCGATGGCCTGGGCCCCCCCAGGGTCTGATCCAGAGCCAGTGTTGAGCTGCTGCAGAAAATCCTGGATTTCTGCCGCTAGCACCGCGTCCTAACTGGTGGCTGTGATGTCACGCAGGAAATCCGTGTCGTCTGCCTCCGTCTGCTGGGATGGTGTAGCGGGACGAGATGGAATTTGGATTTAGCGGGCTAACCCTGTACTCCTTTTCCACTTACAAACTAAGACTCGGGCAAATATTTCACAAGTTCGTATCAAGTAGCTAAAACCAAGGGGAAAAATCTTTTGACTAAGGGGCAAGAGAAGATGAGGAATTCCCAGTACAGACAGGTGTAAAGACACAGGCATGGTGTTTGCCAGAGTTTGGAACTACACTAGCGCCTCATTTTAACACATTTATAAAAAGCGCACTTGTTATGCAGAGGGAGGCCTATTTTCTTGTCTTTTTTTTCTGCCTGGCAACTTTTATTGCTGCTTATTACTGGGCTTTGAGCTATGGCTGCCTTTCAATTGCTCTCAGCCATCATTCACGGCGAGCAGGACTCTTTCCTGTGTTATGTCTCACTCACACACACACACACACACACGTCCTTGCCCGAGAGGCACAGACTGCGGTTCCCTATGGCGCCTGGTGTCAGTATGCTCCACAGCAGCCCAGAGGTGTTGCTCCTCCCTCCTTCCCTCCCTCTCAGGGGCTGCGGATGGAAGAGACAGTGTAATAAACCCTAAGGCCGTTCTCTGCCAGCTGCCTCTTTCTCACCTTGTAGCCGAGGCGGGCAGCGCGCTGGAGGAGTGTCTCGCCGGCGTTTTTGTTCACAATCAGTCTCCGAGCCTCTGGGGGGATGTGCTGAGCAGGAGTGTCCGGGGAGCTGAATGCACTAGTCCGCCTCCCTTTGCAGGGAGGCCACGTGTCCCGGGCCTTCCTGGGGGACGGAGATTTCAGAGCACGGCTCTTGGGTGACTGACCCCACCGCAGTGCCTTTCCCTGGACAAGCAACAACAAAAAAAAAAGTCATTTGTTTATGTAGGAATGGGGGCAGGGGAGGAAGGCAGAGAGAAGTTAGGAACAGTGCTACGGTAAGCTCAAAGGAACAACACCACACGCAAGAGCAGAGGTAAACCTCAAAGCCCACGTACACTCCCTCGTCCAGGGAAAGGGAAGCCCGCAAGAGGGAAATCTAGAACTTAAACCAAATTCAACCGACACACAAATCAACCAATTACAGCAGGTGCCGCATGCTGTGAGCAATTCTTGTTGCTTTGAATGACTTTGCACTCCGGCCTTCTCACGGGGCGGACTCGCGGGATCCTTTAATGGGGGCAGCTCAGGCCTTTTCTGCTTAAACATGCTCCCTGCCTGGGCAGCCGAGCCCCTCAACAAAGGCTTCATTTAAAAGTGGTTTCAAACTGCAATGAAGATCCAACTCTTTGTGGTACCACACCCACAGGAAAAGGGCCACCTCTGCATATTTAGATGGAGACCAATGATCGAGGCCATTTCCGGGAGGGAAAAACCATGCTCTATCCACGGACATGGGCTTTGCGGTGCTCGCTCTGGGGGGGGGGGGAAGCAGAAGCACGGTGCCCTGGTACCTGCCTGCTGTGGAGGGGACCCCCGCCAAGGGAATTAGATCGGGGGGGGGGGGGGGGGGGGGGGAGCAACGCCAGGCATAGGTTTGGGATTTCCAAAACGACGGGCCTTATTCTGCCTGAGGGAAAAAGTACCCAAGGGGAAAAAAAAAAAAAAGGTGCAAATCCCGTCCCCCCCACAACCATTCCCTATGGCCATAAGGAAAGCAAAACGGTGTCGTTTGTGCTTTCTATTATTGCTGCTCACGGTTCACTGCCCAGGTGGTGTAACAAATGACATAACAGGTACCAGGGACTCCCTGCCGTGGAGAGTCAACGAGGGAACTAAAGTGACTTGCCCGAGGGCGCAGGGAGTCGCAGTGGCAGGAGGAAGATTTGAACCCAGCCCATTATTCTAAGCCACACCCTCTCCCTAATATTTCTCCTGTTTGCACAAATTCCTGCCTCCACTTCACTGCATGGCCAAACCTGGGAAATCCCCATGGTTTGAACAGGCGCTTTGGGGCACAGGCTGGCGGCGAGGCGGTCCTTTCAAAGCGCTCCGTGGGGAGGGGTCGCGCCAGCTCTCCGGTTCAGCGTGCACGTGTGGAAGAGGCCTCTTCCTTCCCTACCAGCGCTGCAGCCGTTGCGTTTTAACGCTTGGAGAGTGTGGGGGAGAGGGGAGGGACTGAAAGAGAAAAAAAGGGCACAGAGAAAAGGGGAAGGAGGAGAAAAGGTGGAAGGGATGGAGGAGAGAAGTACAGAGAGGCATCAGAATTCAGCCACGGGCAGAGAGAGGAAGGGGAGCAGGACAGAGGGACAGGGGGGTTATATGGGGGGGGGGGGAGAGAAAGACAGAGGGGGGGGAAAGGAGTGGGCACTGAGGGGCAGAACATGGTAAGGAGAGGGAAAGACAGAAGGGCAAAAAGAGGAGAAGAAAGAAGAGAGGGGCACCAGGGAGGACAGAAAGACAGAGAGGAAGAGGAGAGGGCACAGTGGAGGAGGAGGAGCAGAGAGAAGAGATGGAGAGCGTTACAGTTGGAGAAGGGCACAGAGAGAGGAAGTCGGAGCCTTGCACCGAGGATGGAGGAAGAAGAACACAAGCGGGGGACAAAGGCGAGAGGGTGGCAAGGGGAGAGAAGAGGAGGAGATGCAGGGCACTGGTGTTTTCTAGGACACTTCACGGTGCCAGAAATTAATGTGCCAGCGCGCAGTGCGAACAGGGCAATTTCCGTCTGGCACTATCAAGAATACAGGAGAATGTGGGGAATTCCCCACCCCCCAACCCCAAAATCCTCAACGTTCCCAGTAATGCGAGCCTCACACCTGAACCGGAATAAGAGAAACGAGGTCAATATTCGGGGAGTGATCTTCGCACAGAAATCAGCTGGCAAGGATGCACCTCGGACTCACCAATTCTCAAAGCGGACTTAGGTCAGCAAGGCTGCCCGAAAATCCCCCCGGCAAACCTCTGCACACACAATTACACCTGCTGTTTGCAGTTAGCCGGATCCCTTCTCCCGTACACTCAGTGGGATAAAGTTATCCAGCTACCTGTAGCCGGATAATAAAAACCTAACAAGCTATGCTGGAACATAGCTGCTTAAGTTTCTGTTGTCCGGCCTTGTGTTATCAGGGGGGGGGGCTCAAGACAATCTGCTGCCTGAGACCAGGGATAGGATGGCGCCCACCCCCATCAGGGTGAAGGAGCCAGGAGAGGGGTCCCCCCCCTGGAGTCTGCCCTTTCACTGATTTCAAATGCTGGGGAAGCAGGGGTCAGGGCTCCCGGAGGAGTGGCAGATAAGTGTCAGTGATCACATTGCTAGGGACCTGGGAAGGCGTTCTCTCAGGGCGCCCTAGGCAAACCTTACAATCCCTGCGCCTCCACCCCCAAAACACACACACACACAATTTAAAATGACGCATTTATTTAAAAATATCATAGTAACCAATTCCCCAACCCAAAAAGAGAGATTTTACATGAAAAAGGCCATTCAAAGCACACTCTTCTGAGATAAAAATATCACAACGTCGATTATGTTTACAGACACAGCTGTGGTGCCAACCAGAAAACCCTGCAAAAAAATACACTTGGAACCCATATGGAATTAGGCCTACTGTACAGCATTTTGGATGTAGGCTAGGCCCTCAGATAGCCATGAGAAAACTAAATTACAATTACAATATAGTAAATCTTCCATACCAAAACAGCTCTAAATGCCAGCACTCAAACAGTAACAACCCTACCTATGAACACCAATACATCTCCTATTAGGAAAACAGAACAAGCCAGGCTACTATAGATCCCTACCCAGAAACTACATGCTAGCAGAATACCTCACCTCAGTCACATTGCTAAATAGACTAAACAGACTATAAAATACATACAGAAACAGGCAGACAAAAACTGAAGTGGAAATCGCAACAATGCAAAGGTGAAACAGTGCAACAGGGGAAAAAAAGAAACATCACTATTCGTCATTAAGCATCAAATACACTCAAAAATATATAAAACATCAGCTATACCAATGAAAAGAATAAATATGTCAAATCAGCTGTCGAATACAAAAAATATAAAACATTTACCAAACACCAATAAAATATTTCAAAACAGAAGATACAACAAATAAAGCATCCAATTATTTAAAACTAATAGAGAACTTTTGATTTCCAGCCACCCCTTAGATTGTCCTAAATTACTGGGGGGAGGACAAGGGTGCACAAACATTTTCCTCTTTCTCACACACACACTATCACACATGTTCATTCTCTTTCACACACACACACTAACACGTGTTCATATTCACGCACAGTCCCTCACACACACATGCTCATTCATTGACTTTCTCCCCTCATACACACGCGCAAGCTCTCACACACTCAGTGGCTCTCTCTCCCTGTCCCCCACATACACACTTAGTGCCTCTTGCTCCTTTACACACACACACATATATACACAGGACTCTCTCACGCTCAGTGACTCTCTTCCCCTCACATACACAAGCACTATCTCCTGCTCAGTGTTTCTCTTTCACACTGTGGCTCTATCTGCCTCACACACACACACACACACACACACTCAGTGGCTCCATCTTCCTCACATTCAGTGGTTCTCTCCCTCACACACACCCACACACACACTCACAGGCACTCTCACACTCAATGGCTCTCTCTTTCTCTCAAAAGACCTACATTCAAGGTCTCCCACTCTCTTATGGACCTTATTTGCAGCTGCCCCATCAAGTTTCTTCTTTTTTTTTGGCTAGCGTGGCCTCCCTGAAGATGCACTGCCGGGGGTGGGAGCCGCCTCACTAAAGATGCAGCACTGGAGAGGTCGGGCCATGTCAGTAACGATTTGCCGGGGAGGGTATCACATCAGTACACATTTACTGTTTATTAAAATTTCTTAAAATCGCCAGTTGTGCAAAAGGAATCCAATAAGAAGATAACCAGAGTTTCTGTGCTAAGTGCCTTATGGAAACAAAACTGAAAGGGGTCAAAGAGACCATGATCATATAAAAAGTCATTCAACTGTTTGGAGAACAATAAATTCCAAAATCTTTGCCTCAAAACAGAGGAAACTGGTCTGTAGTTGGAAAGTTCAGAGCAATCTAAACCAAGTTTATTTATTTATTTATTTGTAGAGTTTTATATACCGTTATTCGGTAGAGCCATCATAACGGTTTACAAAATATGCAATTAGCATACAAAATATGCAATTAGCATACAATCAAATGGAGTTAACATGGTAGTTGGGAACAGTAGAGTATTGTGAACAGTAAACATTTTTTCTTAGTAGTTGAATAACAGAATAGTGAGGAGAACTGGGCAGACGATCTTTGCTAAAAAAGGCTCAACTAATGGCTTGAGAAGTCTAAAACTCGAAGGGTTACAAACATTCAAGGGCGAGAAGTAACTATTCACTTTGGAGATGGCTATAGAGACCTCAAGAGTAGAGACAGGATCAAAAGAAGACCATAAAGATAGATGGTCTACTGAACTAGTTAGGTACCATGGAGGTACTGAGGCAAAAAGAACAGAGTTTGTGACCTTCTCTCTAAAAAGGTTATAAAGTGTCACAACTAGGGCCTGACAAACGGGCCGATACAGTACAGTGCGTTCCGGTGGAGCGCTCTGTTAGCCCGGGTTTGGACACGCGTTTTCGACGCGCTAGCTTTACCGTTTATACAGTAAGGGATAATAGCGCATCAAAAACGCACGTCCAACATGCTAATGCATGTTGATGGCCCTATTAGTTATTCCCGCGCGATTCAGAAAGTAAAATGTGTAGCCAAGCCACACATTTTACTTTCAGAAATTAACGCCTACACAAAGGCAGGCGTTAATTTCTGCAGTCACCGGGGAAGTGTACAGAAAAGCAAAAAAAACTGCTTTTCTGTACACCCTCCAAATTAATATCTTAGCGATATTAAGTCGGAGGCCCCAAAATAAAAAAAAAAAAAAAAATTTACATCGGCCGACAGCCTGCGGCCCACGGGTCGGAAGAGGGACGCTCAATTATGCTGGTGACCGTTTTCTCAACCCGTAGCTGTCAGCGGGCTCGAGAACTGACGCCGGCAAAATTGAGCGTCGGCTGTCAAACCCGCTGACAGCCGACGCTCCTGCCAAAAAGGAGGCGCTAGGGACGCGCTAGTATCCCTAGCACCTCTTTTTACCGCGGGCCCTCATTTACATGCGGGCGATACTAAATCGCACGCATAGGAGAGTGGCCTGTGCGCGCGTTGGAGAGTGGGCGCTCGCCCGCTGTCCCGCACTTTTTTCTGTATCGGCCGGATAGGTTGCTAAGAGGGGGATAGGCACTAGTTAACTTCTGAACCAAACAAAGCAAATGTTTTAAATTATTACCTACACTATAAATTTGTTTAGAGAAAAATTCCTTTTTAACCTGTAAAATGTTATTCTTATATGCAACTAAATAAGAATGATAAATGGTAAGACCGTTAAGAGTATGATTAAGTAGTTTCCAATCCTTTCCAGGCAGCGCAACTGCCGTCACTCAGATTTTAATTCAGGGGTGAGCCAAATAGCGCAAGGATTGTACAGAGATTTTACTTGTTTCAATGGGCTACCGTACCCGCAACTTTTAGAAATGCTGGCTGTCCAGACTGTTAAAGCATCGACCACATTTGATGAATTGAAATTAACTCTTTACCAAGTTCTCAGCAAAGCGTTCTGAATCAATAAAACCCCTTTTAAAGCGGGGAGGAATATGATTGGCGGACTTGAGTAGAGAGGGACTAGTTAACTTAAAAGAAATCAAATAATGGTCCTGGAGAGAGAGTTAAATCATACACAAACATCAGAGCACTAGAGTTAAAACAAAATAAAACAAAACAAGATCTAAAATGTGTCCATTATTATGCCTTGGGGAACTCACAAGTTGATGCCACCCAAGTAAAGTCATAGAGTCCAGAAACTGCTTGCAAAAAAAAAACAAGAGTGGGAGAGATAAACATGAACATTGAAATCACCAAGTACAATCATGTTATTTAAGTTTGCTTTAGACAAAATTTGTTGAAAAAAAAAAGTAGAAAAATCAGACTGTAACAAACTAGGAGGGCAAATATGTTAGACAAATGCTCAGAGTATCAGAAAATAAGACAAGACAGGCAGCTAAGATTTTCATATTCATCTTCCATGACCTTTTACACAAGCTTGCGATATATAAGTATAACCAGGTGGACACAACTGGCTAAGCAAAATTTGGCCAGAGTTTAACAGCCAAGATTCAGAAATGCAAAATAAATCAGGTAACGTGGAAAAAAATATCAAATAAGACAGAAAACCTGCTTACAAACAGACTGAGCAGACGAGCATAACCGAAACGTTAGGGATCACTGGTTTGGGCACAATAAGCAGGCTATCTGGGGAAGGAGGAGAAGTAGAGCAGGTTATGGGAATCTCTTCAGATTCCAACGCCAGCAATGAGAAAGCTCGCCAGATCACCCCTGGCCTCTGATAAAGGAAAATTGGTTCTTACATGCTAATTTTCGTTCCTGTAGTACCAAGGATCAGTCCAGACTGCTGGGTTGTGTCTCCCTTTCAGCAGGTGGAGTCAGAGAAAAAAGTTCAAGGCACCCTATGATAACCCAGTGTGCCACCTGCGATCCTCCAGTATATTGAATAACAAAGCAGAAATTATGGAAGTAGAACAATCAATGACTAGATCAAGACGCAAAAAACTATAAACAGGAAAAATAACACGGAGAGAATAAAAAATTGGCATTCTTCAGAGTCTCCTAAACCTTGTAGAGAAAGAGATACAAAAAGCAAATCAGTGGACTCTCCGGAAAGAGTATCTGGGTGGGCATCTGGACTGATCCTTGGTACTGCAGGAACAAAAATTAGCAGGTAAGAACCAATTTTCCTTTCCCTGTATGTACCAGGATACATCTTGGGTACCAGGATACAGCTTGGGTACATCCCAGACTGCTGGGATGTACCCAAGCTGCCCTATATGGGGTGGGATCCGGACAGTCCCGCCCGCAGCACACTGCTGCCGAAGGATTCGACGTCCGGAGCCCTAACATCTAAACGATAATGCTTAGCAAAAGTGTGCAAAGACTTTCAAGTCGCCGCTCTGCAAATCTCCTGCGGCGAAACACATTGGCTCTCAGCCCAGGAAGCCACCTGAGACCGAATCGAATGAGCCTTCAGACCATCAGGAACTGGCCGGCCATGACAAATGTATGCCGAAGCGATGGTTTCCTTCAGCCATCGCGCAATGGTAGCCTTGGAAGCCTGACATCCCTTCTTAGGACCGCTCCATAAGACAAAAAGGTGGTCTGAGAGACGAAAGGCATTAGTCACTTCCAAGTTTTGCAGGAGCACCCAGCGTACATCAAGCCTCCGTAAGTCTCTAGCCTGAGGAGAAGACCGATCTAAATCTGGAAACGCCGGCAGCTCTACCGACTGGTTGAGATGAAATGTGGAAACCACCTTTGGCAGAAAGGAGGGAACTGTCCGCAGTGAAATCCCCAAATCCGAGATGCGCAAGAATGGTTCCCAGCAGGACAAGGCCTGAATTTCCAATATATGCCTAGCGGAACAGACCGCCACAAGGAATACCGTCTTGGGGGTTAAATCCTTCAAGGTAGCACGCTTAGGAGGTTCAAAAGGAGGGTCGCATAGCCCACGAAGAACCAAATTCAAACTCCACAACGGACAGAGTGCTCGAATTGGCGGATTCAAATGTTTGGCCCCCTTCAAAAAACGAGCCACATCTGGATGTGCTGCAAGAGATGTACCATCAACCGTACCACGCAAACAGCCCAATGCTGCTACCTGAACATGGAGCAAACTGTAAGCGAGTCCCTTCTTTAAACCTTCCTGCAAGAATGCCAAAATGTTAACTACAGTGGCTCGGCGTGGAGACACGTTCAATCCGCTGCACCAAGTATCGAAGACCTTCCATACTCGAACATAAGTAATAGAGGTAGAGGTTTTTCTCGAGCGGAGCAGAGTGGTAATAACCGCCTCCGGGTATCCCTTCTTTCTCAGCTGCCGCCTCTCATAAGCCAAGCCGCTAGACAAAAGCGAGCTGCATGATCGAAAAATACCGGACCCTGTCGAAGCAGGTTGGGAAGATGGCTGAGATGCAAGGGGCCGTCGACCGCTAGGTTGATGAGGTCTGCAACCACGGTCTCCGTGGCCACTCCAGAGCCAAGAGAATCACGGGACCCCTGTGTGACTCTATCCATTGCAAGACCTTTCCCACTAGTGGTCACGGAGGAAACACAGAGGAGCACGTCGTGGGGCCACGGGAGGACCAGGGCATCTACCCCTTCCGCCCCGTGCTCCCTCCATCGACTGAAAAAACGAATCGCCTTCGCATTCATGCGTGTAGCCATCAGGTCTAGCCGGGGTGTCCCCCAGCGACGAGTGAGGAGCCTCATTGCCTCCCCGGACAGCTCCCACTCTCCGGGGTCGAGCTGCTGGCGGCTGAGAAAGTCTGCTTGAACGTTGTCCACTCCGGCTATGTGAGAGGCCGCTAAACAAACCAGATGATGTTCTGCTCAGACCATCAGCCTGTCTGCCTCTGTGGCAACCGGACGACTCTTCGTACCGCCTTGCCTGTTGTACGCCACCGTCGTCGCATTGTCGGAGAGAACGCTTACTGACCGATGCTGAACCAATGGGAGAAAACTGTGTAACGCCAGATGAACCGCTCTTGTCACCAAGCGATTGATGGACCACTTGAACTGCTGGGGTGTCCACTGTCCCTGAGCCGATTGTGACTGGCAGACCGCTCCTTATCCGAAAAGACTGGCATCCGTCGTCACAATTATCCACTGTGGATTTTTGAGATCCATTCCCTTCTGTAAGTGATCGGGAACTAACCACCATTCGAGACTGGACCGGACTGGCTCCATGAGGGGCAGAGGCAGATGGAACTCCTCCGACTTGGGGTCCCAACGGGAAAGCAATGCTCTCTGTAAAGGTCGCAGATGTGCAAACGCCCAGGGGACTACCTCCAGAGTAGATGCCATAGAACCATGGGTAATGGGAGAGCCATAAGGCGGCACACTTGAGACATCAACTTGAGCATTCTTCCTGTGGGAGAAAAACTTTGCCCACAGCCGTGTTGAAACGGGCGCCCAGGAACTGCAAAACCTGGGATGATACCAATTGACTCTTTTCGAAGTTGACTACCCAACCGAGGGCCTGAAGACGATGTAAGACCTCCTAATCGCCACCTTGCAAAGAGTTTCCGACTTCGCCCGGATGAGCCAGTTGTCCAAATAGGGATGAACCAGAATACCTTCTTGTCTGAGGGCTGCTGCTACCACCACCATCACCTTGGTAAACACTCGAGGAGCCGTTGCTAGACTGAACGGGAGGCCCAAAACTGGTAATGTTCGCCCAAGACCATAAACCGGAGAAATCTCTGGTGACTCTCCTGGATTCCTATGTGTAGATAAGCTTCGGACAGGTCCAAAGAGGCCAAAAATTCGCCTTTATGGACGGCCGCAATGACGGACCTCAATGTTTCCATGCGAAAACGAGGCACCGGAAGCGCCCTGTTGACCGTCTTTAAGTCTAGTATCGGACAGAAGGAACCTTCCTTCTTGGGAACCACGAAATAGATGGAGTATCGTCCGGTCCGATGCTCGGACATTGGGACCAGAACAATCACCCCTAGGTCTTTCAACCGGTTCAAAGTCTGGAGTATCAACTGTTGCTTTAGCTGGGACCCGCAAGGGGACACCAAGAAAAGGTCCTGTAACGGGCAAGCAAAATCCGACATGTAACAGTGTTCTATGATACTTAGAACCCACTGATCCGAGGTGATTTTGACCCACTCCTCGTGAAACAGAGAGAGACGTCCTCCGATCTCTGGAACCAAGGAACGGGCCGGCGCACCTTCATTGGGCAGACTTGGTGGTAGCGAAGGATTGGGAGTTTCCTGTATGGAGAGGCCGCCTCCCACGAAAGGAATGGGCCCAAGCCTGGGACCGTGAGGGCTGCTGCCGCGGAGCAGAGGACAGGGTCCTACCCGTCTGGAAACGGCATTGACCCCGAAAATGACCCTTGAACGATCCAAAAGTGCGAGACGAACAAGGCTTATCATCTGGAAGTTTGTAAACCTTATTATCCCCCAAGTCTTTAATGAGATGTTCCAGATCCTCACCGAATAACAAGCTTCCCTTAAATGGGAAGAAACCCAGCCACTTTGACGTGGCGTCAGCCGCCCAGTGGCGGAGCCAAAGAAGCCTTCTAGCCGAAACTGCAGAGGCCATCGTGCGAGAGGAGGTACATAGGAGATCATATAACGCATCAGCCGTATAGGCCACCACTGACTCCAAACAATTCGCCTGTTCTAGTTCTGTCGAGGGAAGATCCTGAGAGGTGAGCAACTGCTGCACCCACCGAAGGGTAGCCCTCTGCATGAGACTACTGCACACTGCCGCCCTAACACCTAATGCTGAAATCTCAAAAATCCATTTGAGAAGAACCTCGAGCTTCCTATCCTGGAGGTCCTTCAGAGCAGTGCCTCCCATAACGGAATGGTCGTGTGCTTAGCCATCGCAGAGACGGCAGCGTCCACTTGAGGGACCTTCAGCAACTTTAAGGAGTCTTGCGGAAGCGGATAGAGCTTTTCCATGGCCCTACTAACCCTCAGGCTGGCCTCTGGCACGTCCCACTTCCGAGTAAGCAGCTGCCGAAACTTCTGATGAAAGGGAAAGGCTTTAGGTGGAGCCCTGAGCCCAGCAAGAACCGGATCCCCTGGGGAAGGATCCGCTACTGGCAGCGGTGCCGGAATAGCAAGCTCTTCCAGAACATAAGGTATGAGAGGGTCCAACTCCTCCCTGCCAAATAATCGGAGCACCTGTGGGTCAACCCCTTCTACGAGAGCAGCATCTTCGACCTCATTGGCCACCGTGTCCACCGAGGGCGGGTCTTGGGGCACAGGATCCTGGGAGATAGCTGGTGGTGGAACCGGAATAGGAGCTAGACGGGGTACAGGTCCCTCTACAGGTCTAGGTACCTTAGCCGGTGGGGGCTGCTGGCCATCGAAATCCGCCTCTGCCTCTAAATAGGCTTTATGCAGCAATAAAATAAACTGTGAAGAAAAAGGATGCTGGCGATTTAAGACCCCCCTCCCCCCCCCCCCCAAGGGCAAGGCAGGGCTTCCGATTCTGCCAAAACTGGGCATTTGGGGCTTAAATTATGAGGGGAAGTGGCGGAGGAAGATCCCCTCCCCCTAGAGCTTGAGCATCATCGACGCTGGAGGAATTCAAAATGGCTGCCATTCCCGCGCTAAGCGGGGACGGGGCAGGCTGATGAAGAGGAACCGAGTGAGCCCTGCCGGAGCCACGCGCACGCAGCAGAGACGGTCTTCTGCCTGAAACAAGCAGATCAGAAGGCCCTTCGCCCCCGGGGAGGCAACGAAAACAGAGGCTGTCTCGGGAAAGCTGCGCTGCCGGCTCCCCACACGCCGAACACCTGGACCCCCGCGGCATGACAGAGAGAGAGAGAGAGAGAAAAAAAATCTGAAAGATCTCCTGTGCCGGGTAATGAGAAAAAATCAGGCCTTGCTTTTATCTTTATTATTATTATTATTTTTTTTTTTTTTTTTTTACAAAAAAATGGAGCCACTACCTCAGGGGAATGTACCTCCCTGGAATGCCACTGTAATTTAGCTCCCTTCAGAGGAATTAAGCGTCTCTGGAATCAGAGGGGGGAGGGACCGGCCCACCGGTAAATCCCCCCCTACCCGGGTATTAACAAACCTCCTCCGGGTAACAAGGCTTATGGGCACAGGGACCGTACTTCTCTCATATAATTAAAAAAAATTTTTTTTTTTTTTTTTTACTTACTAAAAGTTGATCTAGTCAATGATCATCAGGGATTAAAGAACCCCTTTGCTGTAATAGAAAGAAAACACTCAGCTTTAGAGAAGATCAGGACCGCAGGGGATGTCTTCCTTCACCTGCTGGAGTCAGAGAAATACTGGAGGATCGCAGGTGGCACACTGGGTTATCATAGGGTGCGCCTTGAACTTTTTTCTCTGACTCCACCTGCTGAAAGGGAGACACAACCCAGCAGTCTGGACTGATCCTGGTACGTACAGGGAACCGGAATCAAGAAGGAACTGCCAAAGGCTTCGAGATTAGGAGAAGCAGCAGCCAGAAGACAGGACTCATCTGCCCTCATCGCACACGAAGGAGCGAACAAGAGCTCCTTTGTTGCGTTCCTTCGTGCACGCGACGGAGGGCGCGTACCTCTGGCACGTGACACCTCCGGCATCAGTCACCAGCTCTTCCCCTCCCCGTGTTGATGACATCAGCAGGGGGGGCGGAGGACAGACGCCTCCGATGACAGCAGAGCCGGGGAAACAGCTGCGCAGAGCAGGAACAGTGTCCGTTTCACCCACAGCAGGGGCCCAAGAAGTCAAAGGGCCTGATGTTCCAGCAGGGCAGACAGCCTCCATCGAGGCAGAGCAAGTCAGGAGCTGGAAGCGCAAGGAGCAGGGCACAGGGTCTCTCGCTCCAGGCTGAGATAAAAATAAGGGCGAGATGAGGAGGGGGGAGGGGAGGGGGGAGATAAGCGCCATGATTCTTCATTGTGGGTGGGTGAGGGAGGCTGGGAGGCAGCCGGAGGGTTTAACAATCATGGCCGGGGGGCACTCTTTCACGTTTTAATAAGGTTTGTGGGGATGGGGGTAGGAGACTACGGGCTGCAAAGACTTTATCATCACGCTTTGGGGGGTAGGAGGCAGGGATTGGCCACCCTCTCGCCTTACCTTTATTTTGTAGGGTCTTGCCGCACTACTTAGCCAGATAACTTTTAAAGATATCCGGTTAAGCAGCCTGTTATCTGGCCACACAAAGCCGGATATAGCTGATATTCGGTTAGGTTAGCCGGATAAATCATCCCCTCCCAGGATGGCCCTTGAAATGCCCCTTTTTTTATCCGGCTCACTATCACATTATCCGTCTAACTGGCTTTTGCATACGGGCCCCATCTATGGTTAAGAGCACTACTTTCCCAGCAGAAATCCCTGTAAAATTACCTTCACTGAAAGGATGGCATGCAGGAAAGTTAGGCGCATTAAGTTATGTACACAATTTTAGCAAATGTTTCCAGAGAAAGCTATGCCCAGCCCTCTTCCCCACCCAGACCTCATGCTCCCAACTGAATCTGCCCAGCACTGGATGCCAGCGCGGAGCGTCTTAAAGGTTTACTGCACTCCAGGAATGCCTCCAGACCCACCTCTTTTTACAGGGGTAAACTTTACCTGCACAACGATTTACCTACACAAAATGTACCCGCCTGGGGGAGGGGGGGGGGTGTAGAAGTTCAACGCCGAAGGTTTGGCCTGACAAATGTTTTGAAGATGGACCTCAAAGTCAGCGCATGAGACGAAGAACCAGGACAAACAGGGCAAGCCTCTCCCTACATCTGTCCGATTCCAAGCAGAGGTCTTGCAGCACATCGTGCCCTGGGGCAACACATTGGAAACGCCTAAGAAGCCATAGCTACAAGTTAAGAGAGGTTAACTTACAACTCAAATCAACTGGTCCCCAGAAGAGTGACCCAGCCTGCCCCACCCTGAAACAAAGCCCATTCTCTTCCCGCCACTCCCTTCCATGAATACCTATTAGAAAGCTGAAGGCGGCACATCATTACTGATGCACCCCCCGCCCCCCAGCTGTGAAGTCCCCAGATCTCATCTCCATGCCCTCCACTAATTACCCCCTCCCCAAAACCGACACCTCCCCCTTTCTCTGACATACAGGGTGGCCGCTTGTACCTTCACTTCCTCCTCTGGGTCACCCCCAAGGTGTTTGGTTTTGCACTTGCGTTTTCCGGCAGGTTTCTCTGGGCTTCCGTGTCCAGGCGAGATCTCCAGGCACTCCTTGGAGAGGCTGCTTTTGAATTCAGAGTGCCTCCGGGAGTCCCGGCTTGGAGGAGATATCTTGCCTCTTGCCCGCATCTCCGAGGCTCTGCCCACGGGAGAGCGTTTCCTCTTCCGAAGCCTGAAATCTGATGTTTGGAAATCAGGTGAGTAGGCAGCAGAGGAAAGACACCTGAAAGCTAGCAGCGACTATCAGCTAAAAATCCCTCAAGCCTACCCTAAATGTTGTGTCTCCCACTCTGTCTCTGAACACACAGCAGGACCCAGAGTTCAGTGCTGCGCAAATGTGTCTGTCCATGTCTAGGACCCCCGGCAGGCCAAGTGCGGACAGATACCTATGGGCATGGTTTCGCAGAAGGCTTACTCCCCCATCCTCTGCCCAGAGAAGGGAGGCTCATTGGCCACATGGCTCGTCATAACTGCCCAGAGGTGACTCTCGCCCTCGTGGCCTAAAACCCCAGAAGATTCTGATCTTCGCACATTTGGTCCTGCAGTTTAATGCGAAAGCAGGAAAGAGATGGTCAGAACCGCTCTCTTCCACTGGAAAAGCATGGAATGCTGATAGCCAAGGCCTGCATCCCAGCCATTATATTCTTACAAACGAAGCTGGTACCAATAAGATCAAGTCAATTACCAACACCATGTGTGGGTCAAAATGTCACAGTGCTCGCAGTTGGGGGCAGCAAACATGAACAGCAGGTCCAAGGAGAACGAGCACTGGCACAGTGAGTGACTGATATTGAAGAGGCAGAAAACATGGAAATGGATAACAGCAGCTAACTGCTGAGCAAGGAAACAGTTGCCAAGGCTGAAGAGCGCCATGCCACGGGTACTCGATTCTCCTCGCGGCGGGCACTGCCACCCAAGCTTCGCCCAAGCAGGAACGAGGACGAGTGGATGGCGACACCGCAGGCGCCTGAAGCACCGTGACCTCGTCGCCTGCTTTGCTCTTCCTGAAACGGAGGCAAGCATGACTTGGGGAAATAACGAAAAGGGCTACAAGAGTGGCAAAACGGGGGAAATCCCAGGAAAAAAACAAAAACGGGGCGCTATATTTCACATGGTACACAAGGGAGGTGAAAACAGACCGAGAGTGTTATCTGCATCACGTGTGTCGCGTGCATGGCCTGTTCTAAAAAGTTCTTACAAAAACAGCCAAGCCTCCTGCTCAAAGCTCGATTCATTCCACTTGGCAGCTGGGACGTTGCGGCTGTTGCAAGCATTGGACACCTGAGTGCCAGCGACCAGGCCCAGAAACAGGAAGACACCTCCAATGGGGAAAAAACAAAACCGCCAGTGCTTCAGCTGGTCAAGGCTCCAGGAAGCGTCCAAACCCCAGCACGCATCTTACGCGCTGCAGGCAAAGGGAGAGGAAATTGCCTTTCGCCTTCCCCCCTGTTACTCTGGGGTGTGTCTGCCTATTTGTTTCCTGTTTAGAAGAGGCCGGGCACACAGAAGTGCCGCCGGATCCAGTCGCCGAGCAGGGCAAGGCTTTCTGTGCTAGGGAGGCTGACCCGGCCCAGATCCCCCCTTCCTCGAGCATGCAAGTGGCTCTGCACTCCTGCCGTGGAGTCTGGCACAGTGCGCTGCACGTCCCAGCCTGTGAGCGCACCCCCCCCCCCCCCCCACCGTGCACAGCAAAATCCCCTGTTCTTTCCAAAGGAAGCCCCCAAATGTCACAGCAAGGGGACTGCTTTAGTGCACTAAGCGATACCCACATCAGTGGCAAGGAAAGGGGGCTGCAAATCCCCAACATCAGGACATGCAGACCTGAGCTGTGATGGGACAATAAGGAGCTGTGAAAATACCACGACCGTTCCAAAAAAACAAACCCCTTTTAGCCGATACACGGACAAGCTGCTTCTGCCTTTGAGGCATTCTCGTTTGTTTTTGTTTTTTTTTTGACCCAGCAGTTTCTTCCTATCCTTTTGCTCTTCCAGCTCCGTCGGAAACAGGGATGGGATCTGGAGCCCTCAGCCTTCATTCTCAACTACCCGAGGAGTTTCTCCTCTATTTTATATCCCATTCTCTCAACTTATGTTTAGCCCAGAGACCAAGTACCAGAGCTCCTTCAGGAACCCTGCGATCATGGGCCCTGAATCCAGCCACTAGGTGTCACCCTTGCGCAATGATCCAGATTCCCCTTTTCCTCGACAGCATCCCCAGCCAACTAGGGACGTGGAGGATCCGACTTAGGGATATCAAACTGAGGATCTTCTTCATGGCCAGTGCACTGCACTTGCCACCAGGCTGGATCCTCTGCGCCATTCCAATTCAGGGCTTCCCAGACCTGTTCTGGGGACCACAGCTAGTCAGGTTTTCAGGATACCCACAATGAATATGTATGAGACAACATTTACATATACTGAGTCTCAAGTTTATGCATATTCATCTCATGCATATTCATTATGGATAGCCAGAAAATCTGACTGACTGTGATGATCCCCAGGACAGGTCGGGGGGGGGGGGGGTCAGAAGCCTTAGACGCTGTGGCTACAGGGAAAGGGTTTATTAACAGAGGGGAGTGTGTGTGCAAGACCTGTTTGCTGCCTCTACCTGCTTTGGCTCGCCGCCTCCGATAGCAGTAGGGCACTTCCTTCTCGTCCTCTCGTTCTGTCAAGTACTCCCCATTCTGGTACTTCCTGTTTTTCTGCCGTCTCCTCTTCCTCCTTTTGACATGGCCTTCCTCATCCTCACCTTCCAAGGCGGCCCAAAGCTTTCCTGCGGCCCCTGTTCTCCGAGAGCCCCTGAGGTAGTGGGAACTCCTCTCGAGCACGGGCCCATCTCTTGCCTTCCGTCCGTGATACCGGGACACTCGATAGCCCTTCCTCAACTTCCGCCTCTTCGACGGCACGTCTTTCTCCTCGTCTTCCTCCAGCGTGGGTAAGACATCGTGCAGGGAGTCACCGCATAATCCTGCTACGCCGGCAAAATGGCTGCTGAGATTTCCTACAAGAGAAGGGAAGAAAGATTAAAAAAAAAAAAAAAGAGAAAGCAAACCGCGTTTAAACCAGCTAAACAACGCAAGCCAAATCAGGACTTAAAAGCAACAGACCCTCCCAATGACTGGAGTGTTGGTAAATCTCTCTCTCTCTCTCTCTTCCGGCTTTCTTCTCATGGATAAAAACCAGTTTAAAGAGAAATGCCCATCTCCTCTCCAGTCCATCCATAAAAAGGGAGCATCTTTCAGTATCTTTTCATGTTATGGTGCACCCACAAATTCCTGTGTTCTCACTACTGGACAATTGACCAAAACTGTTCGGAGGAGGGGCAGAGTTAGCTTCACTTATGAGGCTAACGCTGGGTCGGGCCGAGGGCTTCCCTAAAGTTAGCCGGTTAGACATAAGTAACTATCAATGGTGCTGCCGTGCCACTGAATATACCTTGCTAGTTAGCTGGATGTGTCCGTTTGGCTAACTAGCCGGGTCGTACAATGGCTGAAACCCAGAGATACACACTTCTGCTGAAGCCTAGCATTTGATTTAAATCCACCATCACTGTTCAAGTAGAAGCACGGCCTATGGTCCTCAAACATCATACCGTGCACGGTGGTTGGATCCATTTCTCTGCCCTTGGTCTTAACCTGCCAAAGATGCTTTATTTATGTTTAGAAACGATGCCAATCACCTTATACTATGATCCTACCCTGTTTAAATAAATCATCTTCAGGGTAGGCGTTACTGGTATGCTTAGACCGCATTTACACGCTAGGTCCCAGATGCTCACTTGACAGCCCACACGCCAGCTCTGTGCAGCCCTCCCTCAATATGCCACAATCAAGCTGCTGCTGCTGGGGAGATGGGCAAACTCTCCTGCCGGCAAGGCCGAAAGAAGGCGGCGGGGAGGTCTGACCGCGGGTAGCGCGCCTCCTTTCCAGTCATCTCCGCTTCCATCTCTACCAGTACGGGAGAGCTGTGCTCCCCAAAACCACCACAAAAGTGGAAGAGCGCAGGAGCTGGGTCTCCCTCAAACCCAGGACATGCTGCAGGCAGAGCTGCCCGGCTGGGGGAAATAAAAGGTACTCTTTTCAGAGGGGGGGGGAGGGCAGAAGAGAGGCATAACAGAGACAAAAGGGAGAAGGGGGGGGGGGGAGAGGCAGTGAAACGTCTTCTCTAATACTGAAATAATAATAAGGCTTCTGAACTCTGCTGGTAGAGTTCAGAAGCCTTATTATTTCTACCGTGGTATTATTATTTCTACCGTGGTACAGTCTGCCACGGTAGAAATCAGCAGCCCAGTAGTCATGCATTGAAGAGTCTCAGCTCAACAGCCACACGTGGCTGCAGTTTAAGTGTGGACTTTCTTTACTCCCATGTTCTTCCTGATTTTGTTTCAATTATCTTTTTAATTAGATGTCCAGTGGTTTTTTGTGGAGATGTACATCGCTTTGAGAGGTTTACTGTAATCTGTAAGGCGATTCTGAAACGTTTTTAAATACATAAAATACCTGTTTAACCTCAACTATTTCTTCAACATTTTTGTTGCGTTTAGTTATTATGATGCCCGTTTATATCGTTCTTTGTCTGTTATTCTGTAAACCGGAGTGAAGGCAGATTGCTATACTTCGGTATATAAAAGACTTCAAATAAATAAAATAAATAAATAAATAAAAAGTGCAGATCAACAAGGAGAGAAAAAGAATAAAAGAGACACGGGGCCAGGGAAAAGAGGCAGGTGACAATATGGGAGGATGAAAGGAAGGCCCCAGACTGGCCCTGCCCCATCGCACAAGAGATGGGGGCGAAGAGAAGGAGAGACAGGCAGGGTTGGGGAAAGGACGGCAGCGAGCTTCACCGAGCCCATGCGACGGTGAAAA
Source organism: Rhinatrema bivittatum (assembly GCF_901001135.1). Taxonomy (NCBI): domain Eukaryota; kingdom Metazoa; phylum Chordata; class Amphibia; order Gymnophiona; family Rhinatrematidae; genus Rhinatrema; species Rhinatrema bivittatum. The sequence goes on from NC_042620.1 coordinate 296,335,692, forward strand.
GCTCGTCCCAAGAAAGTCCCTACCAGATCCCACTGCCTCCGCCTGGTTTGTGGGCAGGCAGGGATGGCCACGGCACAACCAGATAGACTTTGGATTTTGTAGGATTCAGAGGCTGGAACGAGGAGATGGGGAGGGTGTGGTTGAGAACGTCCTCTCGCTGGCGAGCTCGCCGTGCACGCGCTCACTCTGTCTCAAGAGAGCAGTGCGTGACCACCAGCACTGTGAACCTCTGACGACTTGATGGTTCATCAAAGACCGTCTTCCTGGCTCTGACAGTGGCCAACTTGGAAGGAGGCAGCAGATCCCTATAGGAGAGTCCATTCCCCATCTCTCACTCCCAGAAGTGTGATGTGGAGACACCTAAAGCTTTCTGGCTGGGGAAGAAAGCCCAGAAGAGGGAGAGGAGGAGGAGTAGAGTGAGCTATAGCAAGTGAAAAGAGAATGGACTGGGAAGAAAAGGTGAGATACAGTGGTGGTGGTGGGTGGGGCACATAGGTGAGATAGAGGCAGGCGAGTGAGATTTTCTCCACTTTTTAATGTCTCCATGAGAGACAGAGAGAAATTACGACTGGAGGTGTGTGCGTGAAGAGTGAAAAGGAGACACAGAGAATATAATTGTCTCTGCAAAAGGGGAGGGGAGGTGAGTCTTTATAAATCAGTTTGTGTGCATGTTCATCTGTCTGTGAAAGAAAATAGATTATGGGTATTTCTGAGTTTGTGTGAGCAAGGATGTAGCTGTTAGCATCTGTGTGAGACAGATTGTGTGTCTGAGGCATGACTGTACTTGTATGTCTGAGATTTTGTGAGGGAGGCTGTATCTATGAGCATGTGTATCTGAGGCTGTGTAAGGATGTGTGTGTTTGAAGCTGTGGCAGTATTGGTGTGTATTTAAGGCTGTGTGAGGGAGGCTGTAGCTCTGTGTGTGTGTGTGTGTGTGTGAGGATATGTAAGTGTGAGCGACTGAGTGTATGTGTTTGAGGCTGTGGCTCTATTTGTGAGTGTGAGGTTGTGTGATGGACGATGTGGCTGGAAGTGAATGTGTTTGAAGAAGCTGTGGCTGTACTTGTGTGAGGGAGGCTGTTACTATTTGTATGTCTAAGACTGTGTAAGCGTGTTCGTATGTGTGTGTGTGGCTGTGTGAGTTTATTTATATACTCCTTTCCTAGTCATTCAACCATTCAAAAAGTGGTGAACAATGGAAACATACATTAAAACAATAGCTCTGGCTATACTTGTGTGTGCACGGTTGTGTGAGTGTGTGTGGTTGAGGCTGAGGCAGTATTTGGGTGATGGAGGATAACATTACATGTCTGAGGCTGTGACTTGTGTGTGTGTGTGCAAGCCTGTGTGAGCTGTATATGTGTCTGGGACTGTGTACATGTATGTCGGGTATTTGGGGTTATGTGAGGGCGGCCATGCTTGCACGAGGCCGAGTCAGTAAGGAAGGCTGCCTGTGATCACCGTTAGACAGTGTAAGTTAGTGTTAGTAAGAGAGAAAGGGTAAAATATAAAAAGAAACAGTGCTGAAAGTAAGATGAATGAGCAGAAAGACAGGAGGACCAGAAACTTAAAAAAAGACAGGAATATTTCTTTATTTAATAGATTGGTTACCCACATTCTTCAAAGATCGAGGCTGGGTACAATAAAGATATTCATAAAAACAAAAGGGCATAACACAAGAAACAGCAACAAATATAAATCAATAGCTGAAAAACAATGAAAAAAACTCCAAACATATAAAAATACAATAAATCCAAGGACGGTAACTTTAAAATGAGAGCGTGAGTGCATATATATGCAGAAACTTCAACTGCGCACGTACGATTTAAAATACACCAAGCATGTGTATGTTTTCTCTTAATTTGAAGTGCTTACAAGAGCAAGCGCACTTTGTGTATCTTCCTTTGAGCTCTGTTTTAACACGCGCACATAAGTGGAGTTTAATACATGTGTGCGTGAAGGACAATCCTAGTTTTACCAATTAGTCCACCAGTTTGCCCAGTCCATCTCGAGGTCATCCAGACCCCTCTGGTTCTTCAGCCTGCATTCCCTCCAGGTTACCCAGACCCCTCCCCCCCTGTCATTTTAGGCCTAAATGGAGATTTCTGCAGACTTACACTCCATCAAGAGCAGAAGTAAAGATATGCGGTTAACAGCCCGCTGCGCACTGCGGCCGCCGGATTTAAAATATGGATTTACGAGCATTCATGTTGGCCCCGTCATGGAACACCCCTGCTATGCCCTGACTCCACCCCTTTTCCCCTCGCATGTTTGGTTCCTCAGGCATACGCATATACGCATGTAATTGGGACATTTTAAAATAAGAGTCCCTCACCCTCGCCCCAGTTACCTCGCACAACTAGGCCTTCTAATGCGAGCAACGCTTTTAAAATTCACCCCTAAGCGAGACTGGAGATTTCAAACAACTGGAAGGACATCAGACAAAAAAAAGAAGTAACAAGAGAGAGGAGGACTTAAATCTGTCAATCCAAAGGCATCCCAAAAACGTTTTTTAAATAGTGACGCATCTGTCATCAAGCAGAGGTGTTCTGGCAGCGAGTTCCAAAAGTTGGAACTGCAACCGAGAACACCCGCTCATGGGTTTCCACAAAATGTGCAAGCGTAGGAGAGGACACTTCCAACAACCCACGACTTGCAGATCTGAGTGATCAAGACGGATTTTAAATACGCAGGATCGAGCTAATCCATGAAAAATTGGTATTATAAATGAATTTATGGATTAATATCGCAATTTTAAAACTTAACCCACCATTGAGTTGGTAACCAATGCAAAGAACAGAGCACAGATGTTATAAGTTCACGAACCACAGTACCAGTTAAAATACAGGCAGCAGAATTCTGCATGATTGGCAAGGCTCTTAGGGAACTGGCCGGAAGACCAGTAAAGAGAGAGCTACAATAATCCAATACAGGAAAAACCAGAGTCTACAGCGTAGCATGAAAGTCACAAGGATCAAGCAACAGTTTTAACCTATGTGACGTTCGTAGCTTCAAAAAGGCTGATGAAACGGATTTTATGTGAGGGTGCACCGAAAGCTCGGAGCCCAAGGTCACACCTAGATTCTGGTCTTGCGACTGAATAGGCAACTGATGGTTCTCCAAGGAGAAAACAGAGGGAATGTCTGATGATGAAAATCTACTCAATATGAATAGTTCAGTTTTGCTTCTATTATGAGCCAATTTTTTATGGTAAAGCCATTGTTTGACTGCTGAAACGGTCAGAAACTTAAAACGTTGTCTGTCAAGACGATGTAACCAGTATGAAAAGCTGATTGCCATCAGCATCTATTTTATAATCTACACCTAATGCAGCAGGTAAGCTGCACAGGAGGGCCGAATATGTGTTAAAAAGGGCTGCAGAGAGCGCTGAGCCTTGAGGGACACCTGCAACATTCTGAAGTGGAGGGGGAGAAAACAGAAGGAAAGAAAACCGTTGCAGTTGAATAATAATAAACAATAAATAAATAAATCACACGAGAGAAGGTCAGAAAAGCTCTAGCTGAGTGATTTCTAGTAAAAGTGTGTGCTGCTGTAACTACTCTATAGTCAGTCCAAGAGTTAGTCGCGGCCCTTGAAAATGTCACCAAATAGTGTGTTTGGCCCCCCAGGCGCCCTCCCTTGCTTTCCACGTGTCAGGGTGTTGCAAGCCGGGAATGAGGAGCCTCCCCCTGTCCCAATTAGTGGCTACCGTGCAACCACTCGTGCATGAAACACACTGGGGTCCTGCATGCTAGCTGTGGTCACATGGTCTCCTCTCAACCAGTCACAAGTCCAAGGTTTCAGAAGTGACACTCGCTTAAGATTTATCTGGGGGGGCGAGGGCAGAGGGTTGGCCCCCTTGCATTTGTGATCCTGCTTGGCTTTGACAAAACTGGGGATCACATGAAGATTTGCACCCCCCCCATCCCAGGCTGGCAGCAGAGTGGTTGATCTTCAGGTGGTAGCAGCTTCAAGTGACACCAGATGTGACTGTTTAGAGGAGGTCAGATTGGGGGAGGGGGCACTGGCCCCCCCCCCCCCATAGCCTCTCCCCAAAATACGCCTTTGCATTTCCATATTAACCAGTCAGGCTGCTGTGTGAGGATCCCATGCCAGGAGGACAAATCTTTAGGTGGAGTAATCTTGGTGGTGGGTAGGGATGGGGGCAAATCTTCCATTGAGTACAACTAGAGGGAGGGCGGAATCATCATGTAATCCGAATTTGGAACTGGAATGTCCATAAAATGCAATGGGGCAAAACCAGGCCCAGCTTAGCCTCTTTCTTATGTCACGGCACAAGTTGGCGACTACAAGAATGCCACCAGAAACAACAGCAACTCGGGCAGCTGCGGGGGTATCCCCTTGATGATTACCCACCCCTTGCGATAACTCTGGGTAAGTATGTCGGGTGCCCTTTATCGATAGTAAAAGTATTTTTGCTAGATCTTTCCCTGACTTTAAATGAAAGTGAATTTTTGTATGGAACCAAACTATCGAGGCTGTCTGCAGAAAGCTACTAAGATTTGAAAGGCGGAGGCAAGAGGCAAATCACCTGCTGTTAATACAGCGGTGTGGGGCTGGGCAGGGCTTCTCTGTTATGCCCACCCACCCACCCACCCAACTTCCTTTTGTCCCATGTCCGTGCTGTACTGTTGCCGTTCCGGCCCCGAATCAGCGGACACATTGCAGCCTTTTCTACATGCACCAGCGGGCGAGGGTTGCAAACAGCTCACCTGACTGACTGCGGGTTCTGCTGGTCAGGACCACGGGGATAAAGTCTTGAAAGCTGCTCTTGCATTTCTTCTCGGCGTAGTCTGGGAGAGGGAGAGGCAGAGAGTGAAGCAAGGGAGGAAAAACACCAACGTGAGAGCCCTGGAGAAATCAAGACTGCGAAAACTACAAATCCTGTTCAGACAGAAGTGACGGCATGGTCCTAAGGAAACTGCACGGTCAACTTCTTAGCTTTGCCTTCCCCCAGACTCTGCAAACCTTCCAGCTATAGTTAGTACTCGAGATATGTTGGGGGGGGGTTTTTTTCAGTCCTTTTCTGCTCAGGATGAAGGATGGCTGCCCCTTTGGTGTACACGTTCTGTGCATACTCTGTGGGGCGCACAGGACTGCAAATACAGGCCTAAACTCTTGGGCCACTCTTGACAACAGCTGCCCCCATGCTTGGCCTTCTTCCCGGCAGAGGACGTGTTCCCAGAGCCACACCCCACAAATCCTCTGCTCCCTCCTTGCAGTGCATGCTGCCCTCTCCTGGGCTCTCATATTATTGCACGGGGCTGACTTTCAATAGACGTACCTGGCTAAAACTGGGTTTCAGCCAAGTCTGCCCCGTTTTAAATCAGGCCTCTCTAATCCGTCCGGCCAAATTCATAGAACTCACAGATTACGCAGGCAAAAAAAAAAAAAGAGGCTGGTCAGAAGTGACCCGGGGCATAGTTCTCAAATGTAATTTGACCTGACAAATCCAGACGCTGCAACAGCAGGCATAAATTTGGCACTCCAGGGCCTTCATCCCTCCTAAAAGTGGTGCAGGGGATATACAGTCCTCCTCCACAGGATTTCCCCCCCCTTTCCTCCTGCCTGAAAGTTCAAGTTGCCCTGCTGAAGATTAAACTGGGATTTGGGGGGAGGGGGCAGGCAGCCAACTGACCCCCCTCCCTCCCCCCACAAGCTGAACCAAGACAAGGCTGTACCCTTGCCATCTCATGGCTCAGCTTGGGGAGGGGCTGTGGGACCTCCCCTCCCCCACCCCACCTGCCATTAATCTTTAGGCAGGAGGGGGGATCCCGTGGTGGAAGGGAGAGGGGATAGCCAGGGGGTTGGCGGCTCCCTCCTGGACGTCCAGCTTGGGACTCTGGAGAGGACCTAGCACCGACTTCCAGCTCTAGCTGGTTAAGATCTGAATGAGTGGCCTAAATTTTAGGAGAATTTTCTGCTGAAAACCTAACCAGTTAGGTTCAGCTGAAACTTCATGTAACGATAACCAGTTAAACCAGGGCCAGTGGAAGGCTATTAGCCCCCTAGCCCCCCCCCCCCAGGTTCTAAGAGCAGTCGTGGCTACCTAACTCTCAGCCCTCCCGGAACAATCCTGTAAGCACCCACAGCTGGACAGAGAGAGGGCACATAAATGCTGATTTACCCAGATAAAAGGACTTTCTGAAAAGCGCCCACCTTAAAAAGGTTGCACAAGTAGGCAGGGCTCCAAAGGAAAGCCTGCTCCTACTTCGAGAATGAATGCAAGCCCATGGATAAACTTTGCACCAAAAACTGCCCCTCGCCACTGAACATTAAACTTTGTTTCACATGTATACGTGAGCTGAAACAATCCGGCCTGGCTCAGGTTGCCTGGTGCGGAGCTCAGTTACATGATAAAAACAAAACAAAAATGAAACAGATAAGTATGGTTTCATTTCATTAACTACTTAACAGAAAGCATTTTAAAACCTAGAGAACCTCTCCATAAACTACATTTGACAGCCTTGTTATCTGGCAGGATCAGCACATTTGACTTCTCCCGCTGGCCAGCTCTAGCGGGCACTACATATACCTGTTCACAGGAGGAACAGCCACTTCGCTCAGGGGAGGAAAACGTGACAGGCAAATAACGCTCCTACTTCCCAAGACCAAGCCCAGCACTGCCCCCCATCTCCACATATCCCTTTTCTTCCCTCCTGCTGCATCTGTCCGCTTCCTTGTTGCCCCTTGGTCCCATGGCTCATAGCTGTTGGAATGGGGTGGGCCCACAGGGGCCATGACCGCCCCCCCTAAAAAAAAATGTGGCTGCCACCAACAATGAGGCCTGCCCCCTCCTGCTCCTCTTTTCCTAACCGAACAAGTGCTACAGCTTAAAAAGGGCCTGAAAGCACATGTAGGCCCTTTGTGGTCCTGTACCTGCACTCCACCCCACCCCTCACACGGAAGACAAGCCTCACTGGGACGAATGGGGCAGTGCATTATTTTCTATTCGTGTTCCCCTCTCCCCTCCCCCGCTGGCCACCACTGCCCCGATCCCCTCACTCCTCCTCCATATTCTGAAGGGAGGAGGAGAATCACGGCCTTGCAAAGCATCGGCTTGCTTTCCCCACCCCCCCCCCCCCCCCACCACCAGCTGCCAGTGTCTGAATATCATTTGGGCACCAACAGCCGAGGAGAAGGAAGCGGCCTGAGGAGGAGCGAGGGGGGATGGGGGGCAACTGCCAGGGGATGCAGAAAGGAAATAATGCGCCATCCCACCTGCCACTAGTGAGGCTCTTCTTCCAGAGAGGAATGAAGGTGAGTCAAGGTGAGGGAGTGAAGGAGGTGAGGGGATCATGGGAGGGGGCGGGAGTGAAGGAGCTGGACGATGGGATTGTAAAGGGTGGAAGTGAAGGAGATGAGTGAAGAGATTGGGAGGGTGGAAGTGAAACATGGGGTGAGAGGACTGTGACGGGAAGGGAGTGAAAGAACGAGGGGATTGTGGGGGTTGGAGTGAAAGAGGTGGCTGAGCAGAATGTGGGGGAGAGGTCGGAGTAAAGGGATTGTAGGGGGGTGGGAGCGAAGGGATCAGGTTGATAGGGGGAGGGGGGGGGGGAGAGTGAGGGGATAGGAGGAAGTGAATGCGGGAGAGTGAGAAGAGTTATTCTTCCTGCACAGTATTTTAACTTGAATTAGAAATTGGCTTTATATGGTCTACATGAAGAATGGATGTTAAGGGAATGACAGTTGGGGCAATTTGCATGGTCCCTCCCCCAACCAAAAAGGCATTCTACTCCCCCTGCCGCCGCTTGTCTTTGCGCAGTGCACTTTTCATTGTTCAGAGTGCCGCCAGTGCCACAGACAGACCGACTGACCGACACAAGCCTTATATTATATATGCAAATATATATATATATATTTATAACTTTTCTATACCGAAGTTCAAATAACAGAGTTAATTATCACTCTGGTTTACATTGCAACCATAAAACAGTGACAAAGTTGTCTTACATAGAACAGGGGGAGAGAAAAACTTGGATACAGCTTAAGCATGGGGAGTAACGTGTCAAAACTGGTAAGAATTGATAAGAGTTGGCTTTTTGGGGTAACAAGGTATTCCGAGGGAGGGGGTAGGAATGAGGGATTGTAAGGGGGTTGGAAGGTGGGGGGGGGGAGGGTAGTGGAGGGTTACCATAGATTTAATGAAACTAATATACATATATTAAATAGCTTAGGCAGCGGAAGAAAAAGTGCTTAGGCATCTGAGCTTAGGAAGAGAAGGTCCGTGGAGGATGAGGCAAGGACGAGTGTATATATATATATATATATATATATATGTTTCAGAAATCATGTCACTGGTCTGGTGAATGTGTCATCTGTGATTTCTGGGGATAGACTGCTAAAAAAAAATCCCCAAAAGACAAAAACATAAAATGTATAAATTAAAAGAAATCTATACTGCATTGGCCAAAGGTAATGTTTGAAATGACTGGCTGGCCTCTCTAGCTGGGCTGAACTCTTGAGTTTCCCCTTACAACTCACCAGACAAACACATTTCATATCTGTTTGTCGTCTCGGTAACAGTGAAACAAACTCTCTCCATTATCAGGCATGTTGTGAAGTAACACAAAACCCTGCAAAGACATCACTCAGAGCCTATATAGCAAACCTCCCGTACCAAAACAGCACTAACTCCTAGAACTCAAACAGCAATATTCTTAACTTTGAAAAAGCAACACTGCAGATATTACACTGGGTCCTAGAACAGCACTGCTATTCTTCCCAGCAGGGAAAAGGAGTAGTCTAGTGGACAGAGCAATGGGCTAAGGACTAGGGAAATCACTTCCCCCACTGACACTCCTTGTGATCGCTTTATCTCCTGTCACCTCAGGTTTTCACTGATATTGTAAGTTCTTTGGGGCAGAGACACTGCATCACAATTCTAAAAATGCTGCAAGATGCCTTGAACATTATTTGGAAAGGCAGGCTAAAAAAAATCCAAATTAGCAGCAATACACTTCCTACTGGAAAAACAGAACAAGCTGGAATACACAGAAACTATACATTAGAGGATACTTCACGGCAGTCATGCACACAGAACTCAGAAAACTCCTCACCAAATACAGAATACGTTATCACAAATTATGAACAGAAATATACAGACAAAAACTGAACTCTTGCCCACTCCAGCCACATCCCCCTCCCATCCTGTTGCTGCAGGACAGAATAGACGGGGCTGGATTAAGGAGCAGAGTGGCTCTGCCTGCTCCATCCTCACACCCTTCCCTCCTGTTCCTTGCATACTGCCAAAGACGTGAGAGGCTGAAGCAGGAAGTAGATGGTTGTTCTCTGCTGCCTGAGATTTGGGTCACTAGAACAAATCTCTGCATGCACATGCACAGGGAAGTCTCTGGTTCCACCGTCAAAATGGCCATGCTCTAAGTGATTTCTTATATCTTCCTAATGGAAGACTGTTATCTTGTGCACTTAAATGGAGAAATTACCTGATAATTTTGTTTTCCTTAGTGTAGACAGATGGATTCAGGACCAATGAGTTATCCTCCCCTGCCAGCAGGTGGAGACAGAGTCAGGTTTCAAAGCTGACGTCACCCTACATACACACCTGAAGTGACCTCAGCCCTTCAGTAATCTCTTCAAAAGCCACTGTGAATATACTATTGAAAAAACGATTAAAAACGGATAACCGTAACTTTACTCAACCAAACAAACAAACACTGAACCCCAGTAAGGTTATAGATGCCCTGATCTAGGGATTGGGTGACAGCTTACCCATAATCTCTTGGAATCGATATCCACTCCACAGGTGAATCCTTGGCACTGTTCTTGGGCAGCAGTGGGTGGGATGCTGAATCCATCTGTCTACACTAAGGAAAATGAAATTATCAGGTAAGTAATTTCTCCATTTCCTAGAGTGTAGCCAGATGGACTCAGGAACAATGGGATGTACAAAAGCTACTCCCAATCGGGGCAGGAGGCTGCCCGCAGTCCGGTTAACACCGCCCTTGCAAAGGCTGCGTCCTCTCGGGCCTGAACGTCCAGGCGATAGAACCTGGAGAAGATGTGCAATGAGGACCACATCGCCACTAGGCAGATGTCGACAGGAGACAGCAGTCTAGCTTTCACCCAGGATACTGCCTGAGCCCTTGTGGAATGAGCTTTAATCTGAAAAGGTAATGGCTTTCCTGCCTCCACATAGGCTCCCATGACCACCTCCTTAATCCAGCAAGCTATGATAGCCTGTGAAGTTGGCTCGCCCTGCTTCCTAGGCAGTCCATCTTTCGGACTGGTTCTGAAACTTCCAGATACCGCACCAAAAGCCTACTGACATTCAAATGACGGAGGTGGTGTATTCTTCCGCGTCTTTGTACTTATCTATGGATGGTAATGAAATGGACTGATTCAAACGAAAGTCTGAGACTACCTTGGGCAAGAAGGATGGAAAGGTACGAAGCTGTAATGCTCCTGGAGTCATCCGGAGGAACGGTTCCCGACACAACAATGCCTGTAGTTCAGAGATGCGACATGCTGAGTATATAGCCACCAGGAACACCGTTTTCAAGGTTAATAAACGCAAGGAAAGACTGTGTAGCGGCCGAAAGGAAGGCCCTGCCAAAAACTCTAATACTAGATTAAGATTCCACAAGGGAACCGGCCACCATAGGGGTGGCTGGAGGTGCTTCACCCCTTTCAGAAAACAGGCCACGCATGGATGAGCTGACAGGTGGGCTCCATGCACCTCGCCCCTGAACAGGAGAGAGCCGCTATCTGGACCTTCAAGAAGTTAAGGATGAAACCTTTATTCAAGCCATCCTGCAAAAGTTCTAGAATTAGTGGGATTTTGACCATTCGAAGGGAAACACCACATTCCTTGCACCAGGTCTCCAATACTCTCCAGATCTGCACATACGCTAGGGACATAGAGAACTTCTACGCACGGAGTAAGGTGGCAATTACTTCCGCCGAATATCTTTGCTTCATCAGGTGAGCCCTCTCAAGGGCCAGACTGTAAGACAGATCTGAGTCGGATCCTCGTGAAGAACAGGTCCCTGCTGTGGCAGGTCCCTGTGTTGTGGAAGGCACAGGGGGTCTCCACCAGGAGTCTCTGCATGTCCGCATACCATGGATGCCTGGGCCAATCTGGAGCTACTAGTAGGACTAATCCCCTGTGGTGCTTGATTCTGCAAAAGACCCTGCCCAGCAGGGGCCATGGAGGGAAGGTGTATAGCAACTCCTCTTCTGGCCAGGTCTGAATGAGAGCGTCGAGCCCCAGGGACCACGAATCTTTTCTGCCACTGAAGAATCGGGGAACCTTCACGTTGTGAGATGCGGCCAGCAAGTCAATGGACGGGAGACCCCAGTGATCTAATACTAGTTAAAGGTTTTGGCCGACAACGCCCACTCTCCTGGATCCAGACTCTCCCTGCTTAGAAAGTCTGCTCTGACATTGTCTTTTCCTGCGATGTGGGAGGCTAGGATCATCTGTGGACGTATTTCTGCCCATTCCAAAAGGAGGTCTATCTCCTGTGATACTTGATATAGGCTACCGTCATTGCATTGTCAGACATCATGCGGCCTGCTTGACCCTGGAGAATGTGGCTTAATTGTATATATGCCAATCTGACTGCCCGGGTTTCCAGGCGGTTTATGTTCCAGAGGGTCTCTTCCTTGGTCCAACGTCCCTGGGCCATCAGTTCCTGACAGTGAGCTCCCCAGCCCCGGAAACTCGCATCTTTTGTGAGGACTAGCCAGTTCAGAGAGGACAGGGGGAACCCCCTGCCCAGATGAGCTTCATGCAGTCACCACTGGAGTCAAGAGCATTCTTCCGCCGGTAAGTGGAGGTGAATCGAAGAGACTGCGGGTTCCAACGTGACAGCAGGGAGCGTTGAAGAGGTCGCATGTGTGCCCTCGCCCAAGGCACTACTTCCAGGGTTGCCATCAAATCGAGAACTTGAAGATAGCTCCACATCGTCAGGTGTATCGTGCTCATCAACTGACACACTTGGGACATCAACTTCCTTATCTGTGTAGTCGGAAGGATGATCTTACTCTGCTTGGTGTTGAAACAGACTCCCAGATATTCCAAGGACAGGGAAGGTTTGAGACTGCTTTTGTCCACATTTATGACACAACCAAGTTCCTGAAGCAAGGAGGTCACCCTGTTGATTAACTGGAGACTCTCTTCCTCGGACTTTGCCTGGATCAACCAGTTGTCCAAGTACGGGTGCACCAGGATTCCCTCTTTTCTCAATGCTGCTGCTAGAACCACCATAATCTTGGAAAAATGTTCTGGGGGCAGTGGCCAGGCCAAAGGGCAGTGCCCGAAACAGATAATGGCGACCAGTACTGCAAAGCGTAGGAAACCTTGATGTTCTTGATGGATTGGAATATGTAGGTAGGCCTTGGATAGGTCCAGGGAAGTTAAAAACTCTCCCGATTGTATGGCCATTATCATGAAGCGTACGGTTTCCGTGCGGAAATGAATCACTCATACATGTCTGTTGATACTCTTGAGGTCCAGGATGGGGGCAAAAGAAACTTTCCTTCTTGGGTACGATGATACAGATGGAATAACGCCCCGTATTTTCTTGGGGCGCAGGTACTGGGATTATAGCCCTTATCCTGAGGAGCCTTAACAGGGTAGCCTCCACTGCCTGCTTCTTGTGCTGGGAGTGGCAAGAAGATATCATGAATATATCCTGAGGAGTGCTGCAAAATGCCAGCACATATCCTTCTCGTATGACCTTCAGTACCCATTTGTCCGAAGTGATCTCGACCCACCGTTGGTAGAAGAGGGACAGTCAATCCTCTATCTCCTTGTTCCAAGGGTGGCTCGGGATGAACCTGAACTCAAGCCTGCCCGTCTCTTAGACTGTCAGCTCCAAAAGGACTAAGACCTCTGAAATGTTGACTTTCTGTAGGGGCAAAAGCATCGGGAGCTCCTGGATCGACCCCTCATAGGTGAGGGGTGTTGTTACTGCTTTCTCTTATCTTCTGGAAGCAGGGGAACTGGAGATTTGCCCCATTTACTGGCCAGTTTTTCCAATTCGCTTCTGAAGAGAAGTGATCCTTTAAAGGGCATATTTGTGAGATTTGCCTTGGAGGTTGCGTCTGCTGACCAATTCCGCAGCCATAGCTGTCTTCTGGCCACCACCACTGAGGCCATCCTCTGGCCGAAGTATGGAATAAATCTGAGCCTGCGTCAGCTATAAAGATGGTGGCAGGTTCCATAACCACTCTGGAATTTGCCCCCGGGTCATCCACCTCCAGAGAGAGGAGCAGGCACGAACGAGCTACCAGGGCACAACAAGAAGTAATCTGTAAGGTCACTGCTATTGCGTCAAAGGCCATCTAGCTTGCGCATCCTTTAAGGTTGCTCCTCCCTCCACTGGGATAGTTGTTCGCTTAGAGACGGCACAGACCATCAGATCCACTTTAGGGAAATGCAAATGTTCTCTCACTGCCAGATCCAGTGGGTATAGAGCTTCTAATGCTCATCCACCTTTAAAACTTGCTTTTGGGGCATCCCATTCCAGGTCAATCAACTCTTCGATGGCTTCCAGTACTGAAAAGTAGCAAGAGGCTTTCCGTAGGGAAATCAAAATGGGATTCTTCTGTCACAGAGTCTTCCCCAGGAACTCCCAGCATCTTCAGGGTCTGGGAAACCAGGGCCGGCAATTCATTTCTATGGAAAAACTGTAACATGGTCCAATATGGTTCTAAACCAGGGGCAATTTCCCCATCTTCCAAGAAATCTGTATCCTCCTCTTCGTCCATGCCGTCTGGGTCCCTGCCAGGGATACCCTTGGTGAGGCGAGGCATGCCTCAAGGTCTGCCGATAGGACTGTGAGAGGAAGAGCTTACCGGCTGAGGTTCTGTCTGGAAGAGGCAAGTGAAGTGGCAGACTGCGCCTGTACGAAGGCTTGAAAGCCTTGAAAAACTTCCACCCAAGAGAAGGCAGCCGGGTGCATGCCCAGCCCAGGAGGTATTGGGTTAGGTGCTGCCAAACTTCCCTCTCCCATGGATGACCCCGTCCTGGGGGTACTCAGATCCAGGGTACTTCCAGTTAAGGCTGTGGCTGACCCATCCTCTGACTGGAAGAAGCCGAGCTTAGCAAAGTCTGGGGAGGCCAACGCTCCCTGGGCTTCCTCAAAGTGCTGACAAACAAGAATCCAGGTTAGACTGTGCAGTTTTAATATGACAAGCAGTGCAGAGAGAAAGGCTTTTATGTTTCTTTGCTGCCGGAGCCAATGGCGAAGGTAACTGCGTGTTCAGTCGGCTCACGCTTACAATTTTGTGTGCACAGGTTTCGGGCACCTACGCAGGCTGCGGCAAGGTGCACGCATGGCCCGTGTGCCCGGCTTTTCTTGTATTCTGCTCCTAGTAAGTTGTGCGCGTACGTACGCGCATGGCATTATGTGCACAGCACGTGTACAGAGCTGACACACTGCACGTACTGATGCTCTATGGAGGGAAATACAGCATGCACAAAGATGCGCCCAAGATGGCGCCGCCATGGCCTACCACGCAGTGTGCCGACCAAGCCTAAAGTGGACCCTAGCCTACCGGGAGGCCGCTCAACCCGCTCAAAAGACACTTCCCCTTATCCAATGGGATCGGGAACGATGTCGGTATGGCGCACCGTGCAAGGAGATCGGAGGAAGTGTTATTGAAATCCCTCCAAACATTTCCAAATCGAGAGGAAATTCTCTTCTTTTTATTTACTTACTTACTTGGGCCCAGCGCTTACCGGATGAGTACAAAGCCGGTCTCCGGCTGCGGGGGGGAGAGGGCTTTGGCAGTCATTGCTGTGCTCTGCTTCCTGCACCTGCTGCAGCAGCAAAGTCCATGCCGGGAACCGGCTACCAGACCAAGGCACACCTCTGAGGGATCTTGGAAATCACCACAGGAATTCTCAACTGGGGGAGAGACATTTAGTTATCACCGCAGGAGAGCGGGGCTCAATTTTCTCTCCAATTTAAAAGTAGAATTTCTTTTTCCAAAGGGTACAGCAATCCCCATAGGGAAAGCATGTCCTCTATCTGCTGGAGACAGAGAAATACTGAAAGGCTTAGGTCACTGCAGGAGTGTATGTAGGGTGACGTCAGCTTTGAAACCTGACTGTCTCCATCTGCTGGCAGGGGAGCATAAACCCATTGGTCCTGAGAGCTACATGCTAGGAAAAGCCTGTTTGAAATTTGACTTCATAGCCCCTAGACCTAACATGTCATTCTATCCTCAGTTCCCTCCCAACCCCCAAAAAAATTAACCTTGTAAATGAACTTGTCCTCTGATCAGGGCTGGAAAATTCTCAGGCACCAAGTTACCTGGGCACCTAGAATTTGGGGCTTAGCTCTCAATAAATCCCAAGGCTGACAAGTAGCTGCCACTGCAGGTCCCAGATGCCAGGCTAGCCCCCCTCCCTCAATGGAGCCAGGCTGGAGAAAGAGCTGAGGAGGGATAGAGCTGAGGAGGGATAGAGCTGAGGAGGGATAGAAAGGCAGAGGAATTGGGAAAGAATTTGGGGGAATAAATGTGGGAAGGGGTGAGGGAAGAGCTTAGGAGGGGAGGAATCAGGAAGGAACTGAGAAGAGATAGAAAGATCAAGGACCTCAAGAGGAGGAAAAAGGGAGTTTGTTGGAAAGAGAGAGGGTAGAGAAAGACAAACAAAAAATAAGCAAAATAAGAAAACTACAAATTAAAATGAGCAATGTAAACAAATTTAGCTAAGTGAAAGTGAAAAAGAAGTTATTGGGATAAAAACCCATTTTACCTTAGCTCCTAAAAAAGTTTGGCTAGTGCCCAAGTTATTAGAAAAAACTTTTCTCCTCCCCTATGCTGGAAAAAAATTCTCTGCCAGTCTGAGTGGCTGTACTGACATTGCAGAACTGCACTCCCAGCCCATCATGGGACCCTGTGCTTCCTCCTAGCAGGTTTAACTACGTCTCTCAGACCTGGAGAGGAGACTGGCTGCAGGGAAACAAAACGTGAAACATCACTGGAATATAACTTGCACTCTGACACCCAAACAGCTTATAGGCTGAGGGAAGGGGATCTGTAACCAAGTAACAACAGGAAGCGAGCGGAGGGACACAGGAAGTGCTGCAGTCTACGTTTCAGTGATTACATAACGGCCTACAGGCAGTGAAAACGCACTTTTGTTTTCAAAGTATTTCGAAAATTCCTTTCTAATGAGACTGAAAGTCATTCCTAACTTCTCTTCAGACAGCTGAAAGGTTGGGGGTTGAGGAGGCAAGGGAAACCAAAACATCTGCAGAACAAGATGCTACGGAGTTGTAATAGTGATCAGCAAAGCAATACGACTTTGGGCATGCTAAGGGATGATCTTTTCATAAAGCCAAACAAACATTTTGCATTGGCTGTCAGTGACATGCAAAGTTAAATTTCCTGCACCCCGATGGTAAGGTGAGCTAGAGTAAGCTCACAACTCAGGACAGGTGGGGGAGAAACTCACTAAACAGACCCATCACTCACAGTACAGTTGGGCGAGGGAGCCGACCTTCTCACTGCTTTATTGTCTGGTGCCTGCCCAGCGCGGGAAGCGACAGGAGAATGTTAGGAAAGGCTTGTGGAGAAGCGCTGTGCCATGAAAAGATATGTGCAGCCCCCGCGCAACGAAAGGCCTGGCCTTCTGCTTCTAGTGGAGGCCCTTTGCAAACTTCTCTACAAAAAGCAGAAGACGTTACAACCTGAAGGGTCTGAACTCCCAAGGTCTTTTACCCATTCTGTGTCTATGACAAAAAAAAGTTTAGTAGCTCAGGCCCCAAGAGACAAACTCCTCGGTCATCTGGAAGGTCAACCACTTGTGATCAAGATATCGCAGCCACAGTGCCCTGGGTTCAGATACCGTGGATTTCAGAAGTTAAACAAGGTCAGGCCTGGACAGCACTTCATGGAAAGAACTCCATGGAACATAAATGCTGTAGAAAGTACTATTGGTGATTCAGAAAGGGGGCCACTCTTCTCTCTGATCCAGTACTGAACAAATAATGCATGTGACGCTCTCCCTTCCCTAGCTCCCTCCCCACATACTAAAGGGTTATAAAGAAATTCATCGCCAACTCTGTAGCTCGATGGCAGTTTGGCACGCTGCTGTGGGAGAAACCTGAGCCCGGTTTGGGCTCAGCTTCTGCTCCCTGGGCTGGCTAGGGATGTGGCAGAGGCAGTGTTTCACAGCCTCTGAAAGGAGGAGGAAAGCCCAGCCACCGCACAACAGTGTCGCTTATAGGCGAGATTCAGGGCAAACTGGGTTCCAAAGGAAGTCGCAGTATGTGACACCCCCCCTATCACGGACTGTCGCTGCACTGTCTGCGTTATGGAGGGTGAAAGGATGGGTGGAGAAAATAAAAATGGGGAAAAGTAGCTGTGAATGAAGGCTCACGGTATCGTAGGCCTAGATGGGGGCAGGTTCTGAGTGAGGCGGAAGCTTGAAAGACTGGGCCGCAGCTGCCGGCCACTACCTAGCTAGTGTCTGATGTGACAACAGACAATTCAGCTGATCTTCAGCTGGGAGCCATGGGTTCACTTTCGCTTCTCTTCCTTCTTTGGAGTTCTGTCACCTCTCTACATTTTACCCAAAGCTCTTCATGAGCTGGCAGACTTTAAACTGTTCTGGAAACATGTAAAAAGGCAGCTCTTTTTAGCGAAGCTTTTGCTTCAATTTGATTTTATGTTCTGCCTGTGCTGTTAGGGTAACATTGCTTGATGTTTTATTCTGTAATCCGCTTAGACTAAAGTGTTACATCGGCGGAATAGAAGAAGTTCAAATAATGAAATAAGCCAACCAACCAACCAACCTACCTTCCTCCTGCTGGAAATATTCAGGTTCGGTCTTTATGGCTTTCCTTCGCCGACGCTTCTGCCGGACCACGGCGAACCCTTTCCCGCTCTCCAGCTGCAGGTGGCAGTTCTTCCCGGCGGTCTGCTGCTGCTGCTTGCGCCACTGAGAAAGACAGAGAGAGGCATCTCCTCAGGCTGTGGGGTAACGCACGCTCGGCTGGCAGGGAGCCGCAATCTCTCACGCCTGACAGCGAGGCAGCTTCTCCTCCTTGTGGGGGCAGCTTGCAACTAGCGAGTGCAGCGCGCAGACTAAATCCCGATTTTCAAAAGAAACCCCCCCCCCCCACAGGGACTGTACCTTTGAAAAGTCAGGTCAAAGTACGCGAATTCAAACCAACCACGTAGCTCAGCTCTGCTTTGTTGGTTTGGGCGACTGCGACAGGAAAAATTAGCCCCTCGCGCTTTTGAAAAATGTCATGTACGCGTATCGTTTTCTCCTCCGTGGCGCTAAACAGGGCCCAAAGGAACATCCCTCTTTAATGCAGCTGAAAGCGCGTGCATCGTGAACCCTAGTGAGAAGGGCAGCATACAGGCAGGCTAAGTCACCCGGGCAAACCACTAGTTACCTGCGGGAGATGGGTTCGGCCACTGCTCTCTCCCCCATCCATATGCCCCTGAAATTGCCACACCTTTCCCCAAAGACCGGTTCCTTCTGGTCCAAAGTAGCTCTCTGCTATTCGCAGTTCTTTGCACTCCTGCTTTCCTCCTCTTTCAGCAACTCCTCCACCCCCCACCCCCACCTCTCGCTCTCCTTCCCCTCCGATGGCTTCAGTCGCTGGCTAACTGCTGAAGGAGAGACGAAAGCCTCCCAAAAGCATGACACGGAGCCCGAGTGCACCACCTCCGAGCCCTGTCTGAACCCCCCCCCCCCCCCCGTCAGAAGCGAAACGACACGTCTTTTACACCTGACAAGTCGGAGGCAGCCCTTACCAGGGAAATATTTGCCGAAGCTACATTGTTTTGCATTTATTGGTACCTCTGGTTAAGTGTGCAAAAAAAGGTATTCAGCACAACTCCCTGAGGGTTTGCTGGGCTGTGCTAAAATGCACAAAAAAAAAAAGGAAAGGAACCGGTGGGACTATTTAGTCAGCAACAGGAATGACATTCTGATCAGGATAAACAGCGTTAAAATACCATGGAATTCTGATTAGTGATCATGGGTCAGAACAGTATTTTTTTGCCCTTCGATACACATAGTCCCAACTCTAGGTGGTTTGGGTAGCATTTAGGGGTCAATTTTGGAACGATCTAACCACTTAATTTCAAGAGTTAGGCAGCTAGATCGGCCCCACTGAAAACTGAATGGGGCTGGTCGGCTAAATTTAGCTGCGAAAAAAAAAGAGCGGGTGGCCGGGGTTAGGTTGCGGGATAAAAGTGAAGCAGTTAGCTGATTGTCAGTGCTAGGCATCCAACTTAGGGACCCAAACGCGGTCACTGCAATAGCGGGCCTAAATCTAGGCAGCCTCCGGGACTGAACCAACCCTCCCCTTCCTGTGCCGCAGGATTTGCAGTTTCAGAGAAACAAAGCAGAAATCACCAAAACGCAACCGCCGCGCTGGGCCGGCCGGCCTCAGCCAGATCAATCCAAAAGAAGCTTTGCATCTGGAGGAAAAAAAAGGTTACAGGCCTAACCCCCCCCTGACTCACCTTCCTCTTGCAAGGACCTC
The DNA here is from genome assembly GCF_901001135.1 of Rhinatrema bivittatum. Taxonomy (NCBI): domain Eukaryota; kingdom Metazoa; phylum Chordata; class Amphibia; order Gymnophiona; family Rhinatrematidae; genus Rhinatrema; species Rhinatrema bivittatum. Next base: position 296,355,200 of record NC_042620.1, read on the forward strand.
TCCCCAGTCTGCTGGGCGCCTCCTCTGCTCCCTTTGCTTGGCATTTCAGTTTCTTTAGCACGCCCTTGGCCAGCCGCTCTTTGGATTTGCACCTCGCACTACTTCCCTCCTTTTTGATTCGGGTCTTCATCTTGATTTTCGTTTCGGTGTGGGCTCCCGGCACGTCTGCCGGGCGCCAGCCTGCTCTGCCATAGGAGGTGGAGCAGGCGAGGTCCTCCTCGTACTCCTCCTTCTCTATTTTCACTTTGCTCAAGTCCACTTCCTGAACAGAATGAAGGGCACTGGCCTCCGGGCCCTTCCGGAGGCTGTGCCGGCTGACAAAGACCTTGCCGCCACACACGTCGGCGTCCAAATCCTTCCTCGCTACAGGCTGCTCGTGCAGCTTTCTATGTCTTTGCTGACTAACTAAGGGGTGCTCATGGGATAAGTAAGTGGCTAACACTTTGTTTTTTGGCTTGGCATCTCCCTTAGGTTTCTGACTACAAGTCATCTTAGGTCCATCAGCCTGCATCAGAGTCTTCCCAACACAGGGATCACAGTCCAGTGCTTCAGACGGGGGGTTTGCACTAGGATTCTCTTTCTTCCCTTTTAGATGAGTACCAAGCATTCCTCCTACCTCTACGGCACTTGTCTGACTGAACAAAGGAGAAGCCTGTGGCACAGGAGCCAAGAGGGAGTGGCCGACAGCGTCCTTGGGTGACTTCAGCAGTGGCTCCCAGGCCCTGCCTTTTGCCGGTAGCTCCCGTTCCAGAGAAGAGGGCCTCGTCATTCGCTGCTGCACTTCCAGGCTCTTTTCACCAGTGGATTTTGGAGACGGGATACTGGTCTCGGTGGGGTGGATGCTGGGAAACGAGGGGTACTCGTTCACAGACACAGCAGCTTTGGGAAGAGTACCTTGATGTGCGTGTAGCTGTCCAGTAGCTGAGACCCCGCTTGACAAAGACGAGGTCGGATGGTACGGAGGCCAAGCCACTGGCAGAACCTGGGGACCGGAGGGTTTCCCACTGACTGGGCATTTGGGGTAAACAGTCCCATGCCCATGTGGATTCCATAAGGACAATTCCTTTGAAGAACAGACTGTGGTTCCAGAAGGGATTCGACCATGATGGAAGCGCCTGGCTGTCTGCTGCCCCTCTAAGATGGCCTGGCTGCCTTTCTTCCCACAGGTCACTGGATTCTTTGGTTCCCCCTGGTCAACAATCGAAATGGGCTCCTGCTTAGCAGCATGCCGCAAGTCACTGCTAAATCCCACAGTAGGATCCTTGTTGAGCAACAGGGAGGCAGGCACTGGACTGGCCACGCCCACATAGGTGCCAGGAATAGTGCTGATCAAGGCAGCAGAGCTTTTCACCCAGGCGCCTGAGGCACCCAATAGCTGCGAGGAGCCGGTGTCCCCGTTTCTCAGTAATTCTGGGAACATTACAAAGGGGGAAGGGGCCCGGAGCCCCGGTGCAACACTGCTGCTAGTGTAGTTCTGCGCGGCACGCAGCGAACCGCAGTCAGACTTTGACAATACCGTGGAAAGGATGGCCTTCCCACTGGTGTGGACAGGGGTTAATACTGGCATGGGAGGTGTTTTGCGCTGGTTGGGCGGCATAAGCTTCTGGCGCTTGGATTTGGAGGAGAGGTCAAGGGGCATTTCGTTGCAGTCCGGAGGGGAAACCATCTCACGTTCCAACTGTGGCGGGGATTTCAACGGAGAAAAGGAGCCAGCAACGCCCTCGGCGTGCTGATCAGAGGGGCACGGCGGCCTGCCGTACGTGCTGAGGCCTATGAGGGGAGCCGGGCTCCCACAGGACACTGGCAGAGCAGGATGGGGAGAGGACGTCTGCTTGGTAGTGGAAGGTAGAGAGGCATCTGCACAATTCATGGGAGGTGTGACACTATTGCTGCAGCTGGTTGAATGGGGTGGCATGGTGCCAGCAAGTCTGTTTATCTCCATGGAAACCACTTTGGAATCCGAAGTCAAGGGCCTGCCCACGGAGGAGGTGTAAGGGTAGGACCGCAGCTCTGGAGGTGCCATGATACTGGAGAGACACCTATCCTGCAGGTAAGCGGGCAGAACTGGGAGCGTGAATGTGGGCGCGACCCCCAGGGTGGTCACACCGAGAGGCTGTCTGCAGCTTGTAGGCGGGGGTATGTACACGAGGGGTTGGCTCTGAGTTAAAACTGTTCCGGGCTGAAAGGGCAGGGGCAGTTCTTGCACAGCGGGGCCCCGGGGGGTGGAGTAACAGACCCTGCTCATGCTGAAAGGGGTCAAAGTGCTGAAACTGGAAGACGCCACAGGGTGTGTACCCTCCAGTGGTTGCCCTGGAATTTGTACCCCAGAATTCAAGGCTGTCTTTTGTTTCCCAGAGCTCTCAGTCTCTGCACACTGGAGGCAAGCAGGTGGACCTTCCATCGGTTTCTCTGGGACCAGCGTCGGGGTCCTCGCTGCCTCCACCCTGCTATTCTCCAGGTCCGCAGTTCCTGAAAGCAACGCGTCGAGCATCCTGAGATCTCCCTTGTCTGTCAATGGTGCAGCTAACTTGCTGGTCTCTGGTGTTACTGGCTTGTCTGTCAGGGGATCCAGAGGTATCTCGTCTTTTCTGTGCCCAGCTTTCTCCTCCACGCTTCCATCTTCATCCTGCATCCGGACATCAATGCAGTTCTTCACTGGTGTGAGCTCCGCCTGAAACAAACAAAAGAGGCGAAGTTAGCAAAAATAGCCAAGCCTTGGACCTGGCTGCTAGGCCAAGTCACATCTCCTATTTTCTACTTTGTCATGAGTTTTCACAAAGCAAAACACTACAGAGCTGGTTATTCGCTTGAGGAGAATAAACCAAGAGAAAGAAAAAAGGTAAAATAGGTTAATTCTTACAAACTAGAATTCCAAGGCCTTGCTGGCAGTCCAGTAGTGTTCAGAGGTCGTCAACTGGGAGATCTCAGTTCAGTTATCAGGAAAGGCTCCTGCATTTCAGGCCAGTCAAGGTTACAAGAACTGCAAAAGCAGCTGTGACAGTTCACTTTTCAACCCTGGGAGCCGTTCTTGACCGTTAGTTAACAAAAAAAAAAAGTGTTCAGCACTCAGAATTACCAGGCTATCGGATACCAAAATCAGGGTGAACTTATTAGTTTTCAGCAAGAGGCTCTGATTCCTCAGCGTCAGTACAACTGACCTTGAATGCCATTTTGGGCACGTATCACAAATTCTCACAACAGCTAAGAAAATAAGAGCTAAAGTATGGACAACTCTCAAGGCAACATCTACTGGGTGATGCCAAGGCTGTCCTGGAAGTAACTCTTGTGAGAACTGATAGCTGCTCTCAGCCTCAGGAGGTCTCTTCAAAACCCAGCCCCGGGAAGGAAAGCAGGAAGGTCATATGGCTACCATAGCTTTGTCACAAGTCCTCCTGCTTAGCCAACATGTCCTGCTTTTGTAAGTGCAGTAATAACTAGAAACCCCAGAGGAAATGCAGGTGCTTACCATAGCTGGGTCTATCTGGCAGGCTATGTGCCTGAATTGAGGCAGTGGGTTGGGGATGGTGCAAAACCATCCGGAAAGGCTGCAGGGTGAACTAGAAGGCCAGAGGTTTAGGAAGCAGCCATGCTAGTATTGGTAGCCATTTAGATTAGTACAAAGCTTTGAGGTCAAAAGGAAGGGAGAGGGGCCGGGGATAAATTATCTAAGAGAGTGAAGTACAAAAGGTGCAAAACGACAAAGACTGTATTGGACAAGAAGCAATACCCTACAGGTGGTCACGCTGTATGGCTGGCAGCTGGGAAATATCCTTGGCAATACAGACTGTTAAAAACTGGGTAGACTGGATGAGTCAATTGGCCTTTTTCTGCCGTCATCTACTATGTTACAACGTGCAGCTGTGCCCCCCAGCTGGGCACAGCTGCAGGAAGGCAATGATTTTGTATGGTTAAGAATAGAATCTTTGAGGAATCTTTGAGGACTGGGACAGGATATTGACCTTAACAGAATAGATGTGCATGGAAGGGGGGAGGGATCTAGGTGTATCTTGTGGAGATATTATGTTTTGTCTTGTAGTTTGGCGAGTTGAGCAATTGTACTTTCGACACTGTGATTCCACTGTAATCCTGGCATAAAAAAAGTTTAATGAAAGATTAAAATTTAAATAAAAAGAATAGAGGACCCAATGGGAGCTGCAGGAGAGGGAAGACACAGGCCTCGGAAGAAAAAGTGGTACAAAAAAAGAAAGAAGGAAGGAGGAGAGGAATGAGTTGAACTTCCTGCTGTGGAAGCCAGACCTGTTTGCTTTCCCTGGTTTTCTGTTTCACAGAGACCCAGCATGCCCGGGCCTGACAGCTCAGCAGTCAAAGCAGCACTGCCGTATAATGACATATCCCTAAAAAGATGGGAAAATGCCTTCACTAGCCTCTGCGACTTTTTTTTTGTTTTGCATTATTATTATTATTATTTATTTTTTTTTATCTGCAGCATTGTTTCTCTTCCCGGTAAGTCTCATTTGGGGGTAGGGTTGCCACAAGGTTTTCTAGGTTTTAGAATCTTTATATCAACACTGTCCTTATACCCCTTTGCTCCATTCTTCAATCAAGGGAATCTTCTACTCCATACTACAAGAGAATAATTACCAGTTGGGGGAATCAGGAATGCAAAGGGTGGTCCATCAAAATCAGTCTTACAAGTATTTTTCTGGAACTCGGTATTACCATAGAATGAAAGAGCTGCTAGATCAGGGGTGGCCAACTCCGGTCCTCAAGAGCCACAAATAGGCCAGATGTTTAGGATATCCATAATAAGTCTGCATGAGAGAGATTTGTTTACAATGGAGGCAGTGCCTGCAAATCTCTCTCGTGCATACTCATTGGGGATCTCCTGAAAAGCAGGCCTGTTTGTGGCTCTTGAGGAGCAGAATTGGCCACCCCTGTGCTAGATTATTCACCCAAAGGAGAAGAGTTCAGATTCAGCCAAGTTCACCCAGATAATAGCAACCCTCTTTCCCCTCTCTTTAACGACCCCAGCAATCTATCTATCAATATGCATGTAAATATATATATATGGCCCCATCTGGTCCCGAAGCTCTCTGGTTTTCTGTGGCCCTGCTGACAGCCCCGTGTCCACTGGTCTCGCAGCAAAGCATACGAGCATAGGTTGGAACTTATGAGCATGCGTGTATGAGTATGTGTATAACAGGGAACTTGCGTGCATAGAGTCCGATCTACGTACCTAGCTCACCGAGTACACATGGTAAGTTCTGAGCTATGTGTGTCCTTTGTAAAGTATGTGATTACACTCCTCGGTGGTCAGCAGGGTACAAATCAGCTCTCATGCACACTCCAACATCCTCTGAGAAGCATAGGCGTGTGCTCTCTAAGATATGGGAACACCTCAGAACCAGAGAGACCAGATGGAGCCTCAGTGGTAGGTGGCCTGGAAAAGGGGACTGCAGAGCTGGAGAGAAGTAGTCAGATGTGGGAGAGGGGGGGGGGGGGTGGATATAGCAAAATTCTTTGGATAGCGTCAGAGCAGGGGGGTTCTAACTGAGAATGGTAAAGTAGCAAATATCTTAATGGGAAGGGAGCTAGAATGTGCTGGAAGCGAGTACTGGGCTCACGCTAGCAAAGGGTCGAGTGTGCTGGGGGTCGAGCTCAGGAAGGGAGAGAAAGGAAAATTGGTTCTTACTTGCTAGTTTGGTTTTGTTTTTTTTTTTTTAACAGCATGGGCAGGGGAATGATCTTCCCTGCCAAAGACCCGAGGAATGAAACTTCCCGGGGTTAGACAGCCAGCAAGGGGGAGTGACTGGACCATCAGTATTGCCCCAAAGGGTCACCGGGAAAATGGGGAGCCTAGGCTGACGAATCAAGGGGCAAGCCCCCCTAGGCCCCCAGCAGAACGAGGAAACAGAGCTGTCTCCGAGACAACAAACAGAGAAATTCTTTCAAACTTTCTTTTTTTTTTCAAATTATCAATAAAAGATAATACTTGCTTGATCCTGAGACTAATAATAAGAACAAAGTCCCTACAGGGAGAAGAAATTAAGAAGAAGGGGAACCACAGGTTCAGCTGCCTGCATCTGCAAGAGACAGACAAATACTGAAGGGGTGCAGGGTAAGTTCTGTCCTGATATAGGATACCCTTTCAGTTTTGGTCTGTCTCCATCTGCTGGACAGGAGGCTCAACCCACGGTCTGGACTGATCCGGGTACATACAGGAAAAGAGTTCTTGGCTCAGGCTGATGAGGGGTTGGAGAGTGCCGGGGGTGGATTAGGAAGGGAGGGGGAGAAAATTATTGGATTAGGCTGGGGGGGGGGGGGGGGTCGGAGTGTGTTGGGGTGGACTAGGAAGGGTGGAAGAGTGTGCTGGGTTTGGGTTGGGAAGGAATGTGCTGGACTCTGGCTTGGGGAGGGGGAGGGGGTTGTGGCCTGCGGGGGAATTTCCTTCTTCCCCCCCCCCCCTCAAATCTATGCATCATCCTCTGTTGTTCAGTCACCCCATCTGCAAGAAATCCAAGCTGAATGATACAGACAGGATGGCATCATCATGGGAACTCACCTTAGAGAGGCCACTGCTTACACAACATTCCTGAGTACTCAGACATTCAGAGCTGCCAGTCTTGGACTCCTCATCAGACAAAGATGTTCTTCTACAACAAGGAACAAACAAACAATCCACTTAAACTATATGCACACCCTATATATTTATATGGGCTCACTAGCCATCATGTCTGCAACTCCTAAACAAATTCCAGTGGAGCAGTCCAAACAGAGAGTGAAACAGAGTCCATCTCTGGCCAGCCAACCACGATCGATGTCACAAAGGAGGTGGCTTAAGAGAGCTGCTGATGTCACAATGACACGAAGCAACGCAGTCTAAAGCAGCCACGACAGGGTTAAGATGTCACTCCTTGGAACACAAAATGTCATTCCCATAATGCCTGCCCATTAAAGCTGTACTACCAAAACCATTTTTCAATAATTCCTTTGACAGTTAAAGCAAGTTTTTAAGATGCATGAGTGCCCATGGGGGAGGGAAGCAAGGGGGTTTCATTTGCTCATCTGCCCCGGATTTTAATGACCAGTTGTTTTGTAACTATTTCTATGATTTTGTTAATGTTCTGCTTTCTATTGTATTCCCAAGAAGGTATTTCTGTTTCAATCAGCAGTACTAACTAGAGTCTTCAAAATATTAGCTTGTCTATTCCTCTTTGATCGTATTAATACATCTTTCTTTTCTGCCAATATTTTGGAACTAAAAAGGTGTGCCCATTTCCTTAAGGCCATGCTGCCTGTTAAATGACTCCTGCCTGTATTCACTCTTCGAATATGCCACAAAAAAATTCTTTATAAAGGGGCCTGTATGAGGGTTCTGATAAAGATCAGCACAGCACCACCCTCACATATTTACAACTGTCTTGGGGACCCCCCCAAGACAGTCCGATTTCCGGGATATCCACAATGAATATGCAAGGGATACATTTGAAGACACTGGAGACACGACATCTATAAACATTTCTCCTGCATTGTGGATATCCCAAAAAACGGACTGGCTATCAAATCAACAGGACAGGTTTTGGAAGGCCTGACTTATATTTCTAATTTATGAGAGGCTATCAAAGTCTTTAAGCAATTAACAGCCCCTCGGAAATAAAACATAACTGGAACAAAAAATGAGAACACTTGAAGACTGTTTCTTTTATAGCACTGTTCCTTTAAAGTTTTTTATAGCTCCTCCCATTTCCCTCCTCAGCTCCTCCCACCATTATGAATCATATATGAGGGTGCTGCTGTGTTGTTCTACGTCAGAACCCCATGCTGGAATCACATGCAAAGCATGAACATAACAGAAAAAAACCCCGCAGAATTTAATGCCCCTCCCACCCCAAAATGTCCAACATTAAAACAAAGCACAATAGGCTGAAAAAGATAAGGAATAACTAGAAGAAGTAGTGAAGTCAAAAAAGAGCAAACAGGAATAAGCCAGTGCTGCTGGTTCAAACACAGAGTTTAAGAGGTTAAGGAGTTTCCAAAAGTAATTTTTGGCTTTGCAACTCATGAAATAGAGAGTCATCCTCAATTCCTTCTCAGGGAAAAATCAAAGGGCAAGCAGTACATTATTCTCTGCATACACACATCTGAATATCTAATATGGATCTAACTCTCTCTCATCTGTACAGCACATAGGAATAAAAAAGAAATTGAGAGCTACAAAGGCCCTGCTTCCCATTGGGACTCATTGGGAGCTTGAGTAAACTATAACAACTAATGAAATTTAGGAACTGCAGGGGATAATACGCTCGTAGAAAAGAGCATCTTGCATCCACCTGAGGAGGCGTGGCCTAGTGCTTGGAGCAATGGGCTAAGAAGCGGAGTTCAAATCCCACTCCCCCCGCTGACACTCCTTTGTGACCTTGGGTAAGTTACGTTATCTCCCATTGCCTCTTGTCCCCACTTAGAGTATAAGCTCTTTAAGGCAAGGACTTATTGTACCTGAAAATCAATGAGCCAGTAAGTCACCTTTAGCATTATTTGGATGGGTGGGCTACAAAAAAAATCCTGAAGTTATTAGTCAGATAGGTGATCCAGCAGCTCCACTGCCCTTCTTGCTGGACAGATCCACACAGCTTCACTAGCAAAATGCAACTCAAACGCAATGCCGGAGAACAAGCAAATGATGGGGGAGCTAGGCACGCTTGAGCCTTGGATACTTGGAAGGCATGTTTAAAAAAAAAAAAAGGCAGAAGGCTTCAGCACCTGAGAAAAGCAGAAATCTTTCAGAAAGCGTGCACTTAAATCTTTGGCAATCTAATAATTCATTATGGAAGCCAGAGATGAGCATTCATTTCTAATTCAGGCCAGGCTTGTGCATACTACGGAGTCAGTTTTACAAATAGCCCTAGATAGTTGCTCGGCGCATAGGCAATTTTAGTGCGCGTACTTGCAGCTAACTTACCTGGGCAGTTTCTCTTCGAGCATCAGCCAGCGTGAAGTGCGCGTGCTACAAGTGCCTGCTGTACTCTCACACCTGCTATCTGCGGGGATGGCCAGGGAGGGGATAAACACCACGAGTGCTTTTGGAAATCCCATGAGTGCCTGCTGTTTTACTTCCCCATCTGATTGCCCTCCCCTCGGCAACACCTCTTGCTAAAAAGCGATGCACACAGTAGATGTCCATGCATACTTTCGCCAGACAGCCACCCAGGTAAATCGCACTTCATCTGGGTACACGGCTATGAAATTGCCCTCACTGTGTTAAAGTGTTTCACTCTGAACTGATCTCATTGCAGGCACCGTCTAAAGTTGGATAGAATCCTCCAGTCCCCGAAGAGAAATGCCGTTATCAGCCAGACAGGATCAGGGCCCCCACACAATACTGCAAAAAGGCTCCAAACCAATCAGCACGTCCCCTGTATGTTTTAAAGATACGCAAACATAAATCATAAATCTCTCTCTATGTATTACAGAAACTAAACAAAGCTTGAGGCAAGGATGGGCAAACTCCAGCCTGTGGGCCAGACCGAGCCCTCCTCTCCCTTTCTCATGGCCCATCTACCCAGAATGCGTTCTGCATTGCATCCAGTCTGCTGACGCACCCACCCAACTTCATCAGCGAGGACTCAATGTCTGGGGTAGGGGTCCTGGGGGCTGGCAGAGAAACTCTGGAATCAGGAAGGGGGTCCCTAAAGTCTAGCTGAGGGGAGTATTAGGTCAGGGAGGGGAAGCCTGGGTCTGGCCCAGGAGAATGCTGGGGACCCCTTCTGCTCTCTTTCGAAAACTACCTTCCTTATGGTCCTTGGCAGTTGTGTGTCTCAAGACACATCCCTACCATGCAGACCATTCATCAGGACTTTGGAATCTTCCAGTTTAAGGGCCTGATTCACCAGGGCATTTCTCCTATTTTGTGTCTATGAGAAAATGGCTTGATGGATCAGGCCCTACGATTCCAAAGGATCTTGTTAATTAAACGTGAGCAGGTTGTCCTGCTAGACTCCATTATAAAGTGTCTTACTCAGGCCCGAAGGCTAACAGAATTTCAAGAGTTGTGTTAAAAGAACATTTACAGTAAATTTAAAAGGGTCTTCATCTCTTCGTGTGTACAATAAAGGTCACATCCAGCAATGAATCTACCTAGAACCTATAACAGCTTTATGGAGATGTAGATATGCACCACTCAGGGCAATGGACTGATTAATCAAACATGCAGACAGGCTGGTAAAATGACCCCTCTGCCACTGGTGAACGTAGTTCTTTTTCACAAACCAGAAGCATCAATTTATGCTACACTGATACACTGCTCCCTGCTCTCTTTCGGGACGATACAGTAAAGTCCGCGGGAGAGCGGGCGAACGCCAGCTCTCCCGGCGCGAACACAGGCCACTCTCCTGTGCACACGATTCAGTATGCAAATTAGGCCCGGCGGTAAAAATAGGTAAAAAGAGGCGCTAGGGACGCGCTAGGACCGGAGCGGCGGCTGTCAGCGGGTTTGACAGCCGACGCTCAATTTTGCCGGCGTCGGTTCTCGAGCCCGCCGACAGCCACGGGTTTGGAAACCGGACGCCGGCAAAATTGAGCGCCCGGTTTTCGACCCGTGAACCGCCTTCAATTTTTTTTTTTTTTTTTAACTTTTGGTAATTTTCGGGACCTCCGACTTAATATCGCCATGATATTAAGTTGGAGGGTGCACAGAAAAGCAGTTTTTACTGCTTTTCTGTGCACTTTCCCGGTGCCCGAAGAAATTAGCGCCTACCTTTGGGTAGGCGCTAATTTCCGAAAGTAAAATGTGCGGCTTGGCTGCACATTTTCCTTTCTGAATCTTGCGGGCATACCTAATAGGGCCATCAACATGCATTTGCATGTTGCGGGCGCTATTAGGTTTGGGGGGGGGGGGTTGGACGCGCGTTTTCGACCCCTTACTGAATAAGGGGTAATGCTAGCGCGTCAAAAAAGCACGTCCAATCGAGGGTTAACAGTGCGCGCCGGAGCGCACTGTACTGTATTGGCTCATTTGTCTGTAGAGATGGTCATCTGCCCACAAGTTAAACACAGCAGTGTCAACCCATCGCCAAGCTACTTGAAAAAGAGCCAAGAAAGCATGGGGTAAAAATGACAATTTTCTAAGACTAACGAATATTTCAAGATACCGCAAGCTTTGGAGACTACTAAAGGTCCCTATCCTAGTCGTCATCGTCCCCCCCGAGGAATTGAATGGAATGAAAGCTGACATCTTTAACCATTCATTAGCCTTATAAAAGATCATTTAACTCATTTTGTGTGTTTAGTGCTTTGCTCTGAATGTTCCCTGCCCCTCCTGACAGGTGCCAGAGGGGTGGCGGGCTGTTTCCAGCGCTGTTGCATTGCTCCCTTTTTCCCCCTCACCGTGCGTTGGAATCCAACAGCGCTGGAAGATGGCCATCCAAAACAAAGACGCTTTCTGGAGGAACTCCCAAAAAAAAAAATATAATAGTGCAAAGGAGGAGATACGTTTTGGGGCAGTGGTTCACCAAAAGCAGCCGTCTTAATGGGCCAAGGGTTATTTCTGCAATGTTCTACGCATGTTGTGACGCCCGGTGATTTGCACTGGCATTGGCTTCAAAAAACTATAACTGAGCAAGAGGCACTCTAACAGGAAGCCTTGCAGCACGAGGCCATGCTGAAACCAAATCGAGATCCAATCCACCGCTAAGCACAGCCTTGAACGGGCCCTACTGGTTTACTACTTAGGTTTCTGAAGTAACTGAAAAATCCAGCCATCTTTTTTTTTTGCACTGCTCCATGTTAAGAGAGAGCCGAAAGCTTTCCTTTTGGTAGTTCAGATACTTATTTCTCAATAGTGAACGATGTATTCATTACCGGGACCTTAAAAAAAATATATCTTTTTAGATGCAATTATTTCTTAATTCAATCAAGACAAATTATGCCTGTTACACTTAAGACATTATAAACCTTCTCACATAGCTGAAATCAAGAAGCTTTCAGCTTTGCACCTCCCAACATACCTGTGATAAGACAGTAAAGCATTGCCTACCATCCCTACAAAACCAAACTTTTATACATGGCTGACTTTCTTTCTGCAAACAGCTCATGAAGATCACAACTGCCCTAACCAAAAATTTGTCGCTCTCTCTGGTTCACCACTATCTTCCTCAGTACTTGATATTCCTTGTACATAAGGCTCTGGTCAATCTGTACATCGTATTATTCGCCCAGCTTCAGATCCTGTGGTTATCCTCTTCCCTACCATGCTAGGTGCATGACCCCCTGGAAGTCTGAGCTGGCGAGCTCTGCAAGCCAGGCCACAAGCAACAGGAACTGCCTGCAAGGATCACCACTGAGAAATAACCAAGCCCCCATGTGCCTGCAGGAAAGACAAATCGGTTGAACAGATTTGGTTTGCTTCTTCAGCAGGAAGGAGGATTGCTCTCGGGTTGTTTGCAGACCCACGCACGTCGGTTTTCACTGAAGGCTCTGGCCGAGGTGAACTATGGTTCTCACCTGTCCTCGCTGATGCCGCACATCCGGATACGGTCGCCGCTGGTCCAGTTGTGCACACCGCTGTAGAGCGGTGCCGCTGAGATCATGACAGGCACTCACTGGCAAGGACCTGCTGAGGCTCCGTCTGACCCCACCTCAGTGATGTCACCTGCAAAATGGACACATATGAAGAAGCAGTTTTTTGTTCATTAGATGCCTTTTCATTTGATGACTCAATGTTATAACTAGCAGGAAAAAAAGGTGATATGGCCTCTGTACAGGCCATTTGTGTACGGTTCTAGAGGATATAAGCAAGGTCGAAACAGTCCAGAAAAAGGCTAGCAAAATGGGGCAGGGCCTCCACCAAAATCCATACAAGCTGAGACTTAAGGCCCTAAACATGTCTACATATTTAGGTCCATTTTTGGGGGGTATATTAAAAAAAAATGAATGCAGAGGGATGTTTAACAGGCAGCATGGCCTTAAGGAAAGGGAAACACCTCTTTAGTTCCAAAGAAAATAGAGACAGGCAGGCCCAGATGTAGACATAGGCAACTGCCTGGAGTGCCAAATTTTCAAGGCACCAAATGTCCAGCCAAAGAGGTGCTGGCTTCTGCTTGACACAGAGCCATGTGCTGGCCCAGTTTCCAAGGGGTGCCACCATGGCACTCTGCCTACGGATGCCAAAATCTTAAATCCAGCCCTGGGGGCAGGGGTGATATGATAGAGACATTCAAAGATCTCAGTTATCAATAATGCACAGGCAAACCTTTTTCAGAGGAAGGAATGCTCTAGAACGCTATTTCTCAATCACTGGTCGTGGAGTGGCAGCAGTCCCTAGCAGCATTTTTCTTTTTGCAGACCTGCAGAGAGGCAGTTATTGCAGGAGGAAGCAGACCCGCACAGCCGTCGCCCAGGTACCGGTACCCACCCAAGTCGCCTGCGGCTTTGAGCGGCACAATTCTCTACTGCTCTAAACTACTGGGTCAGAACGTCCTGATGGCGGTTTCACTGCAGATCCCACCACCACCACTGCACACTGCTGCTTCTAGGTGCAGGGGCAGCCTGCTGGGCACTCTCCGGCTCTTCACTGGCGCTGAACAGCTGATCGGGCCGGCCAACCAAACATGACCAGCGGGATCAGACTGCCCTCACTCTGGCTCTGGAAATAAACAGAAAAATATCCAACAGCGCTAGACCCCTTAAAGGGGCAGCACCTAGCCCCGCTGCGCCAGCATAAGTATTTCAGCCCCTGGCTGCACTATCCTCTGAAATGAGGAAATCTAATTCCCCTGCCCCCCGATGGGTACAAGAAGCACAGCTCCTCTATCATAATACTTGTAATTAAAACATTGGGGGGGGGGGGGGGGGGAATGAGTGTATGCACACTTCTCCACTGCACTTTAGCCACGGAGAGGAGCCCTGTGCGCCTCCTCCCCCACTCTTCTTGAACCTCCCCCAAATCTACCAGCCAGCCCCCATCAATTTAGGTCAGCTAACCAGTCCCTGGCATCAAAACACTGTTCTAGAACAAGAGAAACTATTTTATCCTAGAACAAGCGGTCACAGTGCAAGGCTTCAATGGGACAGAGTCAGGAGTAGCATCAGGATAATATTTTTTTCACAGAAAGGCTAGTGGATGCATGGAAAGGCCTCACAGTAGAAAAATAATGGTTACAGAATTCAAGCAAGCAAGCTAGTTGGAATGAAGTGAAGAGAAAGTCAAATATCAACTATGGTCTATCGCATGGCCCCAGGAATGGGCAGACTAGATGGACCTTATGGTCCTTATCTGCCCTCATATTCTGTGCTTCTATGTTTAGAACAATCAGCTTTGCTACAAACTTCTTGGAGAGACAATTCTGGGAGACATTATCCAGAGCAGAATTTAGAAAGGCAATCTCCCTCCAGGCAAAAACAAGGTTACAATATAACCCTTGTATTCAGTTAAATTTTAGTCCTCGGAAATCCATAAATTCCATGTATACAAATCTGGAAATATTCTCATTAAGAAAAAAGATGTTTGGATGGCAATTATTTTCACCTTCTTATTTCCAAGAGTTTTTTATTTATTTATTTTTTTAAGTTAAAACAATCTAGATGGAGGTTAAAGTTTCTTTATTTTTCTAGCAAAAACAACCAATGCATGGTGCAAACGTTGTGATACTGGCATTAAGCATCTGCATATTACCAAAATATGTAAATTTAAACCCTAGTACATTTTGTTTCAAGTCCTTTTTTGACAGGATCTTAAAACTTTCCCAGTAAGAAAGCTGTAACGGTTTGGTGCTTTTGACATTTGAACACTTTAAACCTTAATCCCAGTAAGGGAGGAGAACATTTTGCAATATAAACTAGATCACAGATCTTTTTCTATCATGGAAAGAAGTTGCACTTCTGAACACTCACATACGTATTTGCATATGATCATCAACTTAATGAATAAAATTAACCTAACAATTGGGCTCCACGGGCATCCACTGCATCTTGTATCTCAAATAACCAGTTCTCCGTAAACTGCTGAATTCCCACTTTATACTGCACGTTAAGGATCACATGTGCATGTTCCAGGTTTCAGGATTAAAAGTTTCCATATTAAGAAGACATCGTGACATATATCAGATCAATACAAGGCATGAACTGGAGAGAGAGAAAACGTTAATCCCGAGCAAAAGAAGAAAAGAAAAGAAACCCAAAACAAGAGGAAAACTTGCGTGCGCTGAGAAGCGAAAGCCCAGCAGCGCTGGCTGGGGAAGGCTCCAGCACTCGGCGCAGAGAGAGCGGCAGAAAGTGGGTAAACATCACCCGGCGGAGATCTGCCAGCAGCACCTCCGGAAGCAGCGAGCCCTCCGGGGTCCGGGACTCAGTACACGTGCCCCCCAGCCGGCCGCATGTGACAAGGGAGGGCCAGAAAACACTCCCCAACAGGCAACCTCTCCCCCCCACCCCCCGGCTGCCCCACGTCCCGAGCATCAACACTCCCCCCCCCCCCCTCCCAACACACACACACAAACACACCCAAACCCCCTCCCTTCCTCCCTCCCTCCAAAGCGATCCCCGGACAAGTGATTCGCAACAACCGCAGGAAAATAATCTCTCCCCCCCTTCCATCCACCCCGGGTTGCACAGTGGGGATGAGCAGAGAACTCCCTCCTTCAGGTGAGGAAGGGGGATGCTGCTGCTGCTGCAGTCTCTGGGCACTACCTTCCCCGGGACATCCCCCTTCCTGATCCCCGGCTCCTTCCCCTCCCCCCCCTCCCCAAGGAGGGGCACGGACACACGGACGGATCTCGCCGCGATCTGGGCAATACAAGCTGGTAGTAGCGCCCGGTGTGCAAGATGGGCATGAGCACACGTCCCCCTCCCGTTTCCATGGAGACCCCCCGCCCGAGGGTGGGAGAGAGGAAGGCAGCGGGGGAGGCGGAGAGGCAACGAGTCCATTTCCTCCCCCCCTCAAAAAAAAAAAATTACACCGAGAAATCGATACCTAAACTGGCGGAGAGAAGCGAGCACGGTCTCCCTTCCTTCCCTCCCCCCCCCCCCAGCGCCAGTGGAGAGCCAGGGCCGAGGGTCCCTCCCCGGGGCAGCAGCTGCAGCGCTCTGCGCGGCCGGTCGGTCGCGGCCGGCCAGCCCCCGGGGGTTTAAATGTCCTGAGCGAGCGAGCGGGCGCGGACACGGGAGAGGACGGGGATCGGGGTGGTGGTGGGGGGGGGGGAGGCTCCGAGGAAGGGGGGGGGGGCACAGACACGCACCTGTTCTCGATCCTCTTCGGCCGGCTGGGGAGGCTCGGGCCGCCCCCTTCCCTGCCCGCCGCAGGTCGGACTCTCCAAGCTGGCGAGAGGAGGTTCGGCGGAGACACTGGGAAAGAAGAGAGAGAGAGAGAGGAGCAGGGGGGGGGGTGAGTGAGGGGAGAGAGAGAGAGAGAGGGCGAGCGAAAGCTAGTGTCGCTCTGGGGGCGTGACGGGAAGTGTAGTCCCGCAGTCGCGACACCCCCGCAGCCGCAGAGGCAGGGCGAGGCCGCCGGGAAACTACGATTCCCACAGTGCACCAGGTGCGCAAAACGAGGAAAAAAAAAAAGCAGCCCAGGGAGAGACCCAGAGGGGGAGGGAGGGAGAAGGACAGGGGATCGCGGCGCAGCCGATGCCTCTGTTCCGCAAAGAGTAGATTCGGAAGGGAAAAGGTGAATATAAATACTCCCCCCACCCCCAAACTCCTGCCTCTGCACTCCCACAGGGGAAATAAAATACCAGCAGCGGGGAAGCATCTAAAGAGGGATCTCTCAAATACTGACTTAAACTAGTTTTATTTTTCTGATCCGTTAAAATTACAGTTAGAATGATTTGGGGGTTCTCGTATCGTGTCCCCCGAATCACTGCTTCTTCCCACTTCTCCGAAAGATACTTGTGCAGGTGAGAGGAAAGGCACAGAGCAGTAGGTTCAGTGTTCTTTCAAGTTCGACAGAAGGAGGCAATTTTTCTGAATCCAACATGCAGTGGTGAATTGTCAGGTCTCCCTCGATCCCCCCTTGAAGTTCATTCTTCCCATAACTCTAGCTCCTAACAGAGGTGATGGCAGAATTCGCCACGGTAAAAGAAAAAAAAAAATACACGCTATAGAAGATGCAAAGCGACGGACCCCCAGGAAGTAAATCCAGGTGCCGAGTGGATCTCGTACGCCGCACAGCGGAATACCCTCACTTCCAAGTCGAGATAACAAAAACACGCACACACGCACACACACACACCCCGATCCCCCAGGCCTCGGCAGGCTTTAGCTCCATCTCACGGGCTCTGGATCTGTCCCTGCTGCTTGGCCTCCATATGCCAGAGGGCGAGCTGGCATGATGGTCAAATGGCTGACGAGTTTATAGAAGGGAGGGAGGGAAGAAGTTGTAGGGGTGGGGGTGGGGGGCCCCTCTGAACAGCTGAACGTTTTAATATTCTGTCTTTCCAGTCGCACTACCGAGCGAAAGTGTTTTTCCTGACCTCTTCCTTCCTGCCTAAGAAACGCACAACCTTCAGACTGATGCCATGTGCTGAGCTGAAATGTAACCTAGCCCTGAAAGGGGGCCAGAGTCCCAGCTCTCCTCCCTGTACACACAAGGAGGGAGCACCAGGGCAAAGCAGAGATAAACAGACGCGCACAGCCCTAGGACTGCCCCCACCCCCTCTAATTAGCCAATGCGCCCCTGGATCTATCGGCAGCCCCGGGCAGCCGAAGCCCTTTCTCGGCTGCAGAGTCGAGTCTCGGCTCCTGTCCTGCCCCAGGCCTCGGGAACCTGCCAAGTCAGAGAAGGGAAGAAACCAGCTGAAGGCGGATGTACAGCCGGGGACTGAAGCCATTTCACCTCCCAGTCCCCGAGGAGGGGAGATAGCGGGCCTGGACGCGAGAGAGGGGGCGGCCACTGCCAAAGGGGGTGGTGGCACTAGCGAGTAAGCATGAGAGAGGAGAGCATGGGCTAGGTGCGAGGCTGGGAGCGCTGTCAGGACGTGGAGGGCAGAAAGGAAGGTGTGCTGCTGAGTATAAAGAAGGGAAGAAGAAGTACCAAGAGTAGAAAAGAGAGACGGGAAGAGGCAATCCTGGGTACGGAATACAAAACGGAAAGGGAGCACTACCAGGTACCTGTGAGGTGGAGAACCCTACCGGGCACAGAAGGAAAGATAGGTAAAGGAAGGGGCCTTTCAGAGGGGAAAGGAGCAAGCAAAGCCGGGCACAGAGAGAGAGAGTTGAAGGACAAATAAGGCGGGGTAGTCGGGAATACCGAGGCAAAGGGGACAGACGGAAACAAGGCAGCCCTGCTAGCTCAGAGAGATACTGCTAAAGGGAATTGGGTACTGATGATCATGAGTGAAAGAGCATTGCTAGGCATAGAGAAAGATGGGGCCATCGGGCATAAGCGCACTGTTTTGAACAGAGAAAACTGACACTTTACTTCAGTCACAGAAATATAAAAAAAATAACAGCTAGGAGCAGAGGAAAGGCTACTGCAAGTGCTCAGAAGAAGGAGGTCACTGTGTGGCCCAAAGGGAAGAGGCACTGCATGGTGCAGAGGGAGGGAACAATGCAGGGCCCAAAGGGAGGAGGCACTGCCAAGGTGCAGAGAGAAAACGCTGTAGGGTGCAATGGGAGGGGGACACCACAAGGGTGCTGAGAGAGGGAACATTGCAAGGATGCAGAAGGAGGACACTGTTGCATGCAGAAGAGAGGAATATTGCAAGGTGCAGGGGGAGGGAACACTGCAAAGGTGCTGGGGGAGGGAACACTGCAAGGTGCAGGGGGAGGGAACACTGCAAAGGTGCTGGGGGAGGGAACACTGCAAGGTTGCAAGGGGGAGGAAGGTACTGCTGCGTGCAGAGGGAGAGGAGAGGACACTGCATGGGGCGAATACGTAAAGTACATTCAATAAACTCAACACTGCCAGACTAGAGTTGGCCCTTATGTATTTAATTTAATTTTATTTCCTTCGATTTGGAAACGTCAGGACCAGAGATGGAGGGGCACAACTGGATTCAAAAGGAAGGGGGCATTTCAGAGTGCAGATGGAGGGACACTGCAGGGTTAGAGAGGGAAGGGCACAGCTGGACTCAGAAGGTAGGGCACAGCTGTGCTCAAAGGGACGGGAACACGGTGGTGGGGTGGGGGAGGAGGACGCAGAGAGAGGGACGAGCAGTGCCGCGAGCGGCTGGGGGAGAGGAGGCGCTTTGTCCGGAGGGAGGGGGGGGGGGCACTGGAGGGCGTGACCGTCAAGAGAGGGAGAGGCGCTCTGGAGGGGGGCGGGGAGGCGTCGCCACCCTACTGTGAGGATCCTCCGATCTGGGGCACGGTGGCGGACGGACCCCTTTAGTCGGAGAGCAAATAAAGAGGAACTGGGCTGTACGGAGTGCGGCTCCCGGCATTCATTCGCAGCAGCGGCCGAATCGGTTCGGATCCAAATCCGGATTGTTTGGTGGCCTGGACGCCAAAGCCAAAACTCTGCTTTGTGGTCGTAGACATTCACCTTGAAAAGCAACAATAATAATAATAATAATTAAAAAAAAAAAAAGCTACACATAAACCACATTAGTAGGTGGAAGAGGTGACTCGGTGCGCTGAAATCCTTAAAGAAACAAAGCTCGGAGGTGGTAGAACGGAGCCGGGTTCCGGGGGGGGGGGGGGGGGGGAAGAGAGAAAGGCGGAACTCGTGAGAGCTGTGTAGAGGGGGAACTGCGGGGCCCTGGGATCCGCTGCGAAAACCCTCCGTCCCCGTCTTCTCCCGGGACATGCAGCGACCAGGAGCCGCCGCTGGGGACTCTCCTTTGCACTGTCGGAAGCTTTCTGGCTCCTCTTTACCCGGAATCAGTGTGAAGAAAAGGAGGAAATCCTCACCTCCTGAGAGCACCCTCTGTGAAATCTGTAACCCTCCTTCTCCTCCAGCGCGGCCTAAGCCAGACCTGAGAAGGAGACACCACGGGACCAGGGCTCTAGCCCAGCCCAGTACAGTACCTGTAGCCTTCCCTGAGCTTTTCCCGGCTCCCGAAGTTTTACTATGCCCTCGGACCCCAGGATTTCCCTTTTTGCTGTAGCTCCTAAACCAACCTCGCTCCCCCCCCCCGCGTGGTGTGCTTTAGAGAGGCCTTAGCATCTCTAATGCTGCCCCACCCTCGTCTTGACATTTCCTCCCCAACATGACCCCAGAGCTGCCTCAGCCTCAGTCGCCTCGAGTATAACCGTCCCAGTCCCGATGTGAGCCCCTCCCCCACCGATCTCTGCTAAAACGCTAGTCTGGTGCCGTTCAGTTGCTGGTGGCACCCCCTCCCAAGGTTCCCGAGAAGCCAGCCTATTGTTCTGCGGTCACATCGTTTGCCCAGCCTTGCACTACCCGTGTTGCTACTGCTCTCGTCTGTAACCTATGCTACGACTTGCTTGAGCCCAGCAACAGGCCTTTATAGGGCAGGCCTAGACACATTCACTCATCGCACACTACGGTTGCCATCTGGTTCCGGTTCTGCCGTTCCGGCTAATCCAGTTTTTGCATACATGGACCGTTCATTCTCATTTCCCATAGAAAAGCAGAATTATAATGGAGTAAGATCTGGACTGGATCAGCTTGACCAGTAGAAATGGAGCTCATTGGCAGTCATCTACATTTCCGCACCAGACCCATTTCTCACCCATAACCAGGGCTAGTCTTTGCATACAGTGAGCTGGGCAGTCACCCAGATTACAGGAGACAAGGGGCGCCCTCAGCCACCCTGTCCACCTCTGACATCGCCTGTTGGGCTAGGCAGCAGCTATGCTGGCTCTGGGTATGGACATGCAGAAGAGGCAACTCAGGCAAATGCTAGCTGCAAAGGGTCCACCTCCTAAAGGGTGTAGGTGCTCCCAGGTTGGCAGCATCAAAATTAGCGCTGGCCGATTCACCCTTGCACTTTTAAGGAGGCAGGCTCGATTGCTCCTTTTTATCCATGGCTGTGTGGTTCACTGATAAGCTGTGAGAGCTACATGGGTCACACAAAAGAGCAGAGGTGCTGGGACCACAGAGAAAGGTGCAGCTTTGTTCAAAGTGAGGGCCAAAGCACAAAAATGGGGTGATGTCTTCCAAATTGCTGTGTCTGACTGCCTGCAGGTGCTGTAGAGCACATTATTGTACCTTGCTGTCCCCTGTGGGTCTGTATAAGCTTGCAGGAGAGGGGATAACCCATAGATATGCTGTTGAGTCCAAATCAGCTGAAAAGCTTTTTGTGTTGCTCGTGTGTGTGTGCATGTATGTGTGTGGGCATATTTATATGTATAATTTCACAGAGGTTAACAATCAGCCAGCTATGTCTGGGTAATTTTATCTGGAAATTCAGCCCAAAGCTATGCCAGCTCAATATCTGGTCTAAAGTTGCCAGGCCAGAGTGGTCTGGGTGACTTTAGGACTGCTATTTATCCAGAGTTACTTGGATAACTTAGTTCAGGCAGCGTTGCCCTGGCAAAGTGCAACCATGTGGTGAGAATGAGAACACCCCCAATGCCACTTATTTTTCTTGGTGTGGCTAAATTTTGCCTGGACAAAACTTAGTCGGGAAGCAGGGAGAAAAACATTAAGCCTAGGGGTTTGTCTGGTTACCTTCAAAAGTTTGCTGGCCAAACCATCTGAATCTTGACCCAAGAGTCATTCAAATTTTCCAAGTGAACTACATTCTTTTAAAAGAAAGCTCCACTTAAAAGTGAAAACCATGTTACAATAATCAGTTGCTGACAATTTTTTGGCGATTCTTTGTTTTTCTGGGGTTTGTTTTTTTTTTTACTTTCAAGAAGCACAGGAAGAGGCTCGCTTGAAGCTCTTGGTGGGGTGGGAAGGGAGAGTTGGGAACTTGGAGACGTGGGGCAGCAGGGACTGGGAGACTGGGTAGGGGAGAGAGCAGAAGTTGGATTGTGGGGAAAGAGCGGGGAATATGGAGGTTCAGATTGGGGGGGGGGGGGGAGGGAGCTGGCACTTGGAGGCCAAACAGGGATTGAGGTGGGGGTACTCAGCGATTGGGTAGGAAGGTTTTGATTAGCTGGGGGTATGAGTGGGTGGTGTGAGATGTGTGAGGGGTCAATTGGAAAAAAAATAAAAGGGCACCCATCCACAAAAGCTTGCTTAGGGCCCTATAATTGATTAAAACAGTCCTGGATCCAGGACTGGAGGAGCACTGGCCATGAATGAGAAGCAGCATGGCAGCTAGGCCTGGATGGGCAGGATGGGGAGGGAAAGAATGCCTAGAGAAAGAGAGGGAGGAGAGACTACTGGGCGAGAGGAGATAGAGAAGGAGGGAGAGAATGCTTGGAGGAAGGGGAAGTAAATGTTGAGAAAGAGGCATGGACAGAAAAAGGAAGAAGGGGGAGAATACTGAGAGGGTGGGAGGAGAAGGGGGAGCTAGTGCCAGCAGAGAGGATAGAGGATCACATGGATCTATCATGTTCTCTGTCATGTAACCCATTATGCTAGTTATTGTTCTCTGTACTCCCATTCCCTGACCCTGTTCATTGTACTTTCTACCTACTGTTTGATGTAAACCGACATGATGTACCCTCTAATAGAAAAGCCACTAAATAAATAAATACATGGATGGAGGGGTGAAGAATACCTGGAGGGACGGGGAAGAGAATGGATGGAGGAAGAATGCTGGGAGGAGGAATGAGAAAAGGAGAGAATGCCAGGATTGAAGCAAGAGATAATTTTTTTTTCAGGGGGGGGGGGAATGCCTTTAACAATTCTTGGCCAGGGTGACATTTACCCTAGAGCTGCACCTATCTGCAAGTGGATCCATTCCCAGCATTAACCAGCAAAGAATATTTTCTTCAGATGTATTTAAAAAAAACAAACCCCCAGCTTCTGGGATGACCGTATGGCTCAGGTTGCAGCTTTGGGTGCCCTGGTGCAGGAGACGTGTGTTGGAATCTCTTGTCCAATAGGGCTGGCAGTAGTCAGGCAGGCTGCAGAGGTGCTATTCAGCCTGGGGAGCAGGGGAAGATGACTAGATACTGCTGCAATTGCTGCAAGTCACAGAGCAGTACAGAGGTTATTTCTTAAAGGAGATTTCTCTTCAGCATTTGGGGCTAGCAAGGAC
This sequence comes from Rhinatrema bivittatum, assembly GCF_901001135.1. Classification (NCBI taxonomy): domain Eukaryota; kingdom Metazoa; phylum Chordata; class Amphibia; order Gymnophiona; family Rhinatrematidae; genus Rhinatrema; species Rhinatrema bivittatum. The sequence goes on from NC_042620.1 coordinate 296,378,215, forward strand.
ACCTGTGTCATCATCAAAGAGGATATTTAAAAAAATCAACTTCTAAGCCAACTTCACTTTTGCTTTTTCCATGCCTAGCCTGCCATCATACTACACTGGACACTCCAGAGTAGTGTAAAGTGTTCACTGCACATGCACTGCACAGGCAGCCTCAGTGAGGATGCTAGCGATATATGCAAGGGCTTCTGAAGAGTTTTGGGATCAAATGGGAAGTCAGAGATTATGTTGCTTGGAGAAGAGGCCATGGCTTCTGAACTGCTCCCCTTTCCCATCAGGATAAGCTCGATAGAGATCCTGAGAGTGCAGCTCAGGAGAGATACGGTCCAGAAATAGTGGTATGAGAGATCTGCAAAAATGAATCTGAAGCTAGGACCGGGGAGATTAAAATAAACAAACCAAACAAACCTGTGCAACAGGAGAAAGGCCCTGTGCTCCAGAACAAGGCTGAATTTGTGCTCCACCAGCAGTGACCAGAGCCCTTACCAAGACAATCATCTCCTTTATCTGGAATGCTAAGATGGAGCCTCTGAAACGTACAGTTCTTTTCAAGAAGCACCTATAGCAGGGAAGAGAGTCTCCAACCTTATCATCATACTTTGGAGCCTCTTTGAGGAGAAACCAAAAAGACCCACCTGGCACACCTGCACTTCCTCCTTCCACCCTAGAAGAGGTTGGACTGGGACAAGTGGGAGAATTCATTGCACAACAAGTGGATTTTCCCTCTGTACCTCAAGGAGGTGGCCTGGCTCACGAAAGAATTTGGACTACAGCACATCACCCTGGTCTTCGGGATACCAAGAGCCACCTACAAGCTGATAGGTACAAAGGGCATGATGGAACCTACCAGAAGCCCACCTGCACCATGGTTTGAGGGAACGTCACCCCCCCAAGAGACTGAGAAATGAGGAGAGAGAGGGACATGGATAGCCCACGGCTGGATTTAAAACAGGCAATGCCCATAGGCAACGGGAGAGTCCCTGGGTTCCACCCAAAAGTCCCTGCGATGTAAGGAGACCTCCTCCCACCGTCGCCCCTTCCCAGGTTCTGGCCTCTGCCCCTGGTCCTGGGTTGCAGCAGCAGCAGCTGCTACAGTAAAAACCTCAAGGTTGTGGGGTAGGAAAATACTTTTTTCTTGCCAAAAACTTGATATTGTGAAAATGGTTAACAGCAGAGACTCCTGCAATGATGTAACTTAGGAATGCTGTCAATCACAAGTGCATTATGGAAAAATATGAGGATAAGTTAGAAGTGAGTCACAAAAAACATAGGGCATTTTTGAAAATATGGGATTGGTATTTACATTCGCTTTCACACAGAGCTTGGAGTATGACTTTCAATGATTTGCCTAATGTATGATTGGATGTATAACAAACGTTGCTGTTACTTGTGGTCTCAATGACTGCATCACAGGGGGTGGGGGAAGGCGTTCTGTTAATTTGTTCTATTGTTAATGTTCATCTTATAGTCATTTCCTTTCTCTGTACAACATTTTTTGATGTTACAAAGACTTTTGGATCCTGACAGCGGACAGAAACCATCTGGATCCATATTCGGGAGGGTTACAAGAAAAAATGAATAGACAGGAGTTGAACATAAAATCTTCAATATGAGGCCTGCAAGCCCCTGTGCACTGACAGGCCCTGTGGTGCCCCGCCCTCTCCTCTCACACCAGCTTCCTATTACTATGGAAACCTGCGTGAGGGGGTGGGGCTGCCGCAGGGCCCATCAGCACAGGAGGGCTCACAGGTCCCATGCTGAATTTTAATTTAGGTTAAAAAACATTTTTTTTACTCACGTTATCTTAAATTCTAAGCGAGTTCCAAACAACATACATACAATAACATGACATAAAATACAGTACACATTACTAAACATTAACTAACAGACCAAACTGCTGAAGAAGAGAACCACCGCAACACACCTGTTACTGATTTTTTCCGTCGATAAGCAGGGCATTTAGCCATGCATAATGGGTTGCGTCGTCCACGACGTCACGGGGCGGAGCCTACTCTCTAAGCTCGAAGAGCTTTGAACTGCGCCTGTGCACGAGTTCCCGCGCTCCTCGAGCTTGCCTCAGTTTTTGTTTTCCGCGCTATTACACGGACGTGTGGTAGTTTTCTCTCGCCTCAAAAAACCAAAAAAAAAAAAAAAAAAGAAGACGACGGAAAAGAAGAAGTAAAGATAAAAAAAAAAAAAAAAATAATAAAAATGCCGAAAAGCCCAGGATTCAAATATTGCTCCTGTGGCAAAATTATGTCGGTCACCGATGACCACAATTACTGTTATTTATGTCTTGGTCCCGACCACGACCAAACTACTTGCAGGGACTGTGGGAAAATGTCCCCGCGAGCTAGGAGACAAAGAAAGGAGAAAATGGAGAGACTTAGAGTACCTGAAGCCTCCTCCCCAATGGAAGACAAATCGACGGGTTCCTCTCAGGGTAAGCAAAAGCCCCAAACTGGAACCCCACAAAGCTCACTTTCGAGCACACGAGGCCGTGCGTCGCACCCGCCATCGATTACCAAGCGCGTCGCTTCGACGGAAGACTCCGCCTTGACGCATGCGTCAACACCATCTGCTTCGCGTCATACATCTTCGAAGCATATTGAGAAAAAGAAACCTACGACGCATTCTGACGCTTCGCGCTTGCTCACGAAGCGACACGACGCATCTTCAAAACCTACGAAGCATACTGCTGCTTCAAGCTCACTTACGAAGCGCCACGACGCAGCTTCAAAGATCATGACTCATTCGACTCACTTAAAGACAAAATCTCATAAGTCTGATACTCAACAGATCCCAAAGAAATCAATTGCAAAAACAAAACATGTCTCGCCACAGCGGGTGTCCTCCGTGCATCACTCCGCCTCCAAGCATGTGGAACACCATTCTCCTTCATCTGTAATATCAGATATAGTAATTGATGACCCTCCTTCAGGTTGGGATACCTCTCCTGAGTTAGGCAGCGATCCTCCTCAGCCAAAAAAGAGGACAATATCTCCGCCGACAACGCCACCACTTAAACGGCTCAAAAAATCTAAGCACATATCTCAGACCCAGTCTCGAGCTACGGCTGAAGACACGATGTTCCAAATAACTACTTTACTCCACACCTTTTTTAAAGGTTTACCACAGGAGCCTCAAACCATTCCTGAAAATCCGGATTTTTCTCCCTCGCCACATGTTTCTCCATCGCACTCTACTTCACCGGTGTTTTCACAACATACAGTTTCCCCACCGGGGTCTCCTCCATCATCTCCAACCAGCTCCACAGGAATTCCATCGGACCCGCCTCAGGAATTACCACAGCCAACGTCTCCTCCAGAGGATTTGACATATGCTAAATTCCTCGAAAAATTGGGACTTGCATTAAATATTGAAATTAAAAAAATCCCAGACCCAAGGACAGAAGTCATGGGTCTTTTACAAATCCTAGACCTCCCTTCGGAGCCCACAGCTTTACCTCCTCACCAGGTTCTAGAAGATCTAATGTCACGGTCTTGGGAAACTCCACTACTTCTCAATCCACTATCAAAGAAGTTAGATTTAAAATACAGACTTCAAAAGACCTCACATTATTCAAATGTGCAACTTCCACATAATTCCATCGTGGTAGAATCAGCTTTGAAAAAAGCTAAAAAGAATAGGCTTTTCTCAAATACTCCTCCCGGGAAAGATAACAAACTTTTAGATGATTTCGCCAAGAAATTGTATCAAAATTCTATGCTTAATTCCCGTATCAATCACCACCAATTTTATATTATCCAATATCTGCTTCAATGCACACAGAAACTTCAACCCTTAATTCACAATTCACAAGGAGACTCTTCATTCTCTCAGATTTTCAATGATACGCAGGAAGGCCTCCGCCACTTGCTGCGTACTTCATATGAAGCATTCGACACCTCAGCACGGGCTTCTGCGGTAGCCATCTCTGCTAGACGTATGGCTTGGCTTCGAGCTAGCAGTATACGCGAAGATGTGCATGATCGTCTAGCTAACTTACCATGTAAACCTGACAATCTCTTCGGAGTAAAACTTCAAGAAACTGTTTCTCTCATAAAGGACCAGAATATCGCAGTGCAATCTCTGACGTCTCCTTCAGAGACACAACCTCCTTCCAGACGTTATTATCCTACATATAAGAGAGGTTCCTACTACCGAAGACCATATCGATACTACCAGCCTTATCAACCTCACTATAGGGCGCAACCTTTTCAACAGCAGCGTCCTCCACCTCAATCGCAAGGTCAAAGACCGCGCCAAAGGGCGCAAAGACCTCAAAAGGCTCAAACTACTCAACAAGCAACTAAGCAGTCTTTTTGAGATTCCAGGCCACAGCAACAGCATATATAGGAGGCAGATTGTCCATTTTTCATCAGCAATGGTCGCAAATTACCACGGACCAATGGGTACTAAGTATTATACAGCACGGATACCGGCTTCATTTCAAAAACATACCACTGATGCCCCATCTTACTCACCACTCTGTTCCGCAGATTCAATTGCCAGCCCTGTTCAAGGAGATCTCACTCCTCCTTCAACAAAAAGCGATCAATCTCTTACCCCTACATCAGCAGGGCAGCGGTTTTTATTCTCAATATTTCCTCATTCCAAAGAAGTCGGGAGGTCTTCGCCCAATCCTAGATCTTCGTGCTCTCAACAAATTTCTACACACAGAGAAATTCAAAATGGTTTCCCTCAAAACAGTTCTACCTTTTCTCCAAACAAACGATTGGATGTGTTCGCTAGACCTAAAAGATGCTTATACTCACATTCCAATCCACAAGAGCTGTTGGCAATACCTTTGTTTTCAGGTAGCAAACCAACATTACCAATACAAGGTACTTCCCTTCGGCCTCTCATCGGCTCCAAGAGTATTTACAAAATGTCTTGCTGTTGTTGTGGCACACTTCCGAAAACAGGGCATAACTATATTTCCTTATTTAGACGATTGGTTAATTGTATCTCACGATGCTGGCTTACTGCAGACACATATAGCAACCATACTCCGGTGTCTCAATCAACTAGGATGGATAGTAAATTACGAAAAATCTCAACTTCATCCAACACAAAACATTCAGTTCATAGGTGCCGTTATCAACACTCCACTGGCAAGAGCTTTTCTACCTATCGAGAGGATAAAAACTCTGACTTCCATAGCTCACTCTCTTCTACGTCAGCGATCCGTTCCAGCTCGCCAGGTTATGGTATTACTGGGTCATATGGCAGCAGCAATACACGTAGTTCGCAATGCCAGACTCCATATCAGACGACTCCAATGGGGTTTAAAATCCCAATGGAACCAACTCTCTCAACCATTGTCTTACAAAGTTCAAGTCACGGACTCCATGAGGAAAGACATCAGATGGTGGCTCCAACCTTCAGTCCTGTCAGAAGGAAACCCGTTCCAAATCACGCCTCATCAACTAGTTGTAACAACAGATGCATCTACCAAGGGATGGGGAGCACATCTCCTCCATCTCGAAACACAGGGCTTCTGGTCGTCCATCGAAAAATCCTATCAAATAAACTTACTGGAACTAAGAGCAATAAAGAATTCACTCCTAGCATTCCAATCATGGATACAAGGAAAATCCTTGATGATTCATACCGACAACCAGGTAGCAATGTTTTATATCAACAAACAAGGGGGATCCGGCTCCTTAGCCCTATGCAAGGAAGCAGTACAAATTTGGGAGTGGGCGGAACGCCACAACATCTTCCTACAGGCATCATATTTACCAGGCCTAGCCAATACCAGAGCAGACAAGCTGAGCAGGGTTTTCCACCCGCACGAATGGTCACTCAATCAAACGAACGCGAACGAGATTTTCGCACTGTGGGGCACTCCGGAGATAGATCTGTTTGCAACAGAAGAGAATCGGAAGGTTCACCTATTTTGTTCTCTTCTCCCCAGTCCATACAGAATTTCGCAGGATGCCTTTCTACTCCACTGGAACAAAGGCCTTCTATATGCCTTTCCCCCGATTCCGCTAATCTCCCGCACAATTCAGAAATGCATACGGGACAAAGCGCACTTAATACTGATAGCTCCGGCATGGCCAAGGCAACCATGGTATACCTATCTCCTCCGTCTATCAGTATTCCCACCGCTACCACTCCCGAAAGATCCACTCCTACTTTCACAAGAAGGGGGGAACCTCATACATCCGATGCAAGCATCCCTTCATTTGACAGCATGGAGATTGAACGGCGCTTACTGAGCTCCTTACACCTTTCTACAGCGGTTACGGACATTTTAATCGCAGCACGAAAACCTTCCACGAGGCGCAGTTACGCCTTTAAATGGAAAAGATACTCAGCGTGGTGTGAACTGCAACAGATAGACCCCTACTCTTGTTCACCTGCCTTTTTACTAGATTACTTACACACCTTATCTCTCTCCGGACTGGCAGTCACTTCCATACGAGTTCACCTTAGTGCCATAGCAGCCTATCACCGCTTGGAAAAAGAGGGCACGATCTCCTCTCATCCTTTGATATCCAGATTCATGAAGGGATTACTCCACCTTCACCACCTATTAAAAAAACCAATGGTACCTTGGGATATCAACATAGTCCTAGAGGCTCTAATGAAAGAGCCATTTGAACCTATGTTAACGTCTCCGTTAAAATTCCTCACATGGAAAGTTCTATTCCTAGTGGCAGTAACGTCAGCACGACGAGTCAGTGAACTTCAGGCACTCGTGATTAATTTTCCATACCTTCAATTTCATCGAGACAAGGTAGTCTTACGGACTCATCCATCCTTCTTACCTAAGGTAGTTTCTGCCTTCCACCTTAATGAAACCATCTCCTTACCAGTATTTTATCCAGAACCTCACACCACAGAGCATCAACGGGTACTTCATACCCTCGATTGTAAGAGAGCACTAGCCTGCTACAAGGACATTACTCACTCAATAAGAAAGTCTTCTCAATTGTTTGTCTCCTTCAACCCAAACAACCCAGGACAACCAGTTTCCAAGAGAACTCTTTCCAATTGGTTAACATCTTGCATACATTACTGTTATTCCAGATCCTCACTTCCTCTTACTGGATCTATTACAGCTCATCAAATCAGAGCAACTGCGACCTCCTTCGCACATATTCAAGGAGTACCCATCCAGGACATTTGTAAGGCAGCAACCTGGTCTTCCATACACACCTTTACATCTCACTATTGTCTAGACCAGCAATCGGCAGCAGATTCCCCATTGGGTACTGCCATTTTGCACTCTGTTTTACCTTAATTTTTTCTGGCTGTCCACCTGCGTAAGTTGCAAAATTGTTCCGTATTCAGTATTAAACTGTTGTTTATTCATTACTGCATGTCAATTACTCTTTATTTGCAACTTTCAGCTTGGGACTCCCATTATGCATGGCTAAATGCCCTGCTTATCGACGGAAAAAAGCAAGTTTGCTTACCGTAAACGGTGTTTTCCGTAGATAGCAGGGAATTTAGCCATGCATTCCCTCCCACCTCCCTGGACAGCCGTCACCTTGGCTACGCTCACGCCATTCATAGCTTAGTCACAAACTGAGGCAAGCTCGAGGAGCGCGGGAACTCGTGCACAGGCGCAGTTCAAAGCTCTTCGAGCTTAGAGAGTAGGCTCCGCCCCGTGACGTCGTGGACGACGCAACCCATTATGCATGGCTAAATTCCCTGCTATCTACGGAAAACACCGTTTACGGTAAGCAAACTTGCTTTTTCACATGGGCCTAGGAAACAGTAAACGCCTCAGAAAACAGAACTGCCTTAAGATCCTTATGAAAATGTTTATACTCAGACTCAGCCCTCAATGACTCGGGTAATACGTTCCACATTTTTGGGCCTGCTGTAGCAAAATTATGATCCCTGGTTTCACATAAGTAACTTTCAGGGAGGGAATTCCCAAAAGATTTTTTTTCCTAGGAGCGCAATGTTCTGCATGGAATATACATTTTCAGAAGTGCACTAATACTGAATGGTGCCTTTTAAATAGAGGACCAGATGAATTATTGTGAGAATTTAAAAAATTCTCCACACCACTGGTAAGAACATAAGAACATGCCATACTGGATCAGACCAAGGGTCCACCAAGCCCAATATCCTGTTTCCAACAGTGGCCAATCCAGATCACAAGTACCTGGCAGGATCCCAAGGGATAGATAGATTCCAAGCTGCTTATCCAAAGAATAAGCAGTGGATTTCTGCAACTCTACCCTTAATAATGGTTAATAGACTTTTCCTCCTGGAACTTGTCCAAACCTTTTTTAAATGCAGCTATATTAATAGCTTTCTCCACATCCTCTGGCAATGAATTCCAGAGCTTAATTATGTACTGAGTAAAAAAATATTTTCTCTTATTAGTTTTAAATATATTATCTAGTACCTTCATTGTGTGTCCCTTAGTGTTTGTACTTTTTGAAAGAGTAAACAACTGATTAACGTTTACTTGTTCCATTCCACTCATTATTTTATATTCTCTCAGCCGTCTTTTCTCCAAACTGAATAGTCCAAACCTCTTTAGCATTTCCTCATAGGGAATTGTTCCATCCCCTTTATCATTTTGGTCATCCTTCTCTGTACCTTTTCTAAATCTGCTATACTTTTTTGAGATTTGGTGACTAGAACTGCACACAATACTGTACTCAAGATGAGGTTGCACCATGGAGTGATATAGAGGCATTATGATATTCTCAGTTTTATTCTCCATTCCTTTCCTAATAATCCCTAGCATTCTATTGGCTTTCTTGGCTGCTGTTGCAGACTGAGCAGAACATTTCAACTTATTATCAATGATGCTGCCTAGATCCTTTTCCTGAATGGTGAGTCCTAATGTGAAGCCTTGCATTGTGTAGCTATAATTTGGGTTACTCTTCCCTAAGTGCATCACTTTGCACTTGTCCACATAAAATTTCATTTGCCATTTGCATGCCCAGTTTCCCAGTTTTGCAAGGTCCTCTTGCAGTTTCTCACAATCCTCTTGGGATTTAACAACTTGAATAATTTTGTGTCATCAGCAAATTTGATCAGCTCGCTTGTTGTTCCCATTTGCAGGACATTTATAAATATATTAAAAAGCAGTGGTCCCAGAACAGATCCCTGGGGCACTCCACTATTCACCTTTTTCCAGTGGGAACATTTACCATTTAGTCCCACTCTCTGTTTTACATCTTTTAACCAGTAAGCAATCCACAATAGGACAGAGCCCCCTTTCCCTTGTCATTTTAATTTCCTAAGAAGTCTCTTATGAGGGACTTTGTCAAATGATTTCTGGAAATCCAGATACACATATCAACTGGCTCACCTTTATCCACATGTTTATTTACACTCTCAATAAAATGTAGGAAATTGGTGAGGAAAGACTTCCCTTAGCTAATCCATGTGGCTTTGTACAATAGCAGGTCCGCAATTTCATTTCTCAGTTCTTTCAGCACTCTGGGATGTATACCATCTGTCCAGATGATTTGCTACTCTTTAGTTTGTCAGTTTGCCCTAGTACATCTTCGAGGTTCACTGAGATTTGTTTCATTTCCTCTGAATCATCACTTTTGAATATAATTTCTGGCATGGGTATCTCTCTTACATCTTCCTCACTGAATACCGAAGCAAATAATTTATTTAGTCTCTCTGCAATGGCTTTGTCATTCCTAAGTGCCCCTTTTACCCCTTGTTCATCTAATGACTCATTTGCAGGCTTTTTTTCTCAAATGAACCTGTTAGAGATTTTATTATGAGTTTTTGCTTCCACGAAAAGATTCTTTTCAAATTCTCTCTTTGCCTTCCTTATCAATGCTTTGCATCTGATTTAGCAGTGCTTATGCTGTTTCCTGTTTTCTTCTCCCTTTTCCATTTCTTGAAAGATGTTCTTTTAGCTATTACAGCCTCTCTCACCTCACCTTTTAATCATGCTGGTAGTCTTTTAGACTTCCCTCCACCTTTTCTAATGTGTGGAATACATTTCATCTGGGCTTCCAAGATGGTATTTTTAAACAACTTCCATGCCCGATCTAAACTTTTAACCTTTCCAGTTGCTCTTTTCAGTTTTTTCCTAACCATTTTCCTCATTTTATCATAGTCACCTTTTTGAAAGTTAAATGCTGTCATAGTAGATTTCTTTAGTGCCCTCCCTCCAGTTATGAGGTCAACTTTGATCATGTTGTGATCATTATTACAAAGTGGCTCCAACACTGTTTCCTCTCGCACCAAATTCCGTGTTCTAGTAAAGCCTAGGTCTAAATAGTTTCCCCCTTTTGTTGGTTCTTGTACCAGTTGTTTCATGAAGCAGTTATTTATTTCATCTAAGAACTTTACCTCTCTAGAATGTCCTGATGTGACATTCACCCGGTCAATACTGCGGTAATTAAAATCACCCATTATAGGTCATCGCTTTGCCTGCAATCAATTGTGATACTATTGGCGGTCTATGTTGAGTGTTAACCTTAAGGAAGAGTTTAGAATACAGGTTGAAGGGTATTTCTTGTTCATAGAAGGCATTATCAGGGCTCTGAACTATAATTTCATTAAGACCCCTTTTGGATAAATAGACAACTGAGCTCCCGATCCAAGTGGTGGGGAAACAGTTGTCTTCAGCCTTTGCTAGGATTCCAGGGTTGGTAGGGAATGCTAATTTGAGAGAGAACTCTGGGTCATTATTTCTGGTCCTGCCCTGTAGTTCAAGAATTTGGGGAAAAAATGAAAAGATATTTGCAATAGATGCTACAGAATACCCTCTCCTTCATTCCAGAAGGCGTGCTATTTGATTGCAGGGAGGCGATGGTCATGGTGGGCAAAGGGGACCGTCTCTTTCTTAGAAAGACGTGCTTGTTGGGGAAAAAGTCTGTGCTTTCTGTATAGTGTGATAAAGACAGTCCTGCCTACTGGGCCTGGAGGACTAGCCTGCATGTATTATGCACATGGAAAATGTAGATACCACAAGGTCCTTTAAAAGTAAATTGCGGTTTGTATCTGTATGAGACAAAATATCTCCAATAGTTTTCCTCCTAAAGCTAGAAATATGGTACTTAATTATCCTTAAATGATGTTGATTATATCCTCTGTTGTGGGATATAATGTTCTTAGTTTTCTCTTTGCTTCTTGTTGGATAATTTTTGTGCTTTATGAAAGGGTGGAGGGATGGAGTGGGGCATGGAAGGGGAGGGAAAATGTTATTGCTCTGCACAGTTGTCCTGGTGCACATCAGAATCAAATGTGTGCCGGTATTTGTTTATGTTGTTCTTGCTTACAATAAAATGATTTCAAATAAAATCACCCATTATTATGGTGCTGCTGATTTTGTTAGCTTCTCTAATTTCTTTTAGCATTTCATTGTCTGTTTGTTCATTCTGTCCAGATGGATGGTTATAGATCCCCCCTGCTATTTTATTCCCCTTTTCACCTGGAATTTCTATACATAAAGATTCAACATTGCATTTTGTTTCCTGCAGAAGTTTTATCCTGTTTGACTCAATGCCCTCTTTCACATACTGTGCCAGTCCTCCACCAATTTGATCCATCCTTTCATTTCGATATAATTTGTACCCTGGTAACGCAGTGCAGTTTAGGCAGAATTGGAGAACCTTTTTCATATTGGCCTACCCTTGCCAACAATCTGGCAGTGGCATTCAGTACCACCTGGAGATTATGTATTGTAGATGATGGCAACCCCAATATACCCTGCATTGCAATCATTTGTGCCAGAGATAACCAAGGCCTACAGGATTGTTTGAAGCTGCTAAGTAGACAAGAAAGGCTTAAGCCTCTGGAGCACATGGCGATTACAGAATGATCCACATACTACAGTGTTTACCTGAGGCTTACATGATAGGATGGTGTCAAATAATACCCCCAAGTCCCTAACCTGATTTGAAATAGGAATCTTATGATGTCTAAGTTGAAGTTTTTTGATGGAGTTGGATGCTGGAGGATCGGTGCTGCTCTGGCAGCAGCAGGCACAGATGAAGGTTTGGAGGCAGGAGCTGCACTCCAATGCCTATAAACATTTGGTGCCGGAGGCAGTTGCCTATGCCTAAAATCCAGACCTAGGATAGCCATATGGAGTAGCCTGCCCATACGAGCATTCACAGATACAAGGGGCCGCAAAAAATATTGGCCCTGCCAAAAGACTGAATAGCCGAAGGGACAACTCTTTCCCTGTTCTGAGGATGTGCTTTTTTACAGGATCTACTGAAGGCTATGGACATAAAATTCAGAGGCTGCATCTTCGGGAAATACATAATTCACTAGTCAATGTTTTTCAAAAACCCACAGACGGGGAAGCCATCCAAGACACCTGGAAGCTCTTTTGCTGCATCGAGGGAATCCTCTTTCGACAGGAACTGTCTTGTACTCTAGATGGAGGAGGTATTTATTGAGACCTGCTGCAAGCTGATCCACATCATCATCAGCAAGCCCGAGGAGGAAGGTGAAGAAAGAAGCCCAACAACAATTTTTTTTTTAAGTCAGTTATGCTGCAAGCCATGGGGTAGCAAGGTTGGTACCAATCCAGAAATCAAATGGGTTAGCGCTGGCAGATGGGTGGTGGCTGAGTACCATCTACAATAAGTGAATTATTTCTGCAATCTGCCATACAAAACAGGTAAGTAGCTTGATTTTCTCTAACTGCAATGTATCTGGTACTGTGATACTGAATGCTAACGGTTGCTTAACCTTTTAGTTCAACTATTTCAAGTATGGAAATGCTTTATGTAATCTGCCGGTTATTACAGTCATGTTGTTCATGTCATCTTTAATAGCAGTGTATCTGATGCTACATTAATGATCGCTAGTACAGAATGTATGCATTTTTTTTTATCAATAAAGTTTATTTCATTTAACAAAAGAGCAGGAGATTTGTGTTGGAGTCTTTTGTCAGACAGGCATGCCAAGGAGGCATCACTGCAGCCTGGGAAAGGAAGGAAACGGCTATTTCAACTGCTGCAACCCCCCTACCAGCCACACAGTGTGGCTGAGAGTAAATCTCATAAGAGACTTCCCTTTAGGTCTTAAATAAATAAGGTATTAAAAACCAACATCTTCTAACCTCACTTTTACTCCTTCCATGCCTAGGCTGACATCAGATCGCTCTGGGAACTCCAGATTTTATCTGTTCCAAATCCCAACATGTTTCCTTGCCCCCCTTCTGACAGTTAAGTCAGGCTCATCTTCTCCAGGACAACTCAAAACCTTAGCCAGCTCTCACAGAAGGCCCCTTTCTTACCCAGCTTTACCACATACCTATCTTTCACATCACTTCAGCTCTGCCTAAAAAAATTCCAAGTTTTGCCAACCTCTTCTAAACATCTTTAATCCTAGCCAGCTCTTTCCTGGCACCCCTCATCATGCCCAGAGTTTACCAACATCTCTATTCTCAACCAGTTCTCTCTTGGCACCATAGAATCTAACCTTAACTCCATTAATTAGACTCAAACCACCCTTGTATCCCAAATCTTACTTATGTTCCCTCTGTCACCTCCATTCTTATCCTTTTCACCCAAAATAAGCAAGTTCCTCCAGATATTATTAAATTAGCTCTTGACATCTGAGCTGTGGCTTAAATTTAACCCCTTCTTACACCAAAACTCTTCCTTTCCCATGAGACTGACTCATATAATCCAGTTTCATTTACAAACTGTGATTTATTCAGTTCTTCTAGGCATACAAAATCCGCTCCCCTAAGCCACCGAATCTCATCCACCCTATGATTCCTTAGCCCATCCACTGCTAATCACCTTCACAGGATACCCCATTTCCAATGAAATACCTTCCCAGTCATCTCTGGTTAACCCAAGTTCTGCAGTATTTTTGTAAAACAAATACTATTATCTGGCCAGCAGAATGTACAGTATCTGCCCAAAAGGTGTGACATCATAATGCTTGACACCTCTCATCTCAATAGAATCCCAATACATTTTACAATTGATAAGTCAGAAACTTGCATGCAGCCATCTCTAGCGGGGCAGGCTGTAAGCACATTTCTAGCACCCAGATAGCTTAAGGACAGAGGAAGGAGTAATATAAACAAATATTCGTACTACTCAGTTACAGTCGTGTACACAGGCACAGGAAAATAGCGTTTCGTATTCAGCGGCAAAACGGTTGCTCCAACTCACCTTCCAAAATTGCTCCTGGGATTTTTGTTTGGTTACCCTGAGCATTTTACTGCACCTGCTGCTGCGTGTGTGTATGTGTATGTGACTGTAGTAAGTGTACACCAAAACGTGTAGTATATATATTTGTGAATGTCTGAGGTGAGGGTGTACTGGGTGTATAAGATTGCGGATCGACCAATATGAGAAGCTCCTTGGGTTTGCAAATATGTGAACTGTACCTGTGTCTGGAACGTTTGCGAGCATCTGCAATTCTGCGCTGGTGTGTTTAAGCCGTGCGCCCGGGAGCGTGCCGAAACTGTGCATACGGTTAGCTGTGGACGCCGTGTGATCGTGCAGCGAGTCATATTTGACCGGCTGCTTTTGTGTTGGTGTGACAACACTTGGACGTGCATGAGGTCAGAAGACAACGAGGGTGCACTTTCCACAGGCGACCCTGGCCTCCTGCCCGGACGCGCTTCGTAAAGAAGTCATTTGTCTGTGAATCAGCACGAGAATCCAGCCCGGGGCTGCTGAATGCATCCATCTTGTATCCAGCAGCGGGGGCGCTGATGGTAGCAGGACGGGACACGAGCTGATGTCACAGGTTGGCATGTATGCGCCCAGCAGCCCGGGGCCGGATTTCCACGCTCTTTTTCCTGCCACCGCATACTTTTTTTTTTTGTAATGATACTTCCAGCCTCTTTTCCCTGGCTGTAAATCTGCCAAAGTCTGGCTGACGTGCTGTGCGGGGTTCTCTCTAGGTAGAAAGAAATGGGCGAGGCTTGGCGCGAGAGCTCACGGCCCGATCGCACTGAGCCGCCGAGAGGGCTGGGAGGGGAGGGGGGTGTGAGATTGCAACAGGCTGGTTTCGCGGCCACGCGTCTTCTAGCCGTCGGCGGGCAGCCGTTTGCCGGCGCGGAGCAATGTGTTTCCGAGCCAGCTCGGGTCTATCGACCACTGAGGCGGGCCGTGACCGTAAAGAGTGTAAGCGTGGGGCTGAGTGCGGGGAGACGGGATGCCGGGCCTTTCTAGCCGTAGCTGGTGCTCTTCGCGTGACTGTAAAGTGCTGGTGCACCGGGCACACGGGAAGTTGTTGGCAAATGGCAAGCTTGAACCTGCGGGGCTTTGGTCGCGCGATCTCCCGTACAGGAGGTAAGTCGGGGCGCGTGTCTGCGCGCCTTAAAGCCTCGCGCCCTCGTGCCTGGGCGCGCGGTCCGAACTGATCTGCCAACGCGGATCCGTCAGCCCTGGCTGCCTATCCGGAAGGGTTGCACGGAGCGTGCCTGCGTCAGCAAGAGTTCGCATGCCGCTGTGTAGGGGAATTTGCGAGGCTGTTTCTTTAAGGGGTTTTCTCTGCTAGAGCTGTGCATGTGTGTGAGGCAGATTTGCTAAGGCGGGTGACTCTTTAGGCGTGTGCGTTATTTCGGTTTGTGGATGTGCGAGCCGGAGTGCCGTGCAGAAGGAATGAGACTGTCTCCGCGCCTGAGGATTTTTTTTTTTAAATGCCTGCTCTGTGCTCATCTCTGTGCTTGAAGGTGCACTTTATGAAATGGAGAGAACGAAATCTAGGTACTTGGCTGCAGAGAAGGAGCATTCCTAGCAAGCAAGGGGCAGGGGTTGTAACTCCGAGGCAGCTATCTGGAGCGATTTTCTCTTCCCAACCCCTCTCTCATGAAGATCCGTCTACTTTCTGAGAAGACCAACTGCTTCTAGACTAGGTATAAGTCAGTTTTCCGAGATTCTGCGGATTTCGCCGAGAAAGCATCCAGAAAACATTTCCCAGAAGCTAAAAGGAATTTCTTTTCACATCCCCTCTTGTGTTGTTGACCCACGTTACGTGTACACCCAGAAGCATGCCCTGATCACGCGATCGTGAAAATCCTGACCCTCCCCAGTGCCGCAGAGCTTCCTGGAGACCCGGCCTCTTTCTGCCTGCTACAAACCTCTGGCTGAGTGGGTAGGGGTTTGCTGCCTGTCACACTTGGCACTCCAGCAGTGTCTCTGATGTCACAGCTGCCGAGGTCGACTGGTGGGTGGCCAGACGTTTTCAGCTTGGCATGCAAAATCTGTCTTTGATGGACACCGGAAAGTAGGCCAAATAAAAACAAGCTCCTGCTTATTACACCTCTGGGGATACCCTAGTTTTTGCTGTCTGCAGGTAGGCTTCTACGATAATCTTTTATGGATCACGTGAAGATTCGCTCCCCCTGTCCCCCCAGCTTACTCCACCTGAAGATTCGTCACCCTGGCACGGGATCCTTCCACAGCAATATGACTGAATAATAAACAGGAAAATACATGGAGCTGGGGGGAAGGGGGCCGTGACCAACCTCTCCGCCCCCAGCAAAATCACCTCCCCCAAAGGTCACATCAGTACTCACTCAGGGGCCGATGCAATATCACGTGCGGTAAAGCGGGCGTTCGTATTGGGGCCGATGCAATACAGTACGCTGAGCCGAGCGCACTGTATAACCCGCAGTTGGACGCAGGATAAATAGGCGCTAATCCATCCCCTAATGCAATAGGGGGATTAGCGCCTATTTAACGTGCGTCCGACACGGAGTGAATGAGATGCATGTGAATGAGCCTATTACTCATTCACTCCGCACCAGACCTAGGATAGCCCAGGCTGGTTTTATCGCTCAGATATTAACACCTGCCTGGAGCAGGCGTTAATAGCTGAACGCATTGAAAAGAAGTACAGAAAAGCAGAATAAAAATAATACAGAAAAAATAAAGAAGTACAGAAAAGTACATTTTCATTACTGGCCGTCTGCCAGTAATGAAAATGGCCACCGATAAACTCGGTGGCCGTTTTCATTACTGGCAGACGGGCAGGTTATGAAAACCAAGGCCGAGTTTACCGGTGTTGGTCTTCATAACCAGCAGCCGCAGCGGGTCGCATTAGCAAGGAGGCGCTAAGGTCGCGCAAGTGACCCTAGCGCCTCATTCCTAGTAGGGGCCCGGCCGCTGGGAATTAGGCGGGTCGAGGACCAGGACAGGTAACTGGAATCAGATAGGACAGTAGCAAGACTGTAACTGGGTTCGGGTTCTGGAACCAGGCAGGAACTGTAGCAAGACTTCGGTACTGGAACCAAGCAGGAACTGAAGCAGGTAAACAGGAACCTAGCAGGTTCTGTAGCAGGCAGGCAGGAACCAAGCAGGTTCTGTAGCAGGCAGGCAGGAACCAGGCAGGTACTGTAGCAAGCAGACAGGAACCAAGCAGGCACTGTAGCGGGCAGGCAGGAACCAGGCAGGAACTGTAGCGGGCAGGCAGGAACCAAGCAGGTACTGTAGCAGGCCGGCAGGAACCAAGCAGGTACTGTAGCAGGCAGGCAGGAACCAGGCAGGAACTGTAGCGGGCAGGCAGGAACCAAGCAGGTACTGTAGCGGGCAGGCAGGAACCAAGCAGGTACTGTAGCAGGCAGGCAGGAACCAGGCAGGAACTGTAGCGGGCAGGCAGGAACCAAGCAGGTACTGTAGCAGGCAGGCAGGAACCAGGCAGGAACTGTTGCGGGCAGGCAGGAACCAAGCAGGTACTGTAGCGGGCAGGCAGGAACCAGGCAGGAACTGTAGCGGGCAGGCAGGAACCAAGCAGGTACTGTAGCAGGCAGGCAGGAACCAGGCAGGTACTGTAGCAGGCAGACAGGAACCAAGCAGGTACTGTAGCGGGCAGGCAGGAACCAAGCAGGTACTGTAGCGGGCAGGCAGGAACCAGGCAGGTACTGTAGCAGGAACGGAGCGACGAAGCCAAGCGAGTCACTCCGGGGCACAACGCAACAGGAAACCAACCCGTTGCAAGGCAAGGACCGGATGGCCGCGGCCGGCTTATCAAGGCCGCGGCGTCTGACGTCAGGAACTGGGTGGAGTCACTACTGGCGGGAAACGGGCTAGAAAGGCGCCCAAGTGGCGCGCGCCTAGGAGCAGGGCGTCCTCGGGCACCTTTGCGGCGGGGCAGCCCCAGCGGGGACGCCGCCAAACAAGGCCGCAAGCCAGGGCTCCGGAGGCGGGAGCAGGTCCAGGGACAAGGAGGTAAGGGCCTGGTCGCGGTGCTCGCGGCCAGGACCGCAACACCTAGTGCAACCCCCTAATTTAGATTATTGCATCGGCCCCATCGAGTGTCTGTTTTCCTAACGCACACACAACCACCTCTCCTGGGCACCCGATGCTACATTATAATGAGCTGCAGCGCTAAAAATGAGGCGCTAGGAAGAAATTGTGCGTTCCTAGTGCTCAAATGCATCGTGGGCCCAGGACACGGGGGGAGTGGGAGAAAAACCACAACGAAATTAAACCCAAAGATCCTCAGCTGTTTTCAAGCGACTTTTCTGTTCTTGTTATTTTTCTTGTCCAAAAGACCTGAGGCAAAGTTAAGGGGGGGAGTGCAGCCCTTGTGCGTTCTGGACAGTTTTGGTGCTGCGTTAAAAACTGGGCTTGTTTTGTTGTATCTTGTTGCCATGAGCCCTTGACTCGCGGAATGACTTAACGCCATCTCCGGGGCTGGTGTTAAATTTGCCGCATTAAAAAGGGTGCGCTGAGCGACCGGTGATATTCTGCATTGGGGGGGGGGGGAGGGTAATAGTTAATAGCCTCATCTACACGGAGTTTCCATGTGATCAGCGCTATTAGCTACGCGTTTGTTTGGGTGCGTGTTTTGGGTGCGATAATCCCCTTATTGCATCGGGAGTTAAACGCACGTCCAAACGTAGGTTAACCTGTGCGCTAGGCTGGGCACACATTATTGCATTGGCTTGATAGATATTCCCCCCCCCCCCCCAGTTTATAACACCCAAATATCAGCCACTCCGGAGCTCAACTTGGGGGAAGGAGACTTCTTCCTGCGATCTTTTTCCTTTGGTGATTTATTCCTTAATTACTAATGTAATACTTGTTTTCTATCAAGCTTCAGAAAAGGCAGACTGAATTTTACTCCTTGAAAGTCAACTCGTTTCATTCATTATCAGAAACTACCATTTTTTAAGGAAAGAAAAGGCTGATTTCTTTCACACAGATTTGGAAGCATTCTTTACAGAGTAGAGGGCCCATTCTGGGAAGACACTGAAAAAGTATGGCATGAAGGATTTGTTCCTTAGATATGTACTAGAATGTTCTAGAGCCAGAAAGGGAGGGCTTCGTGTAAAAACAATATTGTAATATTCTAGAATAAGGTTCTATAGGGAGCCTGTATAATGTTCTAGAATAAAGGGTTCCAGTCAGGGTTTCAGGACAAGTTATTTATCTGCATGGGGTATTTTGTGGATATTTTGTACAAGGTCAAGCTCCATACTTTCTATCTGGCTTTCTTGAAGAGCTAGGGGGGCATAGCCTTCATTTCTTTCCACATTTCATACCAAAATTCCCTTCCCTGGTCAGACCAAGTGTAGTCCACTACAGAGCTGTATCCAGGCATCCACTGTCGTCTTTACAAGGAAAATATTTGCAATAATTTAGTCTAGACCCAATGGGCTGAGCAACATTACTGCATGTTACCATTTCTACCCCGGATTGATTCTGATTCTATTTCTCTATTCCATCAGTTTCTATAGTCATTTCATGGCACTAGTCATTTTTACTTAGTAATTAAGGTAAGGTGACCAAATGGATAAACATTTAAAATGAAAACCATTATATTTTCAGAATTACTGATTAGCTAGCTCAGAGGTTGTGATATCTTTTATTGGATCAACACAAACATTTTAGATCTAGATGCATTTGGGATCTTATCAGCCTCTTCTTCAGATGCCTGTTCAGTTTTTCCTACGACTGTGCAATATGGTAAGAGACCAACACAATAAGAAATTTCATCCACAACATTTCTGATGAAAGGATTTTTTTTTTTTTTACCAAGTTAAAGTCATGATTTTTGTCAAACGTCAGCAGCTCCAGTCCTGGGGTGCCACAAACAGATTTAGATTTCAGGATATCCGCAATGAATATGCATGGGGTATATTTGCCTCTATGGTATGCAAATACATCTCATGCCTATTCATTTCAGATGACCTGAAAACAAGACCTGTTTGTGGCACCCCAGGACCGGAGTTGCCTACATCTGCCTTAGGCAAATGTACAGTGACAGGTGAAGAAGCCCGGTCATGAAGCTAGAAGTCCAGTTTGTAGGTCCTGGGGCTCTTTCTGAGGGGCTGATGCAATACATGTGCACTGAAAGCGGGCGTGAACACTCGGCGCCTGCTTTCCTAACGCGCCCCTGGCACCCCTCCTGGGGGTGCCATGCAATATTTAAAAATATTTAAATTAGGGGTCACGTTCTCAAGGAGCCCTTAGCGCCTCCTTGACAACTGGCGCCCTGCGAGCGGTCAGCCGTCCGCCAGTTAGGAAAACGGACACCGAATTTATCGGCGTCGGTTTTCCTAACCAGCGCACAGCCAGGGGTTCAGGAAACACGCTTATTAACTGAGCATCCATTTCCTGAACCCGATTGCCGGTGGTTTTTTTTTTTTACCTTTTTTTTTTTTAATGTTTTTTAAAGATTTGTTCAATTAGTTTCACTCTGCCTTGGACACGCGTTGTGGAGGTGCTGATCCCCTTATAGCATAAGGTGGCGCCTATACAACCCTCGTACAACTGGCGCTCAGCTGAGTGCACTATATTGCATCGACCCGAGTGTGATTATTATAGGCGTATTAAGGGAAACTAATGTTCCTTGTACATTCCAGAAGGACTTACATTTTCTAGCAGAAAATTATTCACCGACTATGTAGAATTAAAAAAAATAAATCCATGTCTCAGATTGCCGTGAATGAAAGAACTGAGAGACAGTTGGTAAAGGGTCTGAAAGTCTCAGCCGCATTGGTTATCCCCTTTGATGCGGAGGCCAATGAAGAGTTAGTAACGAATCTGGTTAAAGAGAAAAAAATATCATAATGCACATTGGTTATCATATCTGTACTGTTCGTAGTTTGTTGAGACTAGGACAAGCCTGATATCTGAAAAGAGGATTTCCAAAGAATAAAAGTTGATGTCACAAATTTGTGAGACCATTATCTGTGAAAATCAGAGCAGTTCTAGATAACCCCAAAATGTGTTTTCTTTATTGATGGCAATACTCAGGCCCGACTTAACAGCGGTATGGCCTCTGTAGTGGGGGTTTTGAAGGAGCACTGCTGATTGCAAGTGCTCCGGGGCAGGGTCTTCCCTCCAGCCATGGAGAGCAGGTCGTCACCGCCGCAGCACCCAGAAGGGAACTCTCCGAGCTATGCAGAACAATATTCCTGATGTTCACACGGGGTGCCAAAGCTGGCCCTGGAGATACCAAGCATTTTCTGGATAATACACTTGTGAAAGTAAGTAGGACTGCTGTTTTGTTAAATGGAGTAAGCTTCGATGATTCTGTCTTAGAGCTGTACCAAAAAAAAAAAAAAGGATACAAATCAGCACACCAGCAATTTAAAGGCAAACGGTTTTACTCACAAACCGATATTTTGGTTTGCAATTGAATTTTCATCAAGGTAATCCATGGCAACATTTATTTGCTATTTTTTACAGCTTCAGAATAAGAATACAGCCAACATGGCACATGCAAAAGTTTGTGCACCTTTTCAGGCAGAACTTATAACACCTCCTTTGGCAGATATAGCAGCTTCCAAAAGTTTCTTGTAGCCAAATAAAAGTCTTTCTGTTTTATTTATTTATTTGTTATATACATTTTTATATACCGCTAGTTTCTCACAAGGTAGTTCACTGTAATTTACAGTAAGATAAGCATAACAAACAAAATCATCAAACACATAACATATATAATAAAAGCAAAATAAAACAGTTATTATGAATTAAAACTGAAATGTTCCTACTTTTGGATTTTTTTTTCCCCATTCTTTCTTGCAGAACTCTTTTAGTTAAAAATGTTCTGAGGTCTCTTTGCATCTCTCCACAGATTTCCAACAATATTCAAATCCGGGGACTGAAGGCCTTTCCAAATCCTTCATTTTTCTTTCCTGTTAGTGCTTCACGGTTGATTTTGAGATATGCCTTAGATCATTGTTTTGCTAAAAAGTCCAGCCTCTTTTCAGCTTCAACTTCTTCACTGACTGTGGAAATTTAGCTTCTTGGATATCTTAGTATAAACTGAATGTATTTCTTGTGCTGCTGCCTACCAAAACAACTCCAAGCATAATGGATCCATCCCCATGCTTAACGATTAGTAAGGTGTTCTTTTCATGAAATATCTCCTTTCTTTTCCAATATATCTTGTGTGGTTGTGGCTGAACAATTCAATTTTAGTTTCATCAAGCCAAAGCATTTTGTTCCAAAAAGATTTAGTCTTATCCAGGTTTTGTTTTGCATACTTTAGACAATGACTTCTGTGATGGGGGTCATAGAAGTCATTGGCAACTTTTCCATGCAGATCATTGTGAAAGCAACACTGTACTAAGTACCTGTGGACAACTACTCCAGCTAAGCTTTTCAGCAGGTCATTTGCTTTGAGGGCTCTGTTTTGCAGATTTGATCAGTTTTCTATCAAAGACTTTTCTTGCGCTTCCAGATCTTGCCCTGACCTCAACAGTTCCATTTTTTAATAATGCTTTTGACAGTTGAAATTGCTAGCTGGAAACATTTAGAAAGGTTTTTATAGCCATTCCTGCTTTGTGTGAATTATCTTTATTTTCAAATGCTCAGATAGCTGATTAGAGGAGCCAATGGTTTTTGAAAATAGAACATTCAGAGTCAGAGTATTTTTTCATTCATGGAATTGTCTTCACCTGACTAACTGAAGGTCTAACAAGTCAATTAGCATTTTGGGCCTTATTGACAACAATGAATCAACTGGAAAGGTGTCTAAACATTTGCGTGTGCCATATTTACATTTTTATTATTTTCAATCTGTTATAATCATCAAATAGTAATTTTGTGTTAAAAGTTGCAGAAAGATGTCATGTTTAACTTTGTACCTTGTAGAAATTGTGTCAGGTTCATTGAAACATACAATTTGATTAGGATTGCCTTAACATTTGCACACTATGGCATATACTCACCATTAGATTTCAAATTAAGCATAGGTACATTATTTATAGAACAAAATTTAAAATCCTCTCTTAGGTTTCAGTCAGCTCCTACATATTTGGTTAATCTACTGCAGGATTACCATCTAAGAATTTAAAATTGTCATAGGAGGCACTTCTGGCCACAAGTTGTCGGTAACTAGGCAGTGGTCCATTAGTTTTTTTGCACCTGTGTTGTGGAGTTATGTTTGGAAAGTAGCTACTTAACCTTTAGGAAATATTTTAAATCTTGGCTTTTACATTAAGATTTTGGTTAGGAATACTCTCTGTAGTATATAGTCTTTCCTCTGAGTTTCTATTAGGAAATGAGTCTGGGGTGCTGGATGTGGGATTGGGGTGGAATGAGTTGATGGCAATTGGGGAGAATGGGATTGTTTTGTGTTTATTCTGAGTTGCTGGGGGTTGTGAGTAGGGGTTTTATTTTTATGTTTTTGTTGGGGATGGGTGCATTGATGGTTGTTGTGGGGTTGGTTTATTCTTCAGATTTTTGTATTTTAAGTTTGTGTTGTTTGATTGCATAATCGACTTCTGGCTACAGAATATTTTATCTCTTTAATTCTTCTCAGCCATGGCCTTGCTGTTTTAGCTGAAGGGCTCTTATTTGTTTTTGTTGTATGTCTTGTTTGTCTGCCTTGACTAGACTGTAAGCTCCAAGGAGCAGGGACTGCCCATTATGTGTGTCTGTACAGCGCTGCATACATCTGGTACGCGCTATACAAAATGATGACGATGATGATGATGATAACACTAAGTGGGGTAAATGTTGTTTACTGCACAATAATAAACTTCCCATGGATAAACACTTCATCCTATGTACTAAACTGTTATCATATCATACCTTTGCAGTTGTGGTAGATAGCAGTATTGTGGTCACAGCAACCATTATCTTGATTCTGTATGCTAGTTAAGGAAATGAGCTCACTAATTAAAGATATAAAGCTGCCTTAGGCATTCACACCCTAGGTCAGAGCTTTCCAAACTGTGTGTCGGGACACGTTAGTGTGTCGCCTGCAGTGTGCAGGTGTGTCGCGCAAGCCCGGTCAACTCTGATGCGAGTTTGGGCTTTTTTTTTCCTAGAGATTCACTTTTTTTTTCAGTTTATGGGTTGCTTATTATTGGGTGATTTTTGCTGTCAATTGCGTTTTTTTGGGGGGCTTGGTGGGTGGAACGAGCCCAGCCATCCTTGCATTGGCTGCTGCTGCCGATGAGGCCTGGCCATGAGGAGTACTGACTGCAAGCAGCAGTGTCTGGTGATCATGGAAGGGAGTGAAGCACTTAACTGGCAACAATCAAAAAGACGAGGTACATGAGTGTGGGGGCCAGACATGTGCTGGGGGAAGAGAGATTGAGTGAGTGGGGGGGCAAATGTGCTGGGGGACAGACATGTGCTTGAGGGGGGGAGATATGAGTGTGTGGGGGGCCAGACATGTGCTGGGGGAGGAGAGAGATGAGTGTGTGGGGGACAGACAATTTGTTTTATTATTGTTTCTCATAAATTATAACAATAACATGAATTTTGGAATATATATTTTTAATATAAATTTAAGGTTTTCATGAGATAGGTTGTGTCGTGAAACATTTTATTTATGTATATATTTAAGGAAACATACATAAATTGTCGAAATATGTTTCGTTCGTTTAACCTTTAACCTCTGGTTTACTAGTAGACTGAATTACCGTGTCGTGAAATTATGTTTGTCTAAAAAGTGTGTCACCAACATGAAAAGTTTGGAAAGCTCTGCCCTAGGTACTAAAGTGTTTAAATGTTGTGGTATTTACCCCAGATTTTTTTAATTAAAAAAATGTCTTCCCAACTATAGAGTTGGCATGAAATGTAGACTACATCAAGTATAAAGGGTTCACCAGATAGGCAGACTTCTCGCGTCAATGTGGAGTCTCAACGGCAGGGACAAAGAGAGGAAGAAGTGCAAGAAAGAGATGAAAGAGACAAACAAAAGGGGCAGAATGCAAAAAAATGGAAAGAGAAACCAAGGCCATCTGTAGGCTGGAGTTGGGGGCCTGTTGCAGTCATGAAATTCAGGGCTTTCATAGGCCCCCATGCTAACAGCCAACTGCCACCTTGCTGCCCTTAAAACCAAGCCCAGAAATTATTTCTTTGCGCCCAACCCATCTCCCTCCTCTAACCATCAACCCATGCTAGAAGGTCATCTTGAGGTGGCTACCCCTTTTGCACCTGCCTAAAGACAGCCCTGAGAGAGCAAGAAAGAGAGGAGGTAGAGAAGAAGGAAAGGAAAGAGAGAAATATGTGCAAAAAAGAGAAGACATGAGAGAGAGAGAAAGGGAGGAGAGAATCGTGGAAGAGCAAATGAGACAGGAGGCCATCCACAAGTAGCACTGCAGAGGAGGCCATGTAGGCTCTGCTTAGCAAGGTTTCCTAGGCTCACAAATGCTGCATGGTGCCTTACTTTGTTCCTGCCCCAGGACAGCCTTCAGTCTTTCTTCTATGGCACTGATTTGGATAAAGCCTGGCTTCCTCCTTCTGGTCTTAGCTGGATAAATCAGTACCTTAGATATTGTATGCTGCTGCAGATGCTTGAATCCTCCTTCTTTTTGCAGTGATCCACGGTACACTGGCACACTCTCAAAATTAGATAACGGCTGTGTCTGTCTCTTTCCACAACTTGTTCTTTGCCACCATGGATCTCTTGCAGGCCTCTTCTTTGAAACATGGTGCATAGTAATCCAAGGCCTGTTGGAGAAGAAGCTCATTGTCCTTCTCTGAAAAGCTGTTGTGGACCCATACTTTGGCTGGCAGTGTCCCTGTGGTGATCGCTGTTTGTGATGCCATTTACACATCCATTCATTCAGGATAATGGGCTCCAGCCTTTCCTGTCATCTCCTCTGCCTTTTTCTTCTTCATCCCTCTCCCCTAACTCTTCTTCAGTCTCTTCCAGTTCTTCTTCCTCCTACTTCTCCACTTGGTGTTCCTTCACCTCCTCTATCTCTCCTTCCCCCTTCTCTGCTTGTCCACCTCTCTTTCTGTCTCCGACCACTCCATCCAACGCCTCATTCTCTGTATTACGTATGCAGCAAGGGGCACTCTGGTTGTATGGAATATACAAATTCTGTGCCAGACACTCTTTTGTTTCTTGTTCCTGTCTTTTATCTTTTCAGGCTGTGCAGCTCCCACCTACCTAATAAATATTGGTTAATAGCTGCTGGTTCCTTCTAATATTCTACACCCATTTGTTGGTAATAAGGATGGGATTCTGCTACTCAGGCAGCAGGAATGGTGAGGACAGCATTGCTCTATATGCAAACTTAAAAGGAAAGAGTGCATTTTTGCAAAAAGAAAAGCCACATTGAATGAGTTGCAGATCAAAACTCAGTGACGAGAGGCATAGGGGGAACAACAAAGATCCTGATTCACCAAAAAAATATGCTCAACACAGCAATGAGTAATGAGATTGGGAAACTATATTGCATCCAGACTTTACAGAACATGGAGTCAGATAATTTGGAAGTGTCCATATTAATGGTCTTGATGCAAAATGGAGGTTGACTCTAGGTCTGGAGTGTCAGTTATCAGTGAAGACACTCTCAACAATTTGTTTCTTACTCCCAAGTTGCCCACCCCATAGTGAAGCCTCCATGATTACAATGGGCAGAAGGTTGAGCTCACAGGAATCTGTGTTTAAGTGCCTGCTACAGTCCTTATCAGGACACCTTGCCACTCATAGTCAAATGGAGTAACCACAAGAACCTCTTAGAAAGGAACTGGTTCATAACTTTAGGCATCAGTATCTGAGGGGTCCATGTCATCACTGATGGACATCTCATGGACCACATGGATGAGTTCCCTCAGGTGTTCTCTGACGAGCTGGGAGCTTACAAGGGACCAGCAGTGTCATTTCACCTGGACCCAGCCATTGCACTTATTCATCTGAAATCCAGAAAAGATAAAGACAGGAACAAGAACCAAGAGAGTTTCTGAACATTCCATATAACAAGAGTGCCCCTACTGCACACATAACAGCCCTTCCCTCTAGGTGAGATAATTATCCAATCACTGGGGCTGCCCACAATTGCACTAAGGTCTTGGTAGGCTCCTGCGCTCAGCTGGTGATTCTAAAGGCTATGAGTTAGTCTCAGACCCTAATGAGCCAAGAACATCGTTCTCACAGAGGTGGCTCAGGCAAAGTAAGTATGTCCAGAGCTAAAGAAGGAACTGGTCCCTTTGGGATGACAGTGTTCTCAGCATTAGGAACTTCTGTAGTCTCGTGATGTTGCGGAGCGCGCCCTCAGGCACAAGGGAACTCCGTAGACTGGGAACAAGATATTCAGGAACAAGGCTTTAAAAACAGAAGTCTCCCGGAGGCTTGCACTGCAGGCAAGAAGAAGGCCTTGTACCACGAGGCACCCTACACAGCCATCCCACGGGCTGGTCACAGACTACGATATGGCATGCCAAGAAGATGGACAGACGAGGGACCTGGGAACTGAACAAAGAGCTGAAGATGAGACGGACGGAGTCAAGACAGGAACATCGGACATCAGGAACATGGCACCTTAGGACTTGGGACATCTGGAACATCAGGAACAGAAGACAGGCAACGAGGGAGCTCCGACGAGGGACGCGACCAGGGACATCAAGGAGATGAAGTTCAGGAACACGAGCATGGAACGAAGATCCATCAAGGCACAGGAAACCACGGAAGCCCTGGAACAGAAGGAAGATCGCAGACACTGTGCAAACCCGATCCGAAGGCCCTGAAGGAAGGCAGCAGGGCCCTTTTATAGGGCTAAAACAGGAACAGGTGGATGACATTATCAGCGAGGCCACGGGACTTTTCCCGCCACTGCCCTTTAAATACCAGTGAGAGGCACGCACCCGCACCTGTGGTGAGTCAGGAGAAGCAGAAGTGAATTGGCGGCATCCTGCCACGTGGGAGGCCCAAGATGGAATGGCTCCCTGCCGCGAAGCAGAAGAAGAGGCACAGGCAGCGGCAGGGACAGCTTCCCTGCCTCCGAGGACCCCGGCAGCGGCTCCAGCTGTGAAGACAGAGCAGAAGCGGCAGCTGTGGCCTCAGCTGCGGAGGAAGGCTCCCGACAGCGGCACAGCCTGCCACGGGACTACGTCGGCAGCGGCCTGGCTGGCCGCATTCAAGGAAGCAAGAAGGTAGGGAGACAGACTCACAACACGTGAGGCATTCCAACGTTTGAAGAAAGCCTCTCAGTTGATTCAATGTGGTAAAACACCACATCTGTCCTTGTATGATAGAGGTCCAGTGATTTCAGTGATGGAACCCCATAAGAATGAGATGAGTTCTTTTTCGAGAATGCCCAACATCTAACATATGTTTCTTCCACAAAAGGCAACAAATGCCAAACTGCTACAAAGCCTTCTCCATAAAGGAGTTCCAAGGAAGAGGACCTGCCAACATGTGGCTGCTTTTCAGAATATTAAAAAACTTCTGACATCTGATTCTGTGTTCTTTGACTATGATGAACAGAGGCCTCTCATAGTTACCTGCGATGTCCCATCATATGGCGCTGAGGCTATGCTTTGCCAGATGGCATGGAGGCATCAGTTGCCTACTTTTCTTTGCCCAGATTGATATAGAGACACTCACTTGGTAGCTGGAGTTAAAAGTTTCACAAGTATGTGTACAGCTGGGCTTTTGAAATTTGTACTGACCACAAGCCACCTTACAGCCTCTAATGGGTTTGATGGCCATGTCTATCCTTGGATAGGTTGCTACTGCTACTTGTTCCAAATAACCAAGTTTTTCCCCCCCTGCTATTATTGACTTATGTACTAGCTAGGTTGACTACCATGCAATACTATGGGAAATAGTACCACATGATATTTTTGCACATGATTTGATACTGGCTATTTTTTCACCAAGCTATACGAAAGCTGAGGCAACCATGGTAACTGGCCAATTTTACTATACTTTAGTACATAGGCCTCTTAATGTTTTTCCTACTTAACTGTTTGATAGATTCTATTGCAACTCATAATTTTATTCTTGATAAGGATGTAAATTGTTTGGAATTTCAGTAGTATAAATGTCCTTTCTCCTTTTTCTTGCACATAATTTTTTTTATTAATGTCACTCCCCTACAAACTCTGAGTAGAAAAGTTAAGCTTAAATAGGGAACTAAATACAGAAAATTTGTACTGGCAGACTCTTCACCATAATAGTAATATCTAACTAATTATCTCTTCTATTTGTTGTGTCTGTGGATCCTTGAGCCGAGGCAATATAGGTACAACCTGCAGGGAGGAGCCCTGCAGGTTCCCACCATTGTCAGGCAGACCCAGGCAAAGCAGAGACCCAACATGATCTTCGACTATACCAGCCCTCGGATTGAGCCTTTGGGTGCTGGGGCCGGCAGATCTTAGGTGGGGTCTCTGCTGATAGCAGGTGGAGGTTCTTGGAAGTCCTGGGTCGGAAAAAGGCAGAGTTCAGATGAGTCCAAGGTCCAGACATTGGTCAGAGGCAGGTAGTGGTCAGGCATATCCAGGTTCAGGCAGTAGTCAGAGGCAGGCAATGGTCAGGTATGTCCAACAGGCAGTGGTCAGAGGCAGACAGCAGTCAAACATGTCTAAGATCAGGCCGAGGTCAAACCAGGTGTCTGTCCAAGTAGAGAAGAAGGAAGGATAGGCAGGACAAGCAAGCAAGGAGTAGAACAAGCGGGCAACATGGAAAGAGACGAAGAATGAAGACAAGGCACTGGAAGCAAAACACTCTACTTCCGGAGTATGTGGACTTGTTGCTTAGGCGATGAGGGCAGGAGCAAATGATCCCTTTATAGGGTTTAGTGTGTGACATCATCATCCAGCATCATGGGGCTTTTCCCGCTACTGGCCCTTTAAATGGGATGAGATCTGGTATGTGCATGCCTAAGGAGGAGAGCGTCAACCGAGGCCAGTGATGTCTTGCCGTGCTGGAGCGTGGCACACGGGAACATCGGGAGCAGGGATGAAGGACCCAACCGGGGAGGTAAGTGCAACGGTCTACAGGAGCAGTTCGTGGACCACCAAACATAACACTATTGAGTTTATTGTTGATTTTCTTTGTCCTTTGTAAATTATATTTTTAAAAGTAGCTGGTGTATGTGTGTGGTGTGTGCGCGCAAATTTTGAAAATGCGAAAAAAAACTCACTTTGCTTGGCATTTTAAAAAATCCAAGGGCCCGATACCATTTTGGAGGGGAAGACCTAGCAGCCACCAAATAGGAAACAGACCTGAGGGTCATCATCTCTGATGACCTCAAGTTAGTCAGTCAGTGTGAGACAAAGCAATTGGGAGAGATAATAGTATACTTGGGTGCATAAAGAGGGTATCACTAATTTTACTTCTTTGGTGAGACACTATCTTTAGAATTGTGTTCCATTCTGGAAGTCATGTCTGAAAAAGACTTTAATAAGGTAGAAGCAGTTCAAAGGAGGGCCACTAAATGGTGCCTGACTTGCACTATAAGCCATATAGAGAGAGAGTGAAGGAACTAGAGAGTATATCTAGCATGCATGCATAAATTGTTTTGAAAGCAGCATTCTCCATATAATGAAAAGCTCCAGGACAAGGAGTCATCATATGAAGGAGGAGAG
Source organism: Rhinatrema bivittatum (assembly GCF_901001135.1). Lineage (NCBI taxonomy): Eukaryota > Metazoa > Chordata > Amphibia > Gymnophiona > Rhinatrematidae > Rhinatrema > Rhinatrema bivittatum. Next base: position 296,408,889 of record NC_042620.1, read on the forward strand.
AGGAATGTGAGAAAATAATTTTTCACTGACAATGTGGTGGACTGTGGCAACCTGGAAAAGACTCCCAGCAGAGGCAAATGTGTGACAGAACTCAAGCATGCCTGGGATAGACACAAAAGGATTTAAGCAGTAGAGGGAGGGAGAGCACCATAGATCAAGTAAGACCTGCGACACCACAGTAGGCAGGTAGAAATGGGCAGGCTGGGTGGACCAATTCGTCTTTATCTGTTGACATCTGTTTTTTTTTGTATTTTAGGATAGTCTTAGCTCTGAATGGTGCAAGAAACATCAGTTTTATTTCAATATGCATGACCTTATTATTCTTTTGCTGTCTCCTCCTCTCCATCCCTTCCCCCACCCCCAGTGATGTTGTACATATCTGGAAGAGGAGCAGAGGGACCATACTGAGCATCATCACATGCTACTGTTAAAATGAAGGAAGGTTCTGGATACTTGCACTCCAATGCTAAACATACACTTTAGAAAAACTTTGAAACCTTTATCAGTAGCTCCATGGGATTCTATGGAAAATGCAAGCATGTTTGTTGATCAAATACACATCTATAGAACTGATTTTCAGAAACATAAATCAGTCCCTTATACCTGCATGGTGGAAAGTTAACAATAAGTACAAAATCAGTTTGAAAATGAATTGTTTAAATATTAAACTGGGACAAACTAATGAATGTTCCTGTGTTTCACAAGGGCCAGTCAATAATAGAAGGGCAAACAGTTGCTAAATTACATGGAGGGCTCACGAGTCGTCTTTCAGGGATAGATGAAATGGAACTCTGATGTATCTAATAAAAAAACCAACAACATTTCTTCCCTGAAATTGCTCGATGTAATGCCTATATAAGAGAAAACTGGATGCACCCTGCACATTCATATGCTTGGAAATGGAAACAATGGTTGATGCTGCAGGAAACAAGTAGCATCCTATGTCCAGAGAGAGAGAGGTCAGCCTTCAGGGACTTCTGCCACGCTGGACTGGACAGTCTCAAGCACGAACCAGGACCTCAGGTAACTCTCCAACTCTTTATCAACCACCTGACTGCAAGGATCGTGGCAGGCACAGAATAGAAAGGAGAGGAAACCCCACAGGGAAAAACTTCTACCCAAGGAAATGGAGGTCTTAGCATACTATGCCATATCACATGTCTCAAATCTGTGGGGAGCAATCCAGAAACCCAGACAATGCGAAGAAAGAACAGATACAGCATTAAATCCAGACTGCTATTAATAGCACTGTCTCCGATCCCATGGCCTCCCAAGTTCCTGAGGAGTCTCTCATGAGGGACTTTGATAAATGCCTTCCGAAAAATCCAAAGACGCTATCTTAACCAGCTCACCTTTATCCATATGTTTATTTACACCTTCAAAAATATCTAGTAAATTGTTAAGGCAAGATTTTCCCTTTGCAAAAGCCATGTTTACTTTTCCCCATCAAACCATGTCTGTCTATGTGGTCAGTAATTTTGTTTTTAAGAATAGCTTCTACCATTTTGCCCAGCACTGACGTCCGGCTCGCTGGTCTATATTTTCCTGGATCACCTTTGGAGCCCTTTTAAAAAATTGGCATCATATTGGCTACCCTCTAGTCTTCTGGTACCATGGCTGTTTTAAGTGATAGGTTACAAATCACCAGAAACAGGTCTTCAATTTCATATTTGAGTTCCTTCAGAACTCTGGGGTGAATACCATCTGGTCCCAGTGATTTGTTATTTTTTAGTTTCTCAATCTGATTCATTACATTCTCCAGTTTCACAATGATTTTGTTTAGTTTTTCAAAGTCATCACTATCAAAAAATGTTTCTAGTGTGGGTATGACCCCCGACAACCTCCTCAATAAAGACAGAGGCAAATAATTAATTCCGTTTTTCTGCTATTTCCTAGTCCTCCATGAACACCCCTTTTACCCTCTGTCATCTAGCAACCCAACTGACTCACAGGCTTTTTGCTTCAAATACACTTGGGAAAAAGTTTTATTACTTGTTTTTACCTCCATGGAAAGCTTTTCAAATTCTGTCTTAGTCTGTTTAATTCATTTTTTACATCTAACATGCCAGTGCTTATGCTCCTCCCTGTTTTCCTCCTTTGGGTCTGCTTTTCAGATCTGAATGATGCCCTTTTGGCTTTAATTGCCTCTTTCACCTCATTATTAAACCATGCTGACAGTAGTTTGGTTTTCCTTCAAACCTTTTTTTTTTTTTTTTTAAATAAACTTTTTATTTATCAATTTCAAAAGATATATACAAGCATAACTTGTATTAGCAATGCAAGCAGAATAGAAAATTATAATAAACAAGAAAAGAAAAACAAATAATAGAAAAAGAATCACAATCTGCTTGCCTAGAGACCACCTATTTGGGAGATCATATTTACAGGAAATAATTAAAAGGAAAAAGCATGAAGACAGCAGAGATTATCCATCTAGAGGAGGCCTGCCCCATGCCACCATAATCCAAAGATTTTACACTTTCTTACAATCTAAAAAGAAATGAAGTTGAGAGGGTTCAAAGAAAAGATATTTAACAACATTCAAAACAAGAATTCCTTTGCATGGATAACGTACAACAAAACAGGTGCCAAGCATGAACGCTTTTCGACACATTCCCAGAAACTTCTTTCTGCGTTCCTAGATAGATCTAGCAACATCTGGAAATATCCACACTTTGGGCCCATGAAACAACACAGACCCATTCTTAAAACAAATGACTTTGTCCTGCAGAACAGCAAAACTAACCAAAAGTGCCCCCCTATCAGCTGCCTGAACAATGCTGGGTCCTTCAGTAAGTGCAGTGACATTTAGGTTATTGTCCTTAAAGAAGCTCCCTCCTGAGAAACTGGTGTGGATATCACTACCCTTCTTTCAGATGGCAAAAAGAAGGGTGTGTACATCTGAGGAATAGCTTCAGCAGGAACATGTATTACTTCACAAAGACATTCCCTTCAATGTTTAAAAATGAATGGAATACATTTTGTCTGGGCTTCAGGGATGGTAATTTAAAAAAATCTCCACACCTTCTGCAAGCTTTTAACCTTGTGACTTGCTCCTTTTAGATTTTTTTTTTCTAACAAATTTCCTCATTTTATCATAGTTTCCCTTTTTATAGTTAAATGCTATTGCAATAGTTTTCCTTAATATTCGCCCTCCAGTTATTATGTCAAATTTAATTACATTATGATCGCTGTTGCCGAGCGAATCTACCACCTTTATGTTTTGCACCAGGTCCTGCATTCCACTGAGAACTGAATCTAATGCAGATCCCCCTTCTCATTGGTTCCATGACGAACTGCTGCATGAAGCAGTCATTCGTGGCAGCTAGGAACTTTACGCTCTTTGCATGTCCAGATGTGACATTTATCCTATCAGTATTCAGATAATTGAAGTTTCCCATTATTATTGTGTTGCCCATTTTATCAACCAGTCTAAGCTCTATTAACATCTTACAGTCTGTTTCCTCATCCTGGCTCAGAGGGCTTTGGACCCACCTCCTCTATCACAAAAGCTCTTCCTCTTGTTACCATAGGAAGCTATTTTCCTCATTTTACTCTGTAGGAGGATCTCCTTTATTACCTATAGCTCCATGTCTTTGCCTGACTGGAACTCCTTCATGGATGAAGATCTCAGAGTCCTCCCAGGAGCCAGTAGCTTTATCAGGAGCCTAGCACATGGTCTTCTGTCATGCTTTCAGTAAACTATCTCTCAGCTACTTCCTACTCTGGCTTTTCTGAGCACACACTCAGCAACTGATAGACTGAGCATACACTGACACACAGGGCAAATGGCATACTAGACAAAAATTGTCAATGTCACCCCCTCCCCTTCCCCTTCCAGCATTGTCCCACTTCTCCCTCCATCCCTTCTTTCCTCTCCCTCCTCCAGGCACTCTCTCCTTTCCTCCATGCATTTCCCCCCATTTCCCTTCCCCCCCCTCCCTGCAGGCAGTCTGTCCTCTTTTGCTCTCTCTCCCAACCTCTCCCTTGCTCCAGGCATTTTCTCATTTCCTTTCCCCACCTCCCCTTTCCTCAGGCACGTTTGTGGATAGGCCTCATTCTGATATTTTTTTCTAGATTGAAACCCCCTCCCCCACAGCCGTATCTCATAGTACCAACTCATATCCCCAGCCAATCGAACACTCCCCACCCAATCTCTGAGTCCCCCCCTCAAACACTGCTCAGTTGCCAAGTCCACACTCTCCTCACCCATCCCCAAGGCCAAGCTTTCCCCCAGTCTCTGAATCCTCCCCTCTTCCCGCACAATCCAAGTGCTGTTCTCCTCCCACCCAACCTCCCAGTCCTTGCTGCCCCCCTCTAAGTCCTTATTCTTCTCTCCCACCCACCACCAAGAGTTCAAGCAAGCCTCTTCCTGTGCTTCTTACAAGTAAAAAGAAAAACCAACAAAAATAAAAAATCCCCACAACAGATAACTATATTTTAACAGGTTTTAAATTTTCATCTAGAGATTTCCATTAAACAATCTAATTAATTAATTTAGCTCACTTGGAAAATTTGAATGACTTTGAGGTCAATATTCAGATTGTATGTCCAGGCCTGGATTTGTCAATAGGCGCATTAGGCTGTGCCTAGGGCTGCAAATATCTGGGGGCAGCAGTCTGGCTGAAGAACTGCTCGCATACCACCATGCTGAATCAAACTCGGCAAAGAATAGCCTTCTGTTTCCTGATGCAGCTGCAGGATGTCACGGATATGGGCCCTTGAGCTGTGGCGTGGTTGACGCAGCCTAGTAGGTGAACCCGACAGGCGCATGCCAATAGCAGATGGGCTCGCCCTTACTGGGACAGGAGTTGGAGCTTCACCTGTACCAACTACGTTTCCTGCAGGTCGAGTCCTTGGGTTCTCGGGGCCGGCGGGGCTTAGGCGGAATTTCCGGAAGGAGCAGTTAGGTGAAGTCAAGATACGGGCAGCGGTCAGGGCAGACAGTGAGCAGATGATGTCCAGGACCAAGCCAAGGGTCAGGGCGGGCAGCAAGCAGATGATGTCCAGGACCAGGCCAAGGGTCAGAGCGGGCAGCAAGCAGATGATGTCCAGGACCAGGCCAAGGGTCAGGGCGGGCAGCAAGCAGATGATGTCCAGGACCAGGCCAAGGGTCAGGGTGTGCAATTGCACAGGACAGCATACCCGGTGGGGCGGTGTCAGGAGCAAGGAAAGGCCCACAAGGCTGCTGATGGACTCTATCTCACCAGCGGCCCGGAAGAGGAATCGGTAGAGACCGATTCCTCTTCCGGGCCACGGGTGGACTCCCATCTCACTGGCGGCCTGGAAGAGGAATTGGCCCATGAGGGCCTCCAGTGGGCCCCATCTCATCAGTGACCCGGAAGAGGCCCATGAAGCTGCCGGTGGACCCCATCCCATCAGCGGCTGAAGAAAGAAGTAGGAGCCCGTTCTCCTACTCCTTCTCAGTGCCGGCGTTCATGGCCCTCTATGCTGATCTCGCAATGCATGAGATCAGCATAGAGGCCAGCACATGAAGAGGAGCAGCAGAATGGCTCCTGGTGGTATGTGTGTGTGTGTGTGTGTGTGTGTGTGTGTGAATGAATGAATAAATAACAGCCTTACTGGGGTGAGGGGGTGTGGTGTGTATAAATGAGGGCCTTTCTGGGGTGTTGTGTGTATGAACGAGAGTCTTATTGGGGTATAGAGATGTGGTGTGTGTGAATGAGAGCCTGACCTGGGGGGTGGGGTTTATGTGAATTAGAGCTTGACTGGAGGGGGAAGGAAGAGTATATGAATGGGGCCTGACTGGAGGGGGAAGGAAGAGTATATGAATGGGAGCCTGACTGGAGGGTTGTGTGTATGCAAATAGGAACCTGTCTGGGATGTTTGTGTCTGAATAGGGACCGTCTGGGGGATGTGTGTGTATGTGTGTGTATTTCTGTGTGCATGAGAACCTGATTGGGATGTGTGTGTGGTGGGTAGGAATCTGCTGGAGTGTGTGTGTGTGTGTACATATGGGATCCTATCTGAGGGGGGTTGTATGTGTATGGGAACCTGTCTGGGGTGTATGTGTGTGAATGGGAGCCTGCCTGGGTGTGTTTGTGTGTGTGTGTGTGTGTGAAGAAAGTTTGTGCTGCCTAACTAATCCATGCCTTACTCAGGATGACTGGAAATAAAAAGTTTTCAGATATGGAGAGCGGTGAATTTTCCATCCTTGGTTTTACTTATTGGATGACTATGTCTGCCATTTTAAAATAATTTATTCATGTTTGGGAAATTTTTAAAATTTTGTATGAGCTCTTAATTATTGGATGTTATTCTATTTTTTAGATCATTATAAAAATAATATTTCCAAGAATGGTTTTACTAATCTTATTGATTTATATTTCTTGATTTTATTGTTTGATGAATGATTTATGAGGACTGGTGATGTTTCTGTTTCTCCATTGCTGCATTGCATACAGAGTCTGGCTTGTTGCGGTTTGCGGTTCAGTTTCTGTTTATAGTTTTATAGTCTCTTTATTCTGAATTTGGCGAGAGTTAGTCTGTATTCTGCATGTTTAATTGAGGTGGGGTATTATGGGTTAAAAAAACAAACGAGGAGGGGGTCAGCACAGTAATTGTTTGCATAGGGCAGCAAAAAGGCTAGCACCGGCCCTGATAACACTGTCCAAACATTGAACTGAAACAAAGCAGCATAACTGAGTAGAGAGAGAGAACATTGTCTGAAGGTAAAGTCATTCTACTGCTGTGTGTATGACTGAAGCTGTGAATAAAATTCATGTTTTAAGAAAGGCTGGAGTCAGACTGATTTTCTGCCTCTAGGCCTGTGGGAATCACCACTCATTCCCACAAGCTGATATAAGGAGTTGGCAGTCTTCTGCTAAAATTTCGCCAGATCTTGGCCCAAGATGTTGGCTGTGGGTCATGGGATTGTCACTGGAATAGGCAGTGGTATCCAAGGATGCCTGACAAATACTATCTGGAAGGGAGATGATCCTAAGGAGTCTCCAGTGTGATTGCTGTGACAAAATTCTGCCCACAGGAGTAGGGACACCCAATCATCCTGTTTGTTCATTGACATAGGCTCTCAGAAATCCCTGAGGGTCTGGTTGGTTCTCTCCATCTGCCCATTACTCTGTGGGTAGTAAGCGGATGAAGATAAATTTGCAATCAAATGGAGGAAGATGAAGGGGAAGATAGTTCAAGACTCCACTGAGTCCTTTGCAACTTCCCTGCTAGATACTTTGGGGGAATCAACATGCAGGGTAGCTCCGATACAGAAAAAAGCTATAAAAACAGATTTGGGAGGGTACCATGGTATAGTAGGGATTTACACGATACGAAACAGATGGTTAGGAAAGCAGAACGAAGATGGCTTAAAAATCTTTCTAGTGAATATCAGAAATGATATCAAGAAGTTTGAAGAGTTTATAGATCTCAGGTGAATTCTTCCCACAAGGCCTTTTTCTCTAAGTTGCTATCATCATTAAATCGGCGAAAGGAATTATTTCATATAATCAAGGGGCTTACAAAATTTCCAAATAGACGCCAGCTTCTGTTACGAATTCAGGAGGTGGACCCCTGTTCCAAGGTAGAGTTGGTGCTACCCAAACGGACAGAGAATCTGTTAGGCCCTTACCGTCGGAGGGCAAGGCTTCACTCTGGAAGCTTGTGATCCCCCCAGGAGGAGCCTGTAGGGATCTGGCCACTGGGACTTAAGGAACTCCCTGAAGACTAATGAAGGTCTGGATGCAGGCGCCTCCTGCAGGTTGGTGATTCCAGACAGCTGGTGCCTCCAGCTGGTCATAGACAGTCTGGGAGTAGAAGTCAAAGGAGAGTCCAAAGCCGGTCCAAGGGTCGAAGTCCAGAGGGCGGTCCAAAGCCAGTCCAGGAACAGACGGGAGAGAGGTCCGAAGCCAGTCCAGGAGCAACACAGGAGAAGGGTCCAAAGCCAATCCGAAGTCAACGCCAGGAACTCACCACAGCCAAAGGTCAGGAGCCACAGAGTCAATCCAATGAAGAGGAGAAGCAGGAGCGGGACGAAGAGCCAAGCAAGTCCAGGAACACGGGCACCGGAAATTAAGCAAGAAGCCTCAATACCAAGGCAAGGTCTGAGGAGCAGATCTTGCCTTAAGTACCTAAAATTGAGGGAGGAGTCTCAGGAGGGAGCCACGACAACTTCCTGTCGTGGCCCCTTTAAATCCTGTCTTCAGCCGCGCGCGCAGCTCTAAGGCAGCCATTGTATGCAAATCAATCTCATGCATATTCATTGTGAATATCCTGTTAAGCTTGCCTGTTTGTGGCTCTCAAGAACTGGCCACCTCTGGTATATAACATCATAATTAAATTGTACATATTTTTCCCATCGCTGTGGGCATAAGTTATTCTGCCAGTCAAACTTAACACAACTCTTTTAAGATACAGTCATTAAACGTATCAGAATGTGCACTGATGACTTTCAACACATTCACTAGATGTGCTGCAGAATCAAAGGAAAATGGAAAACATTGTAAGAAAGGCAATACAGGAATTACTATGATGCCTCAAATTCATTCCAAACATGAGTCAATTGTGCTGTTGCACTGCAATCACCAAAATATTTGACATATTTCACTTATCTTATGTAACCCAGAAAGCGTACAATAGTGGTTTGAAGGACAATTTGAATTAAAGGGTTTTAAGTTTACATGGGAAAAGGCTTGATAAAAAATCAGTGCCATCACCATGAAAAGTGCATGAATTACTTTAATAAAGCAGCCACAGAATGTTAAATCTTCAAAAGGTTTAGCTTGAATTCTTTGAATTTCAGGTGCACCCAAGGGCGGCTCAAGGCAATCTGCTGTCTGGGACGAGGGGTGAGATGGTGCCCCCCCTCACAAGGTGTAGCACCTGTCAGATCAGCAAAAGGGGGAGGGGTCCCCCTTAGAGTTTTGCCTTTTTAGCAATTTGAAATGCTGGGGAAGGGGGGGAGGCAGGATCAGGATTCCTAGAGGAATGGCAGAGAGAGTGTCAAATCTTCTAATATTTCTAGGAAGCTGGTAACCCTGTCACACTTCCAGGAACCTTACCACCTGCATCCCATCCTTCCTGAGCATTTACACTCTGGGGAAGTAGAAAATGGGTGAATGGTGAGGGTGTGTGTATGGGTATTAGGTGCCCTAGAGAAAACTCGCAGCTTTGTTCCCACATTCAGCTAAAAATTATGCAATAATAATAGTTTAAAGGAAAAAGAACATTCAATATACAGTCTTATGAGGTAAAAACATCAGTTATAACATGTGTATATATATATATATATATATATATATATTTACTATTGTGGTCGCAACCACAAAACCCTGCAAAAAAGACACTTGGAACCCATATGGTATTAGGCCAATTGTAACAAGTGTTGGGTGTAGGCTTGCCCTCAAAGAACCATAAGTAAACTGAACTACAATTACAATATAGTAAACCTCCCACATTCAAACAGCACTGACTGTCGACACAGTAACAACCATACCAAAGAAAAGACAACACTACAAATATTACAAACACCAATACGCCTAAAACACCAATACATTTACTATTAGGAAAATAGAACAAACCAAGCTGTTATAGATCCCTACACAGAAACTACATGCCAACAGAATACCTCACCTCAGTCACACATACAGAACACAGTCAGACCCTCAGCACTTACAGAATAAAGAGATAATAAAGTATAAATAGAAACATGAGAACAAAAACTGAACTGGAAACCGCAACAAGCCAGACTCCGTATGCAGTGCAACAATGGAAAAGAGAACATCTCCATTCCTCATTAAACATCAAACAATAAAATTAAGAAATATAAAACATCAATCATAATAGTAAAACCAAACTCATAAGAAGGATAAATATTTCAAAACAGCTGATGAATAGAACATACAGTGATTACAAACATATAATATGTTTTTTTAATTTCCTAAACATCAATAAAATATTTCAAAACAGCAGACACATTAAACACCCAATAATTCAAACTAAGCTAAAAGAAATCCCTTGTTCTCCGTACCTGGGAACTTTAGATTCCAGTCACCCTGAGATTATCGTGGATTAGTCAGCGGTGAGAGATACGCACAAACTTTCTCCTCTCATATATATACATATTCTCTAACACACATGTTCATTCTCATACAAACTTCCTTATATTCTCTTTATTTATTTATTTATTTTTCTATACCGACATTCGATTTGACATATCACATCGGTTTACATATAACAGGATGTCTAAGGCTGGCCTTATAATGACATGATACAGTATAACAGCTTAATTGAGTAACTAGCTAACCAAGTACATAAACTGTTTTATAAGATATTATTACAATATAACATGCTTATTAGAATAACTTCTTACAGAGTATATCAAGAGTTAAATAAATTAAATTAAATTAACTATGTACATATACATACATGCTCACTGATTCACATACTGTATCTCCAAGACATGCTCTCTATGTTACAAGCTGTCTTACCCTCTCACTTACACACATGCTCACTGGCTCAATCGCTCTCTTGTACGCTCATACACAGGCCCACTAGCTTAAATATTTCTTCTGCTCACAATTGTGCTCACTCATTCTCTCTTGCTCACACACATGTTCTCTGGCTCACTCACTCTCGCTCAGCCACATGCTCTGGAAATCACAAACCTGACTGTATTATGCAGTACAACAATGGAAAAAACAGAAACATCATCAAAACATCAATTAATAAAATCAAAAGATATAAAATATCATTCATAATATTAAAACCATACTAATAGAAAGAATACATATGTCAGAACAGCCGACAAACATCCAATAATTAAAAAAATCACATAAATTTGTTCTATATCCCAAACACTAATAAAATATTTCAAAACAGCAGACATATGAAAACACCCCAAAATTTAAAATAATGGGATTAAAAAATCTCTAGCTCTCCAAACCATAACATAAATAAATAAATAGCTGAGATCTTTTGCTTTTCTGTCACCCAGAAATTGTCACTGACTTGGGGGGAAGGGGGTTGCACAAACTTTATCTTCTTTTATCTTCTCTTCACACATATCGGTGCCCTCTCAAACACATGCGGCTGTCACGCACATGCAGGCTCTCTCTCTCTCATGCACAGATGCAGGTTCTCTCTGGCTCTCATGCACATGCAGGCTTTCACAAGTCTACACAGGTGCTCTCTTTCTCTTGCACACATATGCAGGCAGTCGCTCATACACATGCAGGCTATCTCATATATAAACGCAGACTCGCACACACAGGCACTTACTCTCTTACACACACACACGCAGGTTCTCACACATACATGCAGGATTTCATACACACATCTCATACACATCTCATACACACATCTCATACACACATCCCTAATAGTAGAACCACCCCTGGTGCACCAGAGAAGTGAATGTCTCTCTTTGCCAGCAGTAAAGCCATCTGACATATATACTGTACATGCCACTGCTTAACTCTCAACATGGTATGTACACTACAACTTACGAGCATAAGAAATGCCATACTGGTTAGACCAAAGGTCCATTGAGCCCAACATTCTGTCTCTGACAAGTACCCAGCAGGATCCCAAAGTCTAGGTCCAATCCTATAAGCAATGGCTTCCCCAAGATTACATGGCTAACAATGGTTTAAGGAATTTTCCTCCAGGAACTTGTCTAAACCCTTTTTAAATCCAGCTATGGTAATTGCTTTCATCACATGTTCTGGTAATACATTTCACAGTTTATTTGTGTGCTGAGTGAAACAATACGTTTTCTAATTTGTTGTAAATATGCTATCGGCCATCTCTTCTCCAAGCTGAGGAGCTGTAACCTGTTTAGCCTATCCACATAGGGAACCTGTACCATCTCCATTATCTGTACCTTTTCTAGTTCCTCTGTAGCTTTTTGAGATGCAGCGACCAGAGCTGCACCCAATGCTCAAGGTGCGGTCGCACCATGGATCGATACTGCGGCATTATGATATCCTCTCTTTTATTTTCCATTCCTTTTCCAATAAAACCTAATATTCTATTTGCATTTTGAACGCCACTGCTTACTGGGCAACGATTTCAAAGTATTGTCCACAATGCTTTCAAGATCCTTTACCTGGGTGGTGATGCCAAATACATAGCCCAGCATCATGTACCTATAGTTTGGACTATTCTTACCTATATGCATTTCTTTGCACTTGTCCACATTAAATTTTGTCTTCCATTTAGATGCCAAACACCCTGTCTCACAAGGTTCTCTTTCAATTCCTCATAATCAGCTCACGAACTAACACCTTTGAATCATTTTGTGTTATCTGCAAATTTGATCACCTCACTCTTCCACTTCCTTTTCCAGATCATTTATAAATATGTTAAAACTTATATAGCACTTGTTCACTTGAGTATGAAAAATGAATGAATCATTCTGCTTATTAAGCATGTTCATTCTTAGAAGAAGTCAAAAATATTAGCTAAGTAAATTTCCTAGAAATATATGGGTGATTTAGCATATCTCTAATTTATGTATGAGGAGGGCAATATTCAAAGGCATTTCTGCAAGTAAAACAGCATTTTATCTGTGGAAATAGGCTTTTTGAATATAGCTCATTCTGAATAAGGGAAATTAACCACATTGTTTGGAGGTGTACCCTGTAGGTGGGGTTTGGTCAGGGAAGCAACAGTATGTGTAGCTTTGCATTTTCAAAATTACATGCATGGTTTTGCCTGGAAAAAGCACCTGCAACACTCTGTAAGTACTTTTTCTTAGGGCAAGAAATTAAGCCTCTGCAGCATTCTCAGCTCTAGCCGACCCAGGAAGTGGACTATGTCTTTCTGCATAGTGTGGTGAAGCACTTACCAGCTGAAATACCAGACCCCCTATTCATATATCCCACTTCCAAGTGACTTAGCTCAGTCACTGCAGCAAAAGTCCTTGGTCAGGGGTCATAGAATGCAGCTCCCTCAAGAACCTGCTAATGTGAACCTTGAGTCTAACCACTAGGTGTCACGGAGTAAGGTCTTCAACTGAGTTGATTTTTCACATTCCTTGACAGGAATGAACCACACTCATAAGGCAGAGAATGTTGAGTATGATCGCATTCTCTCAAACTTCTAATGCTCTTCTTAATACTTGAATTGTGTCAAAGAGAGCTTCCCTCTGGCGTCCACAATGTGTTCAAGCAATGTGTCTAGATACATCTGGAAGTTCTTTTTAATCAGGCCATTGGTACCCAATACAGTTGGGACTATTGCTGTATCTTTCTCCTCATTTTCTTGGTCTCTGCATCATTTGGTACTAGAGGATCCTCTCTCTATACAATCTACAGAATAGTCGCTTGGTACTGACACTTCTATTAGCAATGCTATTCTTATGCTTTTCTCCTTTACCATAATATAGCAAGTTTGCTTATCGTAAACTGTATTCTTTGTAGACAGCAAGATGAATTAGCCATGACACGTGAGTGGCTTCATCCGATGGTGCCGAATGGACCCCTCTTGCTTAGCTTATGTCTTTGCTCTACTGAACATGTGCGGGAGTTCCCGCATGAGCATTGTCTCATGAGCCTCTCAATCGACTTAGAGTTAAGCTATAGCTAGGTAGTCAACATTCCAGGGAGGCGGACAGGTATTAAGCAAGGCAAACTTGATTTCTCTGTTGACAAGCAGGGTTGAATTAGCCATGACATATGGGGATTCCCAAGCTAAGGGTTGCAGCGGAGCATTTACTGAATAAGCAATCCAAATTCCACCATGGAAAGTTGACTAATAGGTGAACAGGCTCTGCAAAACTGTCCAAATTTACCGTCACTTCTTGATAGACTGTCTAGACAGTAATGGGACAGGAAGGTTTGCACTAATGACCATGTTGCAGCTTTGCAGATCTCTTCGATAGATAATGGCTCAAAATGAGCCACTGATGCAGTTATTGGTCTTGCATGATGATAACCTTAATGGAGTCTGGGATTTGGAGTCCAGTACCATACATTTGCTAGCCGGTTGGACAGAGTGCACTTAGCAACTGCTATATCCAGATGGTTAGGATCGTAAGAGAGGAATAGTTGAGGAATGTGGCTGAGTTCTCTTTCAGTAGAAAGGCAAGGGCTTTTTCCTCTTCAGGTGCATGCAGTCTTGGAAAAACATGGGTAACACTATGGCTTGATTTATATGAAAAACTGACACCATGTTTGGTAGAAATTTGAGGTGGTGTGGAGTACCACCATATTGTGGAAGAACTGCATATATGAAGAGTAATGCACCAATGCCTGAAGCTCACTGATACTCCTAGTGCAGGGGTGGCGAACTCCAGTCCTCGAGGGCCACAAACAGGCCAGGTTTTCAGGATAACCACAATGAATATGCATGAGATAGTTTTGCATAGTTTGGAGGCAGAGCATGCAGATCTATCTCATGTATATTCTTTGTGGATATACTGAAAACCTGGCCTGTTTGTGGCCCTCGAGGACCGGAGTTTGCCACCTGTGTCCCAGTGGATGTGATTGCAAAAAGAAATAACACTTTCCATTTGAGAAAGAGTGGCTTCATAAGCTGTGTAAGAGCCACCTTAAGGTCCCATGATACAGGTGGTTTAGTTTTGGAGGTCTGATATGCAACAAGCCACTCATAAACTATGACACTAAAGGATGAGTGGATATTGGTTTTAAACCAACCTCCCACTTAAATATGATAGGCTGCTGTAGTACTGAGATGCATGTTGACTGAAGAAGTACTAAGACCTGAAGAAGAATGAGAGAATAAGTACTGAAGCAGTTCCCGTGGTTTGTAAGCGAATGGATTCAGTAAGTATCACTGACACCAGAATGAAGCTTTCCATTTAAAGCTGTAAGCCTTCCTGGCAGATACTAAGATGTCTTCAACTTTGTTGGGTAAGGATAGGGATGTGATGAGCAAGCATTCAACATCCAGGCTGTTAAGCTGAAAGAAAGGAGATTTGGATGATACTGACAGCCCCCCTTCTTGAATTAATAAGGTCAGATTGGCTCCTAGAGGAATCGTGGAGCTGATGGACAATTGTACTAGTACAAGAACCATTCTTGCCTGGGCCATGCTGGTGCAATAACAGGGAGATTTTTAAAAAATGCGAGCACATGGACGCGCGATTTTATAACATGCGCACGCCGGCGGGGGTGGGGGAGATTTCCCTAGTTTATGCACGGCGACAGATCGGGCCTCCGCCAGTTCCCTCCCAGCCCGCTCCACTTAAGGAGCGGACTGGGAGGGAACCTTCCTCCTCCTCCCCTACCTACCCTCCCTCCCTCTTCCCCTCTCCTCCCCGTCCCCTTTGAAGGCCCTACCTTTAGTAAATTGTCTCATTTCGGAACTTACGCCACGTGATCCCCCAGCTCAACGGCAAATGACCAGTGGGAAGGTAACTGGCAGAGAGCTAGGAGCAAGGCTTGCTGAGGACCCTTTGTGGAAGGAAGGTTGCACAGCAGGCAGAACCTTGGCACAGGTAAACTGTACAGCAGGTGAAACCATAACACATAATTGGTACCTAATCCATTGTGTGAACTTCGTAAAGAAACATACCTGGGAACTCTCCGGATTTGGCCTGGAGACTCCGGAATTCTTTTTTCTTTTATTTTTTATTAATAATTTTATTGGTTTATATAAACTTACCATCAGCTACAGAGCAATAGGCAATGAAATTCATAGTAAAAGAATAACAGCAAAATAACAGCAAAAGAATAACAGCAAATGTTTCTACAATACAGTGACTGACTAGGAGTATAACATGGTCCAACTCCACCTCCCAGGGCCCTGTCTGGCCTTGGTATGTAAAACCCCCTCCCAGTAACCCCATCTCCACCCGCCACTCCTAACCCCCCAGGTCACCTCGGTCAGGTGCAGCCCTGCCACAGAGGGGGGGCATGCCCAATAACAAAGAGAACATAAAGCTTTGTGGGCCCCCCTCCCCCTTGATTAGGTTATATAGGGTTTCAGCAAGGTCCAAATCCGGTAAAACTTTGGGACAGAATCCCTCCAGATTGCCGTCAGATATTCCATCAAATATATCTGTCGTAATTTGGTTAGTAAATGAGTGCGTGTAGGTACCTCTTGAGATTTCCACCGAGCTGCCACCAGCAGTCTAGCCGCGGTCACCACATAGTAAACAAAGCTTGATGATCATCTGAAAAGGCCGCACAGGGGTATCCTAGAAGCCAAACCTCCGCCCTCTGTGGAAGCTGGACACCCAAAACAGTTCCCAGGCATGTTTGACAGTCCTTCCAAAAAACCTGAATGTGGGGGCACTGCCACCACATGTGAAGGAAGGAGCCTTGCTGAGAGCATTGTCTCCAACACATAGCCAGGCTCCCTGGAAACCACCGGGCCAATCGGGCCGGGGGATAATGCCAGCGATACAGGAGTTTATATCGATTTTCCATCATAGCCGCTGACATCGAGGTCTGTCCTAAATGCCAAAAACAGTCTTCCCATTGGCTCCTGTCTCAGGTGACTCCCAGGTTGGACTCCCACGGGGCCAAATGAGTGGCAGTGTGAAAGTCTCCTCCCACCAATAACTGATATACTTCGGAAATGGTTTTCTGCAATTTGCCAGCCAAAATGCAATAACCTTCAAAAATCGAATGTCTTCGCTGGAGATCGGAGGCCCTTGCACTTGTAAAAACAAAATGTCGCAGCTGAGCGTAGGCTAAAAAATCAGTATTGGGGAGGGCATAAGTATGTTGCAATTGCATGAATGAGAGCATCCCCAAATTAGTGAGACCGCGTTGTGCCCAGCGGCGAAAGACTAAATGAGTCCTCCCACTATCAAAAACCCACAGGTAGCATATGGACGAGAGGGATGAGTATGTCCTGTCGCCCACCAGCGCAGGCCGCCATCATTTCTAGATAGTATAAGTGCAGTGCAGCGGTGGGGGGAAATCCCGTACCTCCCTTGGGGGTACCCCTCCAGACCAAAACAACGTGTACAGGAGAGTGCCACCCACTAAGGCCTGCTCCATCTCGACCCACTGCTTAGGAGAACCTAGATCATGGCAGTCAATCACATACTTAAGTTGGGACGCTACGTAGTAGTGTAGAAGGGAAGGGAGTCCCACACCTCCCTCCCGCCGAGTCCGACATAGCACCGCCTGGGCAACCCGAGGTGGCCGTCGACCCCCAAATAAAGAAAAGCAATTTTCTTTGTAGTGGTTTCAGCTCATGGGTCAGAAGTAGGCACGGTAAGGCCTGAGAAACGTACCCCAATCTGGGCAAGATATTCATTTTGATAGCATTAATCCTCCCAAACTACGAGAACTGCAAGCGTTGCCAGTTGTATAAGTCGCCCAATAGACATCACACTAAGGGTTGGTAGTTTTGTTGCGCTAGCGCATCAAGGTTCAGGCCCAAGTTTACCCCCAAGAAGCTAATGGGACCACGTGTCCATTTAAAGGGAAATACTCGTTTTCCCTCCTGCTCTAATCCCTTGGAGAAATTAACCGGTAATAATTCCGATTTATCAGGGTTGACTTTAAACCCTGAAAGGCGCCCATACTCTTCCAGTAGGGCTTGCATCGCGGCCAGGGAGGTCAATGGGTGTGTGAGCGAAAAAAATAGTATCATCCGCGTAAAGCGAGATCTTATATTGTTGAGAGCCAATAGGGATCCCGTGAACCGCAGGAGAATGACGGATACTCGCTGCCAGTGGTTCCAGACTGAGCGCAAACAGCAGCGGAGACGGGGCAACCTTGCCTGGTCCCACGTCGTATCTGAAAGGTTGTCATTCAGCTACTATTAACTTTTAAACATGCAAGAGGTTCCCGGTACAGCTCCCTAACCCATGTGGAAAAAGACCCACCCAGGCCTACCTTATCCAAGACGGCAAACAGAAAGGGCTAATACACCCTATAAAAAGCCTTTTCTGCATTGATTGTCAAAAAGGCCACTGGATCACCCTCCTTTTTGGAATTATAGATCAAGTTAATCAATTTCCTAATATTATCCGCCGTCATTCAGCCCGGCATGAAACCGGCCTGATCAGCATGAATAAGCCCTTCTGTTCTCCCTCTGAGGTGGAAAGCTAATATTTTGGCCAGGAGTTTCAAATCAACGTTGATCAGCGAGATGGGCCTCTAGGACGCACAATTAGTAATATCTTTCCCCGGCTTAGGGATGATTGTAATACCCGCCACATTTCTGAAGGGTAGCAATTGCCCTCCCTCCCTAAGGTGATTAAACATTTGTGCTAATGGACCATGTAATGAAGTCCTATATTTTTTTGTAGAAAAGGGGGGTGAACCCATCCAATCCGGGGGCTTTTCCTGATTTTAAATCCTTGATTGCCCAATCGACCTCCAATTCAGAAATAGGTTTCCCCATCAAGGACTGCTCTTGCTCAGACAATTTAGGCAAGTCAAGCCCTGTCAGGTATGAGGAGATAACCGACCCAGAAACCTCTACCTCAGGAGTATATAGATTCTCATAAAAGGTTTTAAACTGGGTCCGGATAGCTTCCGAATCTCGCAACAGCTCTCCCGACCCTGATTTAAGCTGATAGATCAGCATCTTAAGTCTCTTAATGTGCAGACGACGTTCTAAAAGGCGACTATTCTTATCTCCAAATTCATAGTATTGCTGTTTTATACAATCCAATCTGTGGGCGAGCGCTGCAGTGTCCAAGCAGCTATCTCATCCCTTTTCTTGGTCAGTGTACTTTGGACATTGAAGCGTGGGCCCTTGGTTGCTATAAGAGATGACACCTCCCACAGGGCGGAGCTCTGTGGGACTTGCAGCGATAGGCTAGCTCTAGGCACAGAGATATATCTTTATTGTACTGCAATGTAGATGGTAACCCGAGGATCGGGAGAACCAGATGATAATGTTCCGTCTGTATTTTGCAGAGTGGAATGGCAGTTCCACAGTCTCACCAGGCCCGCAGTGCAGGGTAGGTCAAGAGTCTATGGAGAGAGAGATGAGACAAAGCAAAGACAGAACTGGAGCGGTAGTACTCACTCTGATGCTGGTAGTTGTAGGAGAGAGCCCCGAGGAGCGGAGGTCTCGGACGAGACCTCTGCTACGGTACCTACGCTCCTTGAGGAGCGTAGGTACCGTAGGCGTCCTGGTAATAGGTAGGCAACCTATTACCAGGACGCCTACCTATTACCAGGTTGCCTACCTATTACCAGGATGCCTACGGTACCTGGTACCTATTACCAGGACGCCTACGGTAATAGGTACCAGGTACCTATTACCAGGACGCCTACGGTAATAGGTGCCAGGTACCTATTACCAGGACGCCTACGGTACCAGGACGCCTACGGTACCCGCTCCTCGAGGAGCGGGTACCGTAGGCGTCCTGGTAATAGGTAGGCAACCCCGAAGGGTAAATAGGAGTGAGACAAGGCCCCTGAGGAGCGGGTGCCTTAGGTGTTCTTGTTGGTAGCAGATAACCCCAGAGGGTAAAGAGGAGCGAGGCAAGGCCCCCGTGGAGCGAGAACCTAAGTCGTCATGGAGCGAGAGTACACAGCAGAAACGTCTGGTAACGTGGAGAGATCAGCATGGAGGATTCCCGCCATGACGCACGTAAAGGACGGGGCTGTGCGCGCGTGCCCTATGTGATCCCGGGAGAAAGATGGCAAACCCAATTGCCCATGCTGGTCCGGGGACGCCGGAGGGGTCGGCGTCGAGAATGGGAGGCAGCCATCTTCCCAAGATGAATGGAGTCAGGCAGAAAAAAGGTAAGCAACAGAGGGCGCAGCTGTCTGCAACTGATGCAACAGTCAGGAGCCCCACCCGCACTGACCCGGGATTCTGTTTGTGGTGGCGTTCCAGTTCCCCCAACTCTATCAGCAGGGCCTCCCACATCTGATTCGTCTGCTTTTTGTGGTGAGTGCCGAGGCTAATTAAATGGCCCCGCATAACCGCTTTCATGCCTTCCCAGACAGAAATTGGGGAGACATCTGCCCCCACATTCAAACTGAAATGGTTGTCCAGCGCCTCTCCTATGCGCTCCTGATATGATTTAAGTTTCAAGAGATAGTCATTTAGTTTCCAGAACTTTCGACTCTGGGTCGCAGAGGGCCCAGCAAAGGTCCATACTATAGGAGCGTGGTCTGACCAGGTAATACATTCAATATCTGTGGCCCCAGTTTGTGTAATAAGGTCTTTGGAGATAAGAAAGACGTCGATAAGCATATAAGAATTATGAGGGTATGAGTAAAAAGTATAGTTTTTGCTGTGAGGGTAAGTCGCCAGATATACACCAACTGACCAGTCTTCATTAATTGGTTTAACGCGAGACGAAATTTCCCCTTCCCCCCCTGAAATTGCATCGAGGTATCCAAGTGGGAGTTTGGGGCAATATTAAAGTCTCCAGCCATAACCACACTAGCACTAGGATACTCTGCTATCCGGCACCTCACTTCCCTCAAAGTCTCTAGCTGTAGAGCAGAGGGGCAGTAAACACTAACTAACATCAGTGGATGATCTTGTACGGTAACATTTAAAAGCAGAAATCGGCCTTCCGGATCTCGATATTGATCCTGTATTTGTGCCACAAAGTAGTGAGCAAAGAGAATCCCCACCCCATGATATATGTGATGGGAGGTAGCGGGTGCAAAATATTGTAGAGGATATTTATGGGATCTGAGCAAGTGGTCATCCCTACGCCTCAAGTGCATCTCTTGAATGAAAGCAACAGAGGCCTGTAAACAAGTCGGCTCTTTAAATAAAAGTTGATGTTTGATGGGCGAGTTCAGGCCTTTAACATTCAGTGAAACATATTTAAGCTCAGCCATACCATCCTGACATCCTCCCCCCAAGCCGTAATTCCCTAGATCCCTGTCTAATAGCTCCGAAAAAAATGCCTGCTGGCCCCAACCGCACGTATCGTTGTATGTACCCCCTACCAACCCCTACTTCAACCCCCAGGCAACCTACCCCCCTCTGGCCCCCTCCCAAACTTTGTCCCTTCCCCTCCACTTCCCAAACCCCCCCTTCCTCCCATCCTGACCCAATATTCTGACCCACCATTAAGGTAGACCCCCTACCTAAGGGAGGCTAGCCCATCACCCCCCCTCCACCTTCTCATAGTCTCTTGGATCGATAGAAAATGAGCGATTCCCCGCCAGCCCACCCAACACCTACTCCAAACAGTATAGAAAAAACTTTAACCAACAATTTAACTGTCATAAGCAGCCCAATGTCCAGTCCAGCAGTGGGATAAATGAAGCCCCCAACAGGGGATGCAGTGTTATCCTCAACAGGAGGTCTCCCTCCAGCGGTCCAGTACTCCTCGAACGAGTGAATGGGAGAAAACTGAGTGCAAGTGAGCATGGGTGTGAAAGTGAGTGGGCATGTGTGTATGGAAGAGGGAGAGAAGTGAGTGTGAGTGTGTGTGTGTAGGTGGGAGAATGGGAGACGTATAGGTGTAAATGAGCAGTGAAAGTGAGTGTGAACATGTAAGAGTGTTAGTGTGTATGAGAGCACTGTGCCATTGCCCCCCCCCCCCCCCAATACACACACACACACACTCATCCCTGGTAATCTCAGGGTGACTGAAAGTCAACTCAAATTTCTCAGATATGCAAAGAAGTGCAAACACTCCTCCACAGAGGGAAGAGAAGGTGATCTCCACTCCAGTGACAAGCAATATTGCGTTTAACAGCAATCAGCATATGACTAATTAAACTGACACCTTTCTTCCTAACAGGATGGAACACCCCATATGGCATACCTAAAAGGATAACTAACAGGCCGATTCAGTAAAGTCTGCGGGAGAGCGGACAAACGCCCGCTCTCCTGGCGCGCACACCGGCCACTCGCCGGTGCGCGCAATTCAGTATTTAAATTAGGTAGTACGGTAGAAACAGGCAAAAGGAGGCACTAGGGACACTAGCG
This sequence comes from Rhinatrema bivittatum, assembly GCF_901001135.1. Lineage (NCBI taxonomy): Eukaryota > Metazoa > Chordata > Amphibia > Gymnophiona > Rhinatrematidae > Rhinatrema > Rhinatrema bivittatum. The sequence goes on from NC_042620.1 coordinate 296,430,711, forward strand.
CATCCATAGCGCCTCCTTTTAGCCCGGAGCGGCGGCTGTCAGCGGGTTTGACAGCCGCCGCTCAATTTTGCCGGCATCGGTTCTTGAGCCCGCTGACAGCCACGGGCTCGGAAACCAGACGCCGGCAAAATTGAGCGTCCTGTTTTCGGCCCGACAGCCGCCAGCCCATTAAAAAAATTTTTTTTTTAACTTTTTTTTACTCTTCGGGACCTCCGATTTAATATCACCATGATATTAAATCGGAGGGTGCACAGAAAAGCAGTTTTTACTGCTTTTCTGTGCACTTTCCCGGTGCCGGCAGAAACTAGCGCCTACCTTTGGGTAGGCGCTAGTTTCTTAAAGTAAAATGTGCGGCTTGGCTGCACATTTTACTTTCTGTATCGCGCAGGCATACCTAATAGGGCCGTCAACATGCATTTGCATGTTGAGGGCGTTATTAGGTGCCACGGGTTGGACGCGCGTTTTCCGCCCCTTACTGAATAAGGGGTAAGGGAAAACGCGCGTCCAAGAGCAAGTTAACAGTGCGCTCCGTCGGAGCGCACTGTACTGTATCGAGCTGAAAAGGATTGAAAGGTAGATCAATACCTGTGAATTTATAAATCCACGATAACATTTCTACCCAATTAATCTGTATTTTATAACATTCCTACCAGATGTGGAAAAAAGAGCCCTCTCCATCATACTCCCTCCAGGTATCATTTCCTATCATACCCATCTTTTTTAACCTATCAGGATTATAGTACCAGTGATAGAATATTTTTTGAGGGTGTAAATAAACCTGTGGATAAAGGTGAGCCAGTTGATAAAGTGTATCTGGATTTCCAGAAATCATTTGACAAAGTCCCTCATGAGAGGCTTCTTTGGAAATTAAAAAGTCATGGGATGAGGGCTCTGTCCTATTGTGGATTAGGAACTGGTTAAAAGATATAAAACAGAGAGTAGGGCCAAATGGTAAATGTTCCCACTGGAGAAAGGTGGAGTGCCCCAGAGATCTGTTCTGGGACCACTGCTTTTTAATATATTTATAAATGACCCAGAAATGGGAATAAGGAGTGTGGTGATCAAATTTGTCAATAATACAAAATAGTTCAAAGTTGTTAAATCACAAGAGGATTGTGAGAAACTGCAAGAGGACCTTGCAAAACTGGGAGACTGGGCATGCAAATGGCAAATGAAATTTTATGTGGACAAGTGCAAAGTGATGCACTTAGGGAAGAGTAACCCAAATTATAGCTACACAATGCAAGGCTTCACATTAGGACTCACCATTCAGGAAAAGGATCTAGGCAGCATCATTGATAATAAGTTGAAATGTTCTGCTCAGTCTGCAACAGCAGCCAAGAAAGCCAATAGAATGCTAGGGATTATTAGGAAAGGAATGGAGAATAAAACTGAGAATATCATAATGCCTCTATTTCACTCCATGGTGCGACCTCATCTTGAGTATGGTATTGTGTGCAGTTCTGTCACCACATCTCAAAAAAGTATAGCAGAATTAGAAAAGGTACAGAGAAGGATGACCAAAATGATAAAGGGGATGGAACAATTCCCTTTGAGGAAATGCTAAAGAGGTTCCTGTAATAGGGCTATTAAGAAGCTATTACAGTTTTTTCTGATTTTTACATTTTTGACCTGTTCCATTCTCGGCAGGCTGAATCCTCTGCTCAGGAGGAACTGTGCACCTTTTTTGGCCAGCATAAGAGGAGGTTGCAGCACCTGATTCAAGTTTTTGAAAGTTTTGCATTTCTCCCTATTTGGGGAAAGGGAGACTTTTTTCTGCCCCCTTCTTTTCCCCTGGAGACTTTTGGTAGCTGTTTCCCCTTCCAGTGCAGGCCTTTGCTCCTGGGAGGCCAACCTTTGTCTTTTAAAGAGGGCCCATCAAGGGAGAAACATCTGGAGACACCCCACGGAGTTTCCACCCCCCCCAGGACACAGGACACTGCCAAGTGAAGTTCAGGATTAAGCGAGGGTCTTGGGGAAAGGGATCCGGTCACTGTTAGGATACCCCAGCCCCTTTGGGACAATTATCTTTCCCTACCATGGAGGGTAAGCAGGTTCCAAGCCCCTGCCTGCAGGGACATTTCCACAGAGTTAGAGGGCATCCAAATTCTAGTTGATGTAAATCTGGGAACGCTGGAAGTATCTGGACACTTTTGTTTACACCGATTGATTCTTTTACAAGGAATTACAGAAAACTTTAATTTGAACACATATCCTGTGAGTCCTGCCTGGTTTGTAGGTGTGTCTGTCCAAAAGAGCTATGGTAACACACACACATGGGAAAACACTACTGCCTGGGCTAGGAAAGTTAGCCTTCACCCCTGCAGAAAGAACCCTCACCTTGGGGATACAGGAAAGGGGAATAAGAAGTGTAAAGACAGCTCCAGTTATACATTCTTTTATGGCCCTTTTGGATTGTGTTCATATTAGTGTGTTTGCCCATCGTTTTACACTTCGTTGTGGGTTTATCCTTTAGGATATGTGCCATCTGCCAAGAAAGGGTTAACACCATTGCTCAGGTGCAGTTGCAGAAATCCACTGCTTATCCCTGGGATAAGCAGCATGGAATCTGTCTATCCCTTGGGATCCTGCCAGCTACTGGTGACCTGGCTTGGCCACTGTTGGAAACAGGATACTGGGCTTGATGGACCTCTGGTCTGACCCAGTGTGGCAAATCTTATGTTTTTTTGTGGGCAGGGTAATTGTCTGAAAGCAAGCTGAACCCCAGTTGGTGGGTGGGAGGTTGCCAGGACAGGGAGCCATGAGGTGCCTACTGGAACCCCAAGGTAGCCAACGGTTCAAGCTCTGATAGGTGACAGAGGAAATGCAAAGACATTATGTGACAGCTGGAAATGTCCCAGGTGATCACAACTTCTTCATTCTTTACACTTTTCTGAGTCATGATCACAGTGCTTTTCTGGTCCAGTGATGTTATAATGTTAACACAGTTTCCAGTGGATGAGCTCTGCCACCCTATTATGTCTTTCTGTATTCAGGCCTTCTGACATCAACACTTGACACCCATCAACAAGGTGTGTAACCGTTTCTAGTTCTGTTTTACAGAATCTGCATTTATCTCTTTTATTATTTTTTTTCTATGCATGCTTTGAACTATTTTATCCTAGTGGCAGATCCTCCCAGTCTGGACATCAGATGTCACTGTCCCTGTAATTTAACACTCTAGTAAGGAGCCATCCATACCCCTCAGTCCCTCCCACCTGGAGAGTCTGGATTGGAGGCCATTTTAAGACACCATGGGGTTCAGTTTGAGGAAGCAGTCAAGGAGTAAAGATGTATTTTTTCCACTTTCTGGTGGGGCCTCCCAGCTTCACTCAAAGGAGCCTGTATTAGAAGTGATGCCTCCCAGTGCACTCCCTGCCCGAGGGTCCTTCTTATAATTCACAGAGAGATAGACTTTTAAGCCTGATACCCTTTAGGGGCAAAAGGGCTCTGACCAGGGGGCCAAAGACCCATGAGCCTACTCAAAACCCTGGGTGTGCAAGCACCAGTGATGGATCCTGCTGCGAGGGACAGTGAGAGCAGAAGACGTATCCAGTTTAACTTTAAAGTATTTTTTGGACTTAAGAAGAGTGGGGAGGTTTTTGGATCTCCCTTCCCCACTGGGATTTCAGAGCGGAAATCTAGCCTGATCCCACTAACTTTTCCCCAAGAGACGTTCCCCAGAAATATCAGAGAATAAAGGATGAAAGAACCTTTAAAGAAGGAAGAATAAGAGCAGGAGACCCCATCCAGATCTCTACCATCAAAGGAGCAGGACGGACTGGGTGTCTGAGGAGAAGACGGCTAAAGGTAGGACACCTCTACTAGGATTCCCGCACAGCCGCTGGGAGAGTTGGTACATTTAAGATCACCATGGATTCTACCCAGAGGTCTGGATAAAGGGCACCTGTCTACCCAGAATTATACCTGCACCATCAGTCAGGTGTAAATTCACACTTCTGGACAATGGGCTTTATTTTAAACTTCATTTTAACACCCAGACCTAGTCCTGTCTGAATCACTTCATCCTCCCACCCCTTGAGAAGCACCTACAGTTCTGACACGCCCTGAAGTTCTTTTCTCATCATCTGAGCTTCCCCCCATAAAAAGATCCCCCCCCCCAGGAACTGAGAGTCAGTGTGGGATGTAATATGCTAGCCGGAGCAACCCCTTGAGAAATAAATTACTTATGTGCCCTAAGGAGCGACACTCCTCAAAAAAAACAGGTTACATCCGTGGTCCTGTACTTCAGTTATAAACCTCTCATCTTCAAGTCTGAGCTCACCTCTCCTTGACCATTCCCTAAGTCAAATTTTGATCCACGTAGGGTTTCTGAAGCAACTTTCTGTGTTTCCCACTATATTTATGCGTTTGCCCATTTATTTCTGTATTTATTTATTTAGGTGTTTTACATACCATCGTTCCAAAATGAGATCACAACAGTTTACAAGATCGGCTTTCAATGACTGGGTCAACAATCCCATTCTGTTTCAATGTTCATATTCTAGGTCAATATAACTGCAAATACATTTTCTAGGGCATATTTATATATAATCTGGTTCATCTCAACAGCAACTGCGTATTCTGAGTCGATACATGGACATCGAGAACAAGTTTTATTTTACTTTTACGTCAGTTCATATGCATTTCTAAAGAGCCGTGTTTTCAGTTCTCGTTTGAAACTCTTTCTTCCTGTTATCTGGCACAGAGGCTCTGGAAGAGAGTTCCATAATTCAGGTCCCGCTATGGAAAACCTTCTGTCTCTTATTTGTGTTAGGTGTGTGTTCCCTGTTGTAGGCATCCTTAGAAGTCCTTTGTTTTGTGATCTTAGTGTTCTCTGTGGGATATATGGTTGAATGGTCCCTCCTATTGAACATGGATTAATAGAAACATAGAAACATAGAAATGACGGCAGAAGAAGACCAAATGGCCCATCCAGTCTGCCCAGCAAGCTTCACACATTTTTTTCTCTCATACTTATCTGTTTCTCTTAGCTCTTGGTTCTATTTCCCTTCCACCCCCACCTTTAATGTAGAGAGCAGTGATGGAGCTGCATCCAAGTGAAATATCTAGCTTGATTAGTTAGGGGTAGTAGCCGCCGCAATAAGCAAGCTACACCCATGCTTATTTGTTTTACCCAGACTATGTTATACAGCCCTTATTGGTTGTTTTTCTTCTCCCATGCTGTTGAAGCAGAGAGCCATGCTGGATATGCATCGAAAGTGAAGTATCAGGCACATTTGGTTTGGGGTAGTAACCGCCGTAACAAGCCAGCTACTCCCCGCTTTGTGAGTGCGAACCCTCATTTCTTCTCCCCTGCCGTTGAAGCAGAGAGCTCTGCTGGATGTGTGAAGTATCAGTTTTTCTTCTCCCCTGCCGTTGAAGCAGAGAACTATGCTGTATATGCATTGAAAGTGAAGTATCAGGCTTATTTGATTTGGGGTAGTAACCGCCGTAACAAGCCAGCTACTCCCCTCTTTGTGAGTGTGAATCCTTTTTACCACATTTCCTCTTGCTGTTGAAGCTTAGAGCGATGTTGGAGTCACAGTAAGCATGTGTATGTTTATTTAATAAGGGTATTGTCTCCAGGCAGTAGCCATCATTCTGGCGAGTCACCCACTCTTCATTGGCGACCTCTTGACTTTATGGATCCACAGTGTTTATCCCACGCCCCTTTGAAGTCCTTCACAGTTCTGGTCTTCGCCACATCCTCCGGAAGGGCAGTCCAGGCATCCACCACCCTCTCCGTGAAGAAATACTTCCTGACATTGGTTCTGAATCTTCCTCCCTGGAGCTTCAAATCGTGACCCCTGGTTCTGCTGATTTTTTTCCTACGGAAAAGGTTTGTCGTTGTCTTTGGATCATTAACACCTTTCAAGTATCTGAAAGTCTGATCCATATCACCTCTGCTCCTCCTTTCCTCCAGGGTGTACATATTTAGATTCTTCAATCTCTCCTCGTACATCATCCGATGCAGATCCTCCACCTTCCTGGTCGCCCTTCTCTGCACCGCCTCCATCTTGTCTTTGTCCTTTTGAAGATATGGTCTCCAGAACTGGATTAATGTTGTTGATAATATTAAAAATTAGAGTTAATACTTTATAATGAATTCTGGATTGTACAGGAAGCCAGCGCAGTTCTATCAGCAAGGGGGTGATGTAGTCAAATTTCCTTGTCCCTACCGGTAATAAGAGTCTAGCTGAGGCATTTTGTAGTAGCTGTAGTGGTTTTGGTAGTCTTGAGGGTAAGCCTCATAAAAGGGAGTTTAGTGCTGGGGGAGTTCTGCACTACTGCGGAGCACAGAATTTGTGCAGAATTTCCCTTCCCCCCCCGCAAATTGCCAAATTCTGTGCAGAAAATGGCAGAGGAGACCCCGGCATGCTGCAAACAGAACAGAGCATGCGCCGTTCGTGGCGAAGATGAAGGCCCCGGTGAGAGTGAGTGTGTGCAGAGAGGTGTGTATAGAGCAGTGGCATAGCCAGAAATAAATTTTTTGGGGGGAGCCCAAGGTTAACATGGGTGGGCAGTTGGCATATAAGTCTAACCCCTACTATTTGTACTCTTATCAATAAATAAAGCCTTAGAGTGCATCTGACAATGGATTTCTAAGAAGTTTTATCATGAGTGTTGCTTTAAAATATTTAATTCTATTATTTCAAGCATTTACCAGTATTAAAAATATCTTATTAATCTATATTAATTTCATACTTATTGCAGTTTATAAATACATATGTAAAAAGTAACAAATGTTTAACAGAAACATCAGATCCAATTATGAAATAAATATAAATGTATTCTTTTATGATCCTCGTTCCAAAAATGCAGAGAATATCATATGCACAATAAAACAGCAATAATCATAATAATCATCATAAGAACTTAAGATTTGCAACAACATACAGACAAAACTGAAATGGAAAGCCTGAAAAACTAGCCTCAGCCCCTGTGAACACTGGAATATCGAAGAAACAGCAAAATACAAATAAATAAGAAATGCCCATTCCCAAAGATGGCATATTCCAATTGCTGAAAGTCAAAATAATTTTTTTTTACCTTTGTTATCTGATCTTATTTTTCTAATCGGTTGGTCCCAGCCTTTTTTTTCCCCTTGTCTGTCTTTTCCTAGTTCCTTTTTCAAGGTCTTTTTTATTCTTTCTGCTTTTTCTCTCTCCTCTTGTCGTCTTTCCTTCCTCATTCATACACACACACACGCACACACACACATACACAGATTCTCTCTCACATGCACTATTTCAAACAAATGCTTTCTCTCACACAGGTTCCCACTCTTGCATGTTCTCTCTCACACACACACAGGCTCCCACTCTCATATGCTCTCTCTCACATGCAGGCTTTCACTCTCACATTTAGGCTCTCACTCGCAGGTTCCTACTCCCACACACTCTCTTTTACCCAGGCTCCTACTTGCACTCATAGGTTCCCACTCTCACACAAAGGTTTCTACTCACACACATCCACACACACACACCCACACACACACAGGCTCTTTTACATACTCTCTCCCTCATGCAGGCTTCCACTCCCACATGCTCTCTCTCATCAACTGTCTCTCACACCCACATGCTTTCTTTCATACATACACACACAGGCTCTTCACTCCCGTGTTCTCATACATACACAGGTAGGCTTCTCTCTCTCATATACACCCACACAGACAGGCTTCTCACTCCCATCATCTCGCTCATACATTCACAGACAAGCTTCCTACTCCCATACTCACTTTCATATATACTCACATCTAGGCTTCTCACTCCCATGCTCTCTCTCTCATACACACAGACAAGCTTCTCATTCCCATGCTCTCTTTCATACACACAGACAGGCTTCTCACTCCCATGCTCTATTTCATACACACACAGGCTTCTCAGTCCCATGCTCTCTCTCATACACACACACACACACACACACACACACACATACTCTATCAGGGCCTCTTCATCTCTTCCTGGAGTCCTTGCTGCAAGGCTTCTTTTCTGGCTGTATGTGTTGAGCTCCATGACGGCACTAAGATGGTCAGGCCTCTCTTCTTGGGCCATACAGGATGAGCTCTGCAACGGCCCTATGATGGTTGGGCCTCTTCTTGGGCCACACGGAATGAGCTCCGCGATGGTCCTGCAATTGTCGGGCCTCTTCTCAGGTGTTGGGCCATATGGGATGAGCTCTGCAACAGCCCTTCAACTGTTGGGCCTCTAGTCTTGGGCCATGCGGGATGAGATCTGCGACGGCCCTGCAATGATCAGGGCTCTTAGGCGTAGGGCTGCGCAGGTGTTAGGGTTTTGAGGTGTTGGAGTGTTGGAGTGGATTCTTGGGTACTGCAGTGATGGCCACTCCCACGGGGAGGAGCCCCATGAGGAACCGCAGTACTAGGCTAGACTCGATACACGCAGACACAGAGAATTTGTATTTATTATACAGCTTGATGGTACTGCCCGGGGTGGCAGCAGTGAGGTAACTCAGTAGGTAGTCCAGGGAGAGGAGGCTGGTCCACGTTCGTGTAGATGGTAGGCAGCGCAGGGTAGAAGAGAGAGCCCCGGATGTAGACTCTCAGCGCTGAAGCTTAAGAAGACACAATCTGAACAGTTAGTTACTCACTGAAGTAGATGGCTGTATTGATGATAATCCTGGCAGGCAGCAGTAGTTGAGCTGTAGGCACCAAGGTAGGGAGAACAGGCCCTCGAGGAGCGAGTACCCATTATCCCAGATAGGTACCTGAAAGAAAGCACAAGGGCCCCTGAGGAGCGGATACCCAGGTTAGAGTTGACCCCGAAGGGTAGAGAGCTTCCAGTGGCTGCTGGGAGCGGCAGAGTAGCTTAGACCGGAGTGAGTCCAATCCGAGTCTGATCCTTGCTAACTCGATTTGTTAGTAAACGAAGGGAAGGCTAAATACCCGGATGGCGTGACTCAGAGGGGACACCCCCGAGGCATGACTCAGAGGGGATGCCCCCGAGGCATGACTCAGAGGGGACGCCCCCAAGGTTCACGCCATGACGTGGATAAAGACGTGGGTGGTGTGCGCGCGCACACCCTAGGAGGCCCTCAGGAAATCCAGGGCAAACACCATTGCCGTTGCCATTCCAGGGACGCTGGAGAGAGTGGCATGAAGACGCGGCAGCAGCCATCTTCCTAAGGCTTGAGGAGAGAGAAGGAAGAAAAGTGAGGCACAGAGGTCGAAGCCTTCTGAGACCAACGGACACAACAGCAGGATGAGGTCTGTAATGGCCCTGTGACGGTAGGATCTCTTCTCGGGCCATGTGGGATGAGCTCTGCGACGGCCCTGTGACAGTCCGGCCTATTCTCGGGGGTCGGGCCACACAGGATAAACTCTGCAATGGCCCTTTGACAGTCGGGCCTCTCTTCTCTGGTTGTACGGGATGAGCTCTGCGATGGCCCTGCGATGATCGGGGCTCTTTTCGAGCAATGGATTTTGTGGGATGAGTTCTGTGACGGCCCTTTGATTGTCAGACTTCTTGGGCCGCGTGGGATGAACTCCATGACAGCCCTTTGATAGTCGGTCCTGTCTTATTGGGCCGAGCAGGATGAGCTCCGTGATGGCCCTGCGAAGGTCAGGTCAGCCCTCGGGCTGCACAGGATGAATTTCTTGATGGCCCTGTATCAGGCCTCAGGCACCAGGTAACTTTGAGTGGGTGGGTCTGAGCGCAAAATGGGTGGGCCATGGCTACGCCACTGGTAGAGGTGTGTTTGTGTGAGAGGAGGGAGCGGGAGGGGGTATGAGAGAGGAGGAGGAGGTGGGGGTCTGAGAGAGGAGAGAGAGTAGAGGGAGGGGGAGGGAGTGTGAGAGAGGGAGAGGGGAGAGAGTGGAGGGGAGAGGGAGGGGGTGTGAGAGAGAGATTGGAGGGTGAGAGCAGGAGGGTGAGCAGGTGAGTGTGAGAGAGAGAGCAGGGAAGGTGAGAGCAGGGGTGTGTAAGAGAGACTGAGGGGGTAAGCAGGAGGGTGTGACAGAGAGCGGGGGGGGGGGGGGGCTGTGCTTGTGTGGATGCCAGAGAGAGGGAGCCTATATTAAGAGATTGTGAAGGAGTGTGTATGTGTGTGTGAGAGATTGGGAGCTGGTGTGTATGAAAAAGGGATCGTGTGTATGTGAGGTGCTAGCCCGAATGAAGGGATTGTGTATGTGTGAGTCAGAGCCTTTGTGAAGGGATGTGTGAGAGAGAGTCATAGCTAGCCTGTGTGAGGGTGTATGTGTGAGAGAGAAAGGGAGCTTGTGTGGGTGTGTACGCAAGAGAGAGGGACCCTGTATGAGGGGATGAATGTGTGCGAGAGAGTGAGGGAGCCTATATGAGGGGGTGTGTATGTATACTAGAGAGAGGGAACGTGTGTGAGAGAGAGAGAGGAACATTTAAGTAATAACTTTTTTCTGTATTAATTTAAAATGTAATTACTTAAAGACTGTCAAATAAATTGTGTTATTTTGACCAATATAAAGTATGCAGAATTTTAAGTTTTTGTGCGTAGAATTTTAAATTATTTTCCACAGAATTCCCCCAGGAGTAGGAGTTGCAGTAATCTATGTTTGAAAATATAAATGTTTGTAAAACAGTGTGGAAGTCTTAGCAATGGTTTCAGCCGGTGTATTATTCTCAACTTGGTGTATCCTGATTGAATTCATTTGCTTATTTGCTGTTTCATTGAAAAGTTCTCATCAATCTGTATTCCTAATTCTCATACTTGATCTGAGGGTATGATGTTAAAATCTTCTAGGTTGGCGGTTTGATTATCGTGGAATTTCTCCTTAACCACATACTTTCAGGGGTTTTTTTGTGTTTAGAGTTAGCTTCAGCTGAGATAGGTTTTGTTGTATTGCCTTCATGTAGGTGGACAGGGTCAAAGCAGTTTTTTCAAATGGTATGTAGAATTGTATGTCGTCTGCATGTAGGAAGAAGTTGATTCCTAGTTTCGCTAGTAATGTACATAGGGGTAGCATTTATATGTTGAATAGTGTAGCCGAGAGTGCTGACCCCTGGGGGACACCTGTATCTATTGGGAAGGTGTCAGATAGGTGATTGTCTAATTTGACTTTGAATGATCTACCTGCTAGGAAGGAAGAGAGCCAATCGATGACCATTCTATCTATTCCAATTTTTTTCAACTGATGGCACAGCAGGGTGTGGTCTACGGTGTTGAAGGCTGCTGTAAGATCAATTAGTACCAGGATATAGGATTCGTCATTGTCAAACCCTTGTAGTACTGGGTTGGTGAAGGAAATGAGTAGGGTTTCTGTTGAGCAGTCTTTTCCGAAACCGAATTGGTTTGGGTAGAGTGTATTATTGTCTTCTAGACAGCTTTCTAACTGTCAGGCCGATACAGTAAGGAGCGGTAGGAGGAGGTGCGTTAGTGCCGGGCGCACCCATGTTTGCCGCACGCACGGTCCGGATCACCTACCGCTCGATACTGTATTAAAATCGCATGCGTCCAACGCGCGTCCATGAAGCGCAATCCATTTTACTGTATAGGCGCTTATACAGCGCCTATACAGTATCCTGGGTGCGCTGGTACCTGTCATTTCAAATGACATTTGAAATGACAGGTACCAGCGCCCGGGGCGGATCGGGCGCTCCCCATGGCTCCCTATTCTCTAAAAGGTAATGCGTGCACGCCGTGACAATGGACATCCAGCCGGGCACTCAGGTCACGGCGTGCGACGTCCGAGGTCACAGCGTGCACGCATTACCTTTTAGAGAATAGGGAGCCATGGGGAGCGCCCGATCCGCCCCGGGCTGCCGAAGCCGCTCTCGCCGCCGCCGGCTGCCCCCGGGAGGAGGGGAGAGAGGACTGGGCAGGTGAGCAGAGCTCATCCCAGATCTGTAAAGTTGACATATTGTTCAACTTTACAGATCACATTTTCATGCCAGGGCAGGTGAGCGGGGGCTGGCGGAAAGTTAGGGGGGGGAGTCAGGGGGTGGCTGGGGCTCAGGGGGAGGATGGCCTGGCCTGTTGAGAGGAAGGAGTCCTGGAGGGGGAGGAGTTAGGGGGTCAGTTAGGGGGTCAGTCAGCCCCTGGGGCTGCTCAGGAGCTGTCAGCGCGGGAGATCAGCATCCATGGACGCGGCCAGGGCAGGTGAGCGGGGGCTGGCTGGGGCTGCTCCGGAGCTGTCAGCGCGGGAGATCAGCATCCATGGACGTGGCCAGGGCAGGTGAGCGGGGGCTGGCTGGGGCTGCTCCGGAGCTGTCAGCGCGGGAGATCAGCATCCATGGACGTGGCCAGGGCAGGTGAGCGGGGGCTGGCGGAAAGTTTGCTCGGTCTTGTCCCGGGGAGTTAGGGGGTCAGGCAGTGAAGTGGGGCTGGCTGGGGCTGCTCCGTGGCCCGTGAGATTTCATCTCGGCTTGCCTGACGCTCCACACTAACGCAGGGGTAGGGGTAGGCGGTAAATTAGCAGGTTAAACGCGCGGCAAAACTGCAGGTTTAAAAAGCGATAATCGGGCCGCACGTTACTGTATGGGAGGGAATAGCTAATCCGATCATTTACATATCATATACATGCCGCCGGCGGAAAGGGTTACCCGTTGATTTAAAGAGGCGGTAAAGATGGGTTAAAGGGGATAGTGAATCGCGGGTTGGACTAACGCGGCCAAATTGTGAGTAGAAAGCGGGTTAGAAGCAGGGTAACCGCGGACTTTAGCAATGAAAGGCAGGTTGGATATTGGTCGATAATTGTCCCAATTATCAATTCTGCCAGTTTTTTCCGTGTCTGTTAGTCCGATTCTCTTCCATTCCCTCCCTTTTCAGGCAGTCTGAAGAAGAGGGGAGTGAGCCTGGGGCAGACAAGGCAAACACTCTGCTCCCTAATTTAACCCTTCCCTCACTGTTGTTCTGCCTCCCCGCCCCACAGTCTGTTCTGTGATCCTGAAGTAGAGACCGCAGCACAAAAAGCAGTTGAATTAGCACAAGACACTTGTGAACAGTGGTGCCAATTGTTAAGGCTTCAAACCTGTGTATACTTTTGGGACAGAGATAAGTGGTAATTTTATAAACTGTGCAGCTACCACCCCACAGTTTATAAAACACTGCTCACACGTTTCAAATCTGTGCTAATTCAGCTCCTTTTTGTAGCTGTTACCCAGGGCTTAATTTCTGGCTGAATGACCTTGAACTGTGTTCTTCGACCTTTTTCTTTTCCTGGGACTTGAGGAAGTGGAGCTGAGCCAATAGCGTAAATCAGTTTTGGCACGTGAAGGATGCCTGAGGGTTGAGCACTGGTGGGGGCTAGGGATGGAGGGATCACTGGAGTAAGGAGAAGGACGAGTGAGTTTGGATCTGTGCTTGGGAGAGAGTTCACCCCCAGTCCTGGCCTCACCCTCTCGCACAGGTCACTCCTGCCTCCGAGCCCACTCCCCGGACCCTCAGCTCTACAGTTCCACTTCCTTTTTGGTCTACAAATCAAGTCCTGCCCAAAACTATAGAACAATGCAGGAAGTGCAAGTTGATTGGTAGTTTGTATCTTGTTTTGTGTTGTACAGCACCTTTCAAAATCAGTTTCATTCTCCTACAGTATTCTTTACGGATCTTCTCTCTCAGTAACTTGTGCTGAGTTTGTGCATTTTCATCCACCCCTAGATATTTGTATGCGCCGTCTTGCTCAAGTTCTTTTAAGCTACAGCTCTTGGTCAAAGAGATCTTTGCAGTTTTGCTTAATTTTCCTTTATGGAAAGTCGTTTTAGCGTATTTATCCAGGCCGAATGTCATCCTGACGTCATCTGAGAAACTTCATTACTCTGAGCTGTTCCACTAAATGACGATCACAAAAGCTATAAAGCTTCAAGTCATCTACAAACAGTAGGGTGCGATGGCTGTGGATCATTAATGTCTCTGCAATTAAGGTGAAATCCCTAGCCCAAAGAGTTAATAAGAGGATTCAGTGCCAGGAAAAACGAGTGGTGACCCTGAAATATTCCTCACTGGATCTTGATGTTAGGAACGACATATTGTTCAACTTTACAGATCACATTTTCATTGTAAACTCAAATCAATCCAGAATTCATTCTGCACACTTATCACTGAGTGACGACTGGGACTTCCTCCCCACAAAGATTGTGAGCGCTGCTTCCGCAGCATCTCCACTGCTGCTCAGATTGGGGAGCAGAGTCCTGGCCTGGTAAACGAGCCCCTTTGCATGGCAGTGTGCAGCATGGCCGCTGAGCCACCTGGCTGGCCCAGTATACTAGTTTAAAGTGATACAGGGTGAGTATTATTACCTGTCGTATGTAGAATTATTGCACAATGCATGGAGGGATGGGTGCAGCTTTCTTTTAATTACCTGTTCTGCCTCACTTGCCTGTCACATGATTCTGTGATGAACACAAACTTATATATATCCCGTCTGACAATCCTAATCTGACAGCATCGTGGAATGGTCATACGGACTTGTACATATCACTTCCACATCTCTTGGCAGCTCGTGCTTGTCATTGGCGACAGTCCACGACCCTAGAGGCTCCTGGCTTGGAGCCCTGGCTGGGTTGATTATATATTGTAAAGGCCAATGGCAAGGTCATCATTGATCCACAAGTGACCTGTTTTGGTGTCTTGGGGTTCTGGTATTCCAGCTTCATGCTCAAGGCTTATTGCCAAGAGCAGAACCCCTTAGCGCCATCGTGGGCTGGTTACGGATGACTCCCCATCTGTTATCGTCTAGTAAATGATATAAAAACCTCCTAGCAATATGATAAAGCATTAATGTGACAGGACCTGAGGGTCACAGAGATCCTGTTAAGAGTGACTGCCTGACAAACCATCCATCTCCACAGCTGCCCTGCAGTTAAGGAAACGTCATGCGACTCTTGCCACTGAAACAAATTCTATTGCAGCTCCAAATATTTCCTGTGCCCTTCTGTTGCCAGACACATATTGATATTACGGTCTCTACTTTTGCATAACTCTTTCAATCCTATAAAAAAAAAATTTTGTTTTATTTTTAAATGGTTAAAGTAAATGGTGAACATTTAACGTTGGAAGGAAAAACAGACAGACAGACATATGTTCCAAATATCCCTGCACTTCTCTAATATTTTTCAGTGGGATAGGGGGAGGTGTAAAGAAAGACTATGTCATTCCTGCAGAGGCTGCTACATTCTCTGCCAGGGGTAGTCTTCACTAAGTTGGCAAGCTGCAAGGTGCCTGGGTTCATCAGCAAATTTTCAAAGGGAAAGTACTCCATAGTTTCTTTTGGGAAATCTTGCTGAACCTGACGTAGGCATAAAAGTAGCCACATACTTTGTGCCTGATATAACCGAGATAAGGGTTAATTGGGGGAAAGGGGGGGGGCAGGACTACAGGCCTATATTTGAAAATTCCATCTGCACGTAGCAAATTGCCCCTGACTCCATCCTGCCTCCCAAAACTCTCACTTTTTTTAAACAGTAAAATGTAGCCACTTAGTGAAACCAAGCAGCTATATTTAGTTACTCTGCACAGCGTAATTATCAAATCCTTTGATCAAGCAGGCTAATTACGTAGCCTGCTAGACCATTCTGTGAATATCCCCCCCCTCCCCATGCATAACGTGCAGATCATTGCATCATGAATGAACAAGATCTCTTCATTTTTGGGCCTTGTATGTAAATGTTAGCCCCGGTCACTAGGGGAGAGGGGCAGTCAGAGAACTGTCGCTGAGAGCGCAGTGTTCCTTGCCTCTGCCTGCATCCAGGACCAGATTTAAGAGCTTGGTGCCCATAGGCAGGGTTAGAGAGTGGGAGGTGGAAGACCCTGGAGATTTGAATATCCCTTCATCCCCAAGCATCCTCCAGAGTCTCAGGGTGTCACAGAAGCACCCCTTTGACGTGGACTGCTGAAGCAGACCTCTCCCTGGCATCTCTGCACTGCTCTTTGTCCTGGGTATTTGGCACCTTCATAATTTGGCACCCTAGGAAATTGCCTATGTCTAATTCCGGGCTTGCCTGCATCTCCTGCCGCAGAATACGACACTATGTCTGCGTAAGCAACCTATGCAGACCTCAGGCTCCTAATCTAAAGCTGTGCTAAGTGTAAGTCTTAAGCCTTTCCTCACTCATGCTGGGTGACCTTCACAATTTGGTGATAATGGTGGTGTCACGGTTCAGCGGGCAGGAGTCAAGGATCACCCCTGCAGAAGCGGCACTGGGCTGCAGGGCAGGACTGGAGGCTGGGCTGGTACTGCGGGCAGGCAGAAGCTGGATACAGGCAGGGTTGGAAGGCAAGACAGAAGGCTTGGGTAGGTTGCAAAGCAAGGCAGAAGGCCCGGGTAGGCCACAAGGCAAGGTGGGATAACAAGGCAAGTCTGGCCAGGTTAGAGAGCCGAGGCGACTCAATGAAGAGGCACTGAGGGAATGGACAGGCTGGGTTATGTAGGGCTGGAACTGAGGTGACATGTGATCCGCAAGGAAGTAACTTGCACAGCTGTGAGCAAGGCTTGCTGAGGACCCCTGGTGGAGGGGAGGCTGCACAGCAGTCAGAACTGTAATAAGTTTGATTGGTCGAATGTGGCAAGGTGAGGCACATGCAAGATCCAAGCAGATTATATGGATGACCAAACACACAAGACAACTGTTGTGTTGTGTGTTCTGGTAACGGCTGCATATGATATCGTGTGTATCTCCCGCTTCATCCATGCCTTACTCTGAGGCTGTGACCATACTAAAAACTGTATTTCCCAATCAGGATGACTGAAGTTGCTCAGAGATTTCAGTTCAGCAAGAAGAATCAGTGCCCTCACACACGGGCCGATACAGTTAAACCCGCGGGAGAGCCGGCGCTCTGAGGCGAGCGACTACTCTCCCACCGTGCGCCCAGGCCACTCTCCTGGGCGCGGGATCAAGTATTTAAATGAGGCCTGCGGTAAAAAGAGGCACTAGGGACACTAGCGCGTCCCTAGCGCCTCCTTTTTGACAGGAGCGGCTGCTGTCAGCAGGTTTGACAGCCGACGCTCAATTTTTCCTGCGTCGGCTCTCGAGCCCGCTGACAGCCACGGGTTCGGAAAACGGGATGCCGGCAAAATTGAGCGTCTGTCATCCGACCCGCAGGCTGCGGGCACATTTAAAATTTTTTTTTTTTTAAATTTAAAATTTTTTTTATCTTTGGGGCCTCTGACTTAATATCGCTATGATATTAAGTCAGAGGGTGTACAGAAAAGCAGTTTTTTCTGCTTTTCTGTACACTTTCCCGGTGCCAGCAGAACTTACTTTCTGTATCCGCGAGAATAACTAATAGGGCCATCAACATGCATTTCGACGTGCTATTACCCCTTACTGTATAAGGGGGAAAAATAGCGCGTTGAAAACACGCGGCCAAACGCGGGCTAACAGTGCGCTCCACAGGAACTGTACTGTATCGGCCTGACAGTGAGGAATGTAGGTTTTTGCCATCCTTGGGTACTGTCGGTGCCCCTCCCCCCTTACTGGGTTCACGAGACCATCCCAGGAGGATGCAAGAAAGTTTAGCCGGGGAGAAAATGAGCAGGCTGCTGCTACCTGCCATCAGTTAAGCTGCCGCCACAGGCCAGGAGAGCACGCGTGGGGCCCATTACGGCCCTGAAAACTTCACCCTACATTGCTGCAGACCAGGAGGAGGAGGGATGGAGGAGGGGCTGTTCACACCCATTAAAAGCCTCAGACCTCATTACCACGTGTTTAGCGGAAGTGGGGAAGGCAAGAGACTGACTGCAGCCTTCGAGAATCATAAACCCCACTGCTGCACTTTGTGAGGATGCTGGGAGGGGGGGGGAGCGAGGGGTCAGAATTTTTGCGGGGGGATGGGGGGGGGGGGGGTTATCAGAATATTTGTAACCTCGCTAGTATCTGGGTGTCCCCTAAATAAGAAAGGAGAGGAGAGCTGGATTATCACAGAGGTGGGAAACGTTTCCCACTTCTGCCACGTGCTCGGCCACCGGCCTGACGGAGAGAGAGAGAGAGAGAGAGAGAAGAGGAGAGCCGGCCCAGAAAAGCGAGTAGAATGGCTCAAAGGAAGAAAGGAGGAACTGTGACTGGAATTGACAGTATGAGGGGAAAGACAAAAGGGAGAAGGAGGGCAGAAATGGAGGATAAAGAGGGAGACGGGAATCCATGATTGACCTGGCTAAGGGGAATAAGAGCAGGTGGCAGTTAGGCATCACACTGGACAGAGGTAGAGAGAGAGAGAGAGGGAGGGATAGAGGAAGACCATGGTCCAGGAGGGAAGAAGGGAAAGAAGATCACCAGGGATGAAGGAGAAGCCAGGTGTGGATATAACATTACACACAAAAGTTATTTAGGGGACACCCAGACAGTCATGGAGATCTCATTATCTTTCATCCCACTGAAAAGCAGGCTATTGTTTTGCTTTCAGTAACATCTGAATTATTTTGTGACTATCATTTTCTTTAAGTGTTTGTAAAAATCATAAAAGAAAATAATAACGTATAAAAGAAAAGAAGGCTAACGGGTCAGTTTTTAGGAAGGATATATTTCAAAACTTTCTCCTTGGGTAAACACCAGTTTAGCCACGTGAAAAGGCCCTTTTGAAAATTGCTATCCCCCGCCACTGAAGGTAAAAGTAGCTGTGCTGTGAACAGCAGGCAGGACCTTTCCCTGCAGGCAGAAAAGGAGCAGGGCTAGGCTGGGAGAGGGCAAGTACATGCAGGGATTGAATTTTGAAATCCTGGCTCCCACCTTCATGCATGATACTTTGCACCTGCTTCAAAAGCTGATGAAAGGCACACGGGTACAAAAGTACTGGCTTTCCCCCGCCAGCTGAGTTTTCAAAAAGAAAACTCGCTGGACAATTTTCCTTTGAAAATTAGGCTGCAGGTCTGCAGGTACCGGTGCTGATCTTCTGCCGGGTCATGCTAAGTTGCCAACCTGGAACGTTTTTTTGAACTCAC
This sequence comes from Rhinatrema bivittatum, assembly GCF_901001135.1. Taxonomy (NCBI): domain Eukaryota; kingdom Metazoa; phylum Chordata; class Amphibia; order Gymnophiona; family Rhinatrematidae; genus Rhinatrema; species Rhinatrema bivittatum. The sequence goes on from NC_042620.1 coordinate 296,449,576, forward strand.
TTCCTTTTCCCCCATTGCAGCTGAGGTGGAAGGTGAAATGGCTTCAACCTTCAATTAGTTTTGGAGATTGCCTTCTGTGCCTATTCAGTTTAAATCAAAATGTTATGCATTCCGAATGATTCTGAAGTGCATCTCATTATTTATTTTGTTATGGCATGCAAAAATTAAAGAGAAGTGTGTGTGTGTGTGTCCGTGAAACTTTCAGAAGCTCAAAAAGGGTCCATGTTCCCTGAAAGATTGGAAACCTCTGCCCTAGAAAGTCAGACACCACCAATGAAATTATCAGGGCCTAACTCAAAACAGAAATAAAGTCATAGGCAGTGGAACGTGGTGGGCCTACCAACGTTTTGCCCCACATGGAATCAACTGGGGCACTAAATAAAACTCTGATAAAATATACAGCTTCCCACTATAAGTTAAGTAAACGATGTTCCTTTTTTTTTTTTGTAAATCTCTTTTATTCAAATCTTGTTAATCTGTCGTTAATGAATGTTACCCCCCAGGTTCTCCGTAAACCGACCTGATATGATCCATGTCATGAAGGTCGGTATATAAAAGAATTAAATAAATAAAATAAAATTCAAACCACAGAGAAACAGCAGCACAGTCTTGCCGCAACCATTATATTAACTTTAGTCAAAAATACTAATTCAAATACTCAGACCGCCTAACTGCATAGAAACAAGGAAAGAAAGTAGAGAGGTAGGCAGACAAGCTGAGAAAATAAAAAGAAAGAAACAAAACCTTCTCTGAGATTCGTTTATATGCCTCCCAAAAAGGAGAACTCCGTAACAACCCACCCCAGAACAATGCCCTCACCCACACTCACACCACACACACACACACACACCCATCCATACATACATACACACACCACGCTGATTCCTAACAACCTCCTAAAACAATTTGGTCATTTTCTCCCATAAGGTGAAATACCCTTGCAGCATAAGACGTTGCTTAGGTGCATTATAGACTGTCGCCTCAATAGTTCCAACTGTGCCATCTGCAGCATCCGAAAACTCAAAACATGGCTTTTCACTGAGGCATTCACGTAGTACTCATCATCAAAATTCACTCCTATTGCCTCCCTGCACAATCCCCATTGCTGACTATACTCCTTTCCCTACCACACAATGCTTTTCATTCCTCACCTCCTCTCAGCTCTCCCCCTACCCCTCTTAACTCCCCCCATTAGTCCCTCTCCTCCGTCCCTATCATTCCCCTCTCTCCCACGTCCCTGCTCCTGACAGACCCCCCATTTCTAATGTTATGATCTCACATATGATAACTATCACTCATAGTCGCTATCATCTTGGAAATCCAACTTTGCGCCAATATTTACATAACCACACTAATGTACATTCTGTATATAGTTCTTTACAACCTATGCTATATAACCACACCAATGCATTCTCTGTAAATAGATCCTCGCAACCTGTGCAACTCCTCCTTCCCCTCCCCTATGCACCCCATGCAATTAATCTTTCCCCTCCCTTTACGCACCCTATGCAACCCTTTTCCCCTCCACATTGCAACCTATGCAATTCGTCTATCCCCCTTCCCCTCCCCTCCCCTCCCTTTTCCCACCTCCTTACATCCTTCCTACTCCTCCCCCCAAACATTTCACTCAATGTTATCTCAGCTATCCAACAACTTCTATTTAAGTTTCATTATTAAGCCTCGTTGCTAATTGTATAGTTTTAATCACCGTTTTCTTATAAGTTCCATGTAAAGCCTCTGTTTGCTGATTTTGAAGTTATAATGTAAACTGAGCTGATGTTTTACTACGAAGTCCGGTATATAAAAGCCACAAATAAATAAATAAATAAATAGCATCAAATCTTTCCAAGCCCCCACAGAAGACAGGATCTCCGTTTTCCAATTAAGCAGAATTTGCTTCTTAGCCAACACAAAGGCCACACACAAAGGCCACACATAAAAACTTTTCTCCCCGCTTGAGGCAATCGTGAACCCTTGTCCACCAAATGGGGCAGATTTTAAAAGCCCTGCGCGCATAAATCTAGCTGGATTTACGCGTGCAGGGGACTTGTGTGCTGGCACGCCTATGTTGCATAGGCCGCCGGTGCGCGCAAAGCCCCGGGATGAGCATAAATCCCAGGGCTTTGCTTGGGGGGCATGTCGGGGGTGTGTCGGGGTGACGCGGCTTTCCGGGGGTGGGGGCCGTGGGCGTGGTGCCGGCCAGAGGGCGTTCCGTGGGCATGGCCGAGGCCTCTGAACCAGCCCCTGGGCCGGGGAATGGCGGGCCGGCAGCCAGCTGGCGTGCGCAAGCTACACCTGCCTCAGGCAGGCGTAACTTTCTGAACAAAGGTGGGGGGGATTTAGTTAGGGCTGGGGAGTGGGTTAGGGAGGGGAAGGGAGGGGAAGGTGGGGGAGCAGGAAAAAAAGTTCCCTCCGAGGCCGCTTCGATTTCGGAGCGGCCTCGGAGGGAATGGAGGCAGGCTGCTTGGCTCGGCACGCGCAGGTTGCACAATTGTGCAGCCCCCTGCGCATGCCGACCCTGGATTTTATAACTTGCGCGCGGCAGCGCACGTATATTATAAAATTGGGCGTAGATTTGTTCGCACCGGGTTGAGCGAACAAATCCTCGCCTGTGCATAACTTTAAAAATCTACCCCAATGTGAATAAAAAAGTGATCCTGACCATGCAATTTCACATCCAATAACCCACAATTCTGCCTCCAGTAACTACACAATATAGCATAACCTATAAATGTGCATAACATTTAGGGGCAGATTTTAAAAGCTCTGTGCACCTAAATCCAGCCGGATTTACGCGCGCAGGGGACTTGCACGCCGGCGCGCCTATGTTGCATAGGCCGCTGGTGCGCGCAAAGCCCCGGGACGCGCGTAAGTCCCTGGGCTTTGCTTGGGGGGGCGTGTCGGAGCATGTCGGGGGCGGCGCGGCATTCGGGGGCATTCTGGGGGCGGGGCTATGGGTGTGGTGCCGGCCTGGGGGCATTCTGGGAATAGGGGCACCGACATGGGGGCTGCATGGAGTTTTAAAAGTGGCAAACAATGCCGATGAAAAAGCGAAATGGAGCGAGAGCAGGTGGACCTGACTGAGTGCCGGATGCGACGGACTGGCGGTGGGAAATCTGAAGTGGTTAAAGCGGCAGCTGCTGATAAAGACTAACCCTCCTGAGTGATGCTGAATGAGACTGGGATGCTTAGAATTTCACTTGCGAGGGGGGAGTGACTAGGGGGTATTGTATTTTATAGGATGGTAATTGTTGCATGTTTGGGATGTTATTGACGGGTTTCTTGTATGCTGTTTAGACAATGCAGGGGTAAATGGTGAGGGGAGATGTTGGAACCGCGTTTCTTCCTCCTGAGGAATCTTTGCTGGGGGTGGAAGGAGCAAAGAAGTAGTGGGGTGTTTGCTATATGGGGGGGAGGGAGGTGGGGAGCAGTTCTGGTAGAGGGTTGGAGGGAAGGGAGGGGGTTAGGGATGTAGAGGGGAGGAGGGTCAGCGGAGGTAATTATGATAGCAGCTCTGAACAAGATTCATGGGGGTATTAAATTGCTCTCTTATAACGTTAAGGGGTTAAATTCATATATGAAGAGGCAATTGCTGTTCAAAGTGGCATCCCATTTGCATGCGGCCTTAGTCTTCCTACAGGAAACACACGTCCGGAAATGGGATGAACGAGTCCTGAATCATAAGGGCTTTGATCATGTGATTGTAGCATCCTGCAAGGGGGGGGAGGTGAGGGTTGGAGATACTATTGTGAAAAATGTTAAAAGCAGATGTAGGTGAATATTATAAAGATGAGAATGGTAGATCTGCGATCATTCATATTAAATGGGGGGGGGGGGGGTATTGGTTTCCATAGTTTATGTATTACTTATTTATATTATTTTGTATACTGATATTCTGTACTCAGTCATACTGGTTCACAAATATAAAAAATAAATACAATACAAAAATTCATAATAAAACTCATATGCAATATACAAAAATCTAAAAATATTTAGATTTTTATATTCTGCTCTTTGCAGCACTTCAAAGCGGATTACATTCAGGTACTATAGGTATTTTCCTATCCCCAGAGGGCTTACAATCTAACAGGCCGATACAGAATGGTGCGCTCGGCCGAACACACCATTTAGACCCTGTTTGGCCTCGTGTTTTAGACGTGTGTGGAAAATGCGTGGCCAACCCCCCTGAAACTAATGGCGCTCATCACATGCAAATGCATGTTGATGAGCCTATTAGTTAGTCGCCCGGAAGACTGAAAGTAAAATGTGCGGCCAAGCTGCACGTTTTACTCTCAGAAATTAAAAGTTGGAAGCGACCCTGAAAAGTGTACAGAAAAGCAGAAAATTCTATACCTATACCTATAAGATATTAAGTCGGAGGAACCAAAAATTAAAAAAAAAAAAAATCTGCCCACTGGTCGATGGGTTTGAAAACAGATGCTCAATTTTGCTGGCGTCTGTTTTACGAAACCCATGACTGTCAGCGGGTTCGAAACCCGACGCTGGCAAAATTAAGTCTCAGTTGTTGGACCTGCTGACAGCCAACTCTTCTGCTAATAAGGAGATGCTATTGTCCCTAGCACCAGGCCTCATTTAAATACAGAACCAGTGCCCAGGCACCTCTCCTGGGCTCATGTTAGGAGAGCAGGCACCCAACTTGGAGCACCAGCTCTCCTGCACCTTTTACTGAATCAGTTTGTATGGGAGGCAATGGAGGGTAAAGTGACTTGTCTGAGGTCACAAGGAGTGATACCAGGACTTGAAGCCTGCTCTCCTGGTTCATAGCCTGCTGCTCTAACCACTAGGCTATTCCTCCACATGCCATAAAAGTTAATAGTTAAACTGAAAATATGAAAACAGATAACAATAAGAATAGAAATAAGTGTAAAATAAAATAACATTGATAAAACACAATGAAAATAAAATAAAAGCAATAGTAGTCTCTCCCTATGGTCGTTAACACAGCCTTAGATAAAAGTCTAAAACATAACACAGTCACTTAATCTCTTCTCCAAAAGCCTTTGTAAAGAGGCAGGTCTTAAGATCTTTTTTAAAAGTTTGATAATTAGGTTGAAGTCTCAGTTCACTAGGAAGAGAGTTCCATAAGCCTGGGCCCGCTATGGACACTGCTCGCTCTCTGACTTTAGTCAAATGGGCGGATTTTACCCATGGAATTTCCATGCATGAAATACCGAGCAGGGGCAATTTTATGAGGAGTTGGCTGAACACATATTCTCAAGTAGGCGAGGGCTTCAACCTGGCATTAAAACCTGGCTTGGCCACCTCTTCACCTTTGGGAACGGGGTTGGAGAAGGTACAGGGGGAAGCTATGGCATATGATAAAATCACTAAACCTTATGGATTATACCTCTTATTCCCATCCCCATGGGAGGTACTCCCGTGTTGACTGCTTCTTAGTGGAAAGTTCTCTGATGGGGGAGGTGAGGGGGGAGGGCTGGGATCAAGAATCCATCGGGGTCAGATCATGCCCCGGTGTGTTTAAAAATGGGGGTGAGGGTGTCGGATCCTGCAAGATTAAAAAGGCTCATTGGAAACTTAATGCTGTGTTATTAAGGGACGAGAACATTGTTAAAAAAAAAAAAAAGTGGGGGAAGCGTTAAGAGAGTATTTGAATATTAATCAAAATAGGGAAGCTCGTCCTGGTCTGGTAGAGGATGGGTTGAAGGCATTTATTAGAGGCAAGCTGATGTCGTGGGCTTCATGGGAGAAGAAGGAAATAGGGTGGCGATGTTAGTTTTGCAGATTTAGACAACTGGAGATGCAGCATAAGGAAACGGGCTTCCAGGAGGGATGGTGGCAAATGGATAAGGTGAGGAGGGAACAAGAGGATTATATCAGATGGGTTCCATAAACCCCAAGCTTAGGCTGTTGAAATAAGAATATTTTGAATTTAGCATCAAGGCCACTAAAATGTTGGCGAGCAAGTTAAAAAAAAGAAGATGGCACATGCGCAGATTTCCTGCATTAGGGAGTAAGCAGGGAGAGCTGGAATATATCCCCGGGCAGGTAAGCAGGGCCGGAGAGAGCAGGAACTAGACCCGTGCCAGCTAAGAAAAGCAGGCCCCAATGTAAGGCTCTGATGTGATACTTAATAAGAGAAATCGTTTGCTAAATTTCCCAAACAATTTTTATTTATTTAAGAAGGCTTTATGAGCTTTTTTGTTAGCAAATTCTTCAATTACAATTGAAAGTTTTATTTATACATGTTAGAAATCGATATATTTAGCTTTTTTTTTTTTTAATTTTGCCCAACAAAAGTAGACCCCTTGAACATTGAAGGCCCTAGCCAAATGGCCATGCTGGCGCCCCCTCTCTCCTGGAGTGCGGGTAAGGGAGTGTTTTAGGCAATTCTTTTTTTGTAATTATCTGTTTATTGCATGAAAAACTATAACATAATAACAACATACAACCATCAGTCGTTAAACCCTTATGCATGTAAGATACAGCCTGGAACCGTAATACAGATTACCACACGCAACATAGAAGAGAAGTGAAAGAACATTTCCCAGAAGAAAACTTACAGATTACAACAGTAACACTGGGCAACATTGCTCTGAGTACGGGGAGATTTCAAAGTTAGAAATTCTACAGGCCATTAAAACACTGAAACTGGAAAAGATTCCAGGATTGAATGGCTTTACTATCTATTAAATATTTCGGAATATATTGGCGGAGCCCTGAAAAGATTTGTTTAATGCATTACTGGGGAATGATGGACTCTCTCCGTCCATGAAAGAGGCTGGCATTGTAGTGCTTCCCAAGGAGGGGAAGAATAAGACAAATTGTGGTTCATATAGAGCCCATATTGCTACTAAACATTGATATAAAAATATTAGCAAACATTTTGGCCACTAGAATAGCTGGTGTGATCCCAAGGTTAGTGCATGAAGATCAATAGGTGCTTATTCCTGGGCGACACACTACTGATAATATCAGAAGGGTCTTAAATTTAATTGGGATTGCACAGAGAGAAAAAAAATCCCAGCAGTCTTGTTAACAATTGATGCGGAAAAGGCTTTTGATAGGGTGCACTGGGAGATTTTGTGAGCAGTTTTGCAGAAAGTGGGACTGGAAGCAATTATTGTAAATGGGTACAGCGATGGGTACAATGGCCCTGCAGCGAAGCTGAGAGTCAGCAGTGGTTACTCAGAGGCTGACCTGGGAAGGGGGACGAGGCAGGGCTGCCGTCTGTCCCCGCTGCTTTCTGCGTTAGCTATGGAGCCTTTTGCATCGACAAATCAGGACACACAGGACCTTAAGGGAGTTCAGGTGTGTTCCAAGGAGTATCGTTTTCACGCTGTCGGATCCTGCTGATTCCCTCGCGCCCTGATGCAGGAGATCGATCGGTATGGACAGGTACCGAGGTTTAAAGTTAACCATACTAAATCAGATATTTTAAATATAACAGTCCCAGATAGGGAAATTGAAGTACTTTGGGGGCAATTTCCTTTTATGTGGGTGGCTAAGGCTATAAGATACTTAGGGGGTTATTTTCTAAACCCTTATGGCATGCAAAAAGGGCCTTTTTGCATGCGATATGATGCAAATTAGGGGGAGGGGAGGAGTCAGGGAGGGGAGGAGTCAGGGCGGGGAGGGGAGGAGTCAGCGGTGTTTTCGCTGCCGGCGATAATGTTACTAACATTATCGTCAGCAGTAGCGCGCCGAATAGCACCACATTTTGTGGTGTCGCTATTCGGTGCGAAAGCCGGCAGCCGGTGCAAAGGCTGTGGGCTGAATTATACCAATTTGACAATCTGGTCTAATGAGCCTAGATCCTGTTTAGAAAGAATTAGAATATTGAAAATGAACGCATTGGCTCGCCTATCCTACTTGTTTCAAACTCTCCCAATTGAAGTGCCAAAGGAATTGCTTAATCAAATTCAGAGGAAATTATTGGGTTTTTTATGGAGGCATAGAGCCCAAGGGTGAGTCGTCATATTCTCTACAGGCCCAAGGGTTTGGGGGGCTTAGGAGTCCCTCAGTTGGAGAAGTATCATGCAGCATTACATTTGTGGAGTAGCATCAGAGAAGGGATAGAGATAGAACAGCACACCGTGCACTTGACTCCCTTGCATATATATCCTTGGGTAGAGAAAAAATGTAGGTCTCCAGGAGAGATTTGCAACTCATATTTTCGCATACTTTGATGATGTGGGATAGATATTCCTTGCAGCTGGTATCACACCTATAAGATATAATAGGGGATTTATGGCAGGGATATATGGGAGAGTTTTTTAAAAAATGGGAAAGGCATGGCTTAACGGTGTTGGAGCAATTAAATCTCAAAGGGTCTTTGGTAAGGTTTGATGAATTAAAGGATAAGTTTCAGGTATCAAACACAGACTTATATGCTTTTATCCAAGTGTGACACTATCTGGATCACTCCATTGGGCAGGCAAGCTTGGGGAAACGGGCATCAGCGATGGAACTACTATGTTCAAAGAATATCAGTTTAAAAGGTTTGACGTCTACGTCATATGAAACTTTGCTAGACAATCCTAAGACAAAGCTAAGCTTTGAAATGGCTTGGGAGCGGGATCTACAAGTGGATTTGGGTACTGAGGTGTGGGAGGATATTAAGGCTTCGGTAGTGAAAACATCCTTGTCGGTACCACTGATTGAGAATACATTAAAGGTGTGTTATAGATGGTACCTCACTCCCTATAGGGTACATAAAATGTATGGTGGAGAATCCTCTAGATGCTGGAGGGGGTGTGGGCACAATGGGGCACATATGGTGGAGTAGTTTGGGTATAAGTACATTTTGGAGTCCAAAAGTTCTTCAGACTCTTACGGGGTGGTCTATAAGATGGGACCCCTTGGTGTTTCTCTTTAATGTGGCTTTTGATGATGCCCCATCAAAAGCCACATGAATAAGCTGATCTCTCAGGTGTTAATAGCAGCCAGATGTGTCATTGCTGTGAATTGGAAAAAGGTGATGATCCCTAAGTTGGCACAAGTGCATAATAGACTGCAGATGATCTACAAGAAGGAACAGCTAACAGGAAATCTAAGGTGGGAGCTTTCACAGCTATTTGGGGACCCTATGTGAGGTGGCAGACATAATGGGAGGGGGTTTAGGGGGGTAAGGGTGTTCTTGGGGATTAATAAAATGTGCTTGGTTATATATTTTGAGGGATGTTGTCCACTGTATTATTTGTTGAATTTTTGGGGATTCAAGATTTGTCGTTGTTAATTAATTCATCAACTCCTTCGCTCATGACTCCTCAGAAGCTCATGGAGTCTCCCTTTTATAACCTTCTATCAATGCCCCCTCCTTTAAGGGATGGCCTCTCCTATCCCTCTTACAAACCATGAATGTCCCCTGAACCTCCCATCTCTGCAGTGTTCTTACATTTGTACTCTGTTGTAACGGCCTTGCCAAATTTTGCAATAATCCCTGCAGCCAGCTGCATGGAGACTCAGGAAGGTTTCCTATCCCAAGGTTAAAGGGATCAATGCACGGGGGTGCCAGCCTTACAAAGTGCGGCCTTCTCTGAGTGGGAGAAGCAGATCTCTGGGTTCCCAGGGATTCTGAGGGAGAAGACACCTTTGGGAGAAGTGGGAGAGTCCTCTAAACCCTGCACAGGTACTGAATTTGCATAAGAAGCTGTCTTTCTGCTGTTTGGACTTTCTGTTTTTGCACATGCTAAAATTATTGCTAGTTTAGCAATGAGATTTTTTTCATGGAAAACAGTGGAATGTTTTCAGTTGCCAGTCTGGAGCAATTTATGTTCTTCTGCAGATTTGGAGCAGAAAATAAGGCAGGAATGCTGCCTTAGTCCACCAACAAGAAAATTTGCTAAAAGAAATCAGCAACACAACTGGATGGAGATTTGGGTTGCCAGCTGGCTCCAGATTTTCAGGACAGGCTGATCCAGTCCTGTTTTTACCCCTCTGCATGCAGGGACTTGCAGTCTTGCATTTTCCTAGAGATTGTAAGAGAAAACTCAGAACTACAAGTCCCTGCATGCAATGGGGTAAAAACAGGACTGGATCAGCATGCCCTGAAAATCTGGAGCTAATTGTCAATCCTAATGGAGAATTATTAGGCTAGCTCAGGGGTCAGCAACTTATGGCACCTGAGATGATTTTAAGTGGCATGGCAGTGGTTGCCTGGCACTGAATATCAACGTCGGACCCGAGCAAGAGATGAATGTGGGTGCTAGTGCCACTGCTACCCATCTCACCAACTTGCTGTCTTAATCCTCCCCTCTACCTGTCTCCTGGACCTGGCCTCCAGCGCAACTTGTGGCAGCACTGCAGGTCCAATAAGGAAGAGGCAACGGCAGTGCAGAGTCAGTGGCGAGGAGCCAGGTGGTGGCATCATCATCATCTACCATTGCACAGGCCCGAGCTGAAGAGAGAGCGAGAAAGAGAGAGGAGTCCATGGCAGTGGGAAGATTAGAGGCAGCAGGAAAATTAGCCACAGGCATCGTGTGAGGCTCAGCGGTGGTGAGATTCTTGTTAGGGGGGATCAGGGGCATCGGGACTCCAGCGCCAGCAAGGAGAGGAGTCAATGGCAAAAAGGCAGCTGAGTGCGTGAGCCTTCTCATGTAGGGCATGTTTCAGGGCTGCTGAGGGAGGAGGCTGACAGTAAGAGTATTTGGGAGATGAGATTGCTGGGGGTGGGCAGTGTGAAAGTGCTAGGGGTGAGGGGTGGGGCCCTGGGGTGAATGTGATATTGGAATCTGGGGGAAGTGTATGAGGTTGATGGGGGTGGGGTTTGGAGGGTGAGTGTGGGACTACTGGGAATGGGGCTCGGGGCCTGGCAGGGAAAGGAGTGAGACTGCTGGACACAGTGTGAGACTGTTGAAAATGGGCATAGGGGACTGGGGGGTAAGTGTGAGACTGCTTGCTGAGTATGGAAGTGGAGGCCTGGGGAAAAAGAATGAGATTGCTGGTGAGGGGGGGGGGGGGGGGGGGGGGGGGGGGGGGGGGGGGGGGGGAGGGGTGAGTGAGTCTATTGGGGATGTGGGGAGGGGTGTTGGGCGAAACTGGTGGGGATGGGGGGAGAGGGGTGAGAGTGAGAATGATGGTTGGGAAGAGGGGTTGAGATGAAAGAGAGAGAGAGAGAGAGAGACTGCTGGGGGAGAGGGCTGAGATGAGAGAGAGGAAGAGAGAGAGAGTATTGGGGAGGGGGGAGGGGTTGAGACAAAGCCCAGTCGGACTGCGGCAGTCGAGTTGCCTATCCCTGATTTAAATCTTGGCCCATCACGTCGGAAAGCTTGCCCACCGCTGGGCTAACTGATGGTTTCAGGTGCAAGCTTTCAGCATTACCTGAGGAGGGGGATAAATCTGATAACTTCTCTTTTAAAACAACCTCACAGCCTGATAAAGGTCCCGCCTTTCCTTGGTGGTTTTCTTTATAACAAGCATTCAGGCCGATACAGAATGGTGCACTCGGCCGAGGGCACCGTTTAACACGTGATTGGCCGCGCGATTCCCACCAGCGTCTATTGCCCCTTATACTGTAAGGGGTAATAGTGCGTCTAAAATGCACGGCCAACCCCCCCGAAAACTAATAGCGCTTATCACGTGCAAATGCATGTTGACGAGCCTATTAGTCAGTCACCCGGGATACTGAAAGTAAAATGTGCGGCCAAGGGCAAGTGTTAAATTCTAAGCAGCCCGGTGGGGCGCTGTTCGCCGCGCATGAGTGAGGACGTGTGACGGCTCCGCTCCGGGCTCCCTCCCACCTAGAGACCTATTAAATTGCGGATATCGGCTTCCAAAACCGGCGATTTTATTAATAATCGTGAGTGTAACCCCCTGGGAATCCCGGCGCGATGGCCAACAAGCGCAAAACCACGGACTTAAAACAGTTTTCTTATGAAAAATTATCGGGCGATGCAGGGCAAGATGGCGGCAAGGCTGCGAGCCGCGAACCGCGCGACCCGGGAGAGGAGCTAGAGCAGCATGCTGACGTTGGCCCCGCGAGCACCCCTGTAGACCCATCTGAGCTACTCACCCGTTCTGAGGCCAGAACCTGGTTTTTAGAGATTCGGGCAGACTTAAAACAGCATCGTGATGCCTTAATGGCGTCCATGGCAGACTTGAAAGAGGATCTGGCTGCCATGGGGAACAGGGTGGATGAAGCTGAAAACAGGCTGGATGGCCACGGGGAATCTATCAACTCTCTTATTTCTCAACAAGCTACTTGCTCTTCTGATTTGCTAACTTTGCAAAATAAAGTAGAGGATCTGGAAAATCGTAGCAGGCGCAACAACCTGCGCATACGAGGTGTGCCAGAGCTTCCGGAGTATGCTGAAGCAGCGGAGACTGCGGCAACAATTTGTTCTTTTATTCTCCAGCAAGCGCCGGAGGGGGAGGCGCAGGACCTCACTAGCGGCCTGGAGATCCGGTTTGAGCGGGCACACAGAGCATTAGGGCCCAGGTCTGACCAGCGACCCAGGGATATTGTGCTGTGTTTTACCAGCTTCCCTATTAAGGATAAAATATACAATATTGCTCGGAACATCAAAGACCTTAAATGGCAAAACCATCACATTTCCATCTTTCAGGATCTGTCGCCAGTCACTCTGAAGAAACGGTTCGAACTGCGGGAAGTTACTGCGCAGCTGCGCGAGCAGAACATTCGCTATCGATGGACCTACCCCTTCGGGCTTTCTTTCCAGATCCAGGGTGTGGGGTATAAGATTACATCTCTAGACGAGGCGCCAGGAGTCTTTTCCAACGCCCAGCTGCCGGTTCGCTTTCAACTGCCCACTGCACAGAAGCCATCGCCTCGGCGTGATGAGGCACCCAGATGGCAACGAGCGGAGAAAGGAGGAAAACGTCTGAGGAGGCAACCTGGAGTACGCAGCACAGCCGCATCGGACAAGGGATGACTTTTTTCTATCACTTGCCTCCAACAGGAAGTGCTGATTCTTTAACACAGAGGCAGTGCGGCTATTACTTCTTTAGCAGTGCCTGGTGGCCGGGATGGACTCTTGTGCGGTTACTGGGGTCCAGTTCACGCTTCTGGAACATGAACTGTTCTCATGCTGAGTTTTATTGCATTTAGGTTCTCTAATGTATTCTTGTTTTACCTTGTTCATGGTTTGATGTGGTGGGGGGGGAGGGGAGGTTGTAGGGAGAGGGGCCGTTCTCATGCGCACTACAACAGGTCCCAGAGGTGGAGTATCTCTCCATGAGGGAGTGGGATACTATAGATCTCAATAGGGGCTACACTGGTAGTGGTAGGATACTGGGTGAGGCGGGTATTGTTATTGTTATTTTTGCTGGAGGATCCGGGTCTTGGCCTGGGATTGAGGAATGTAGCGGGGGGTTGGCAGTGAGTGGTGACGATGCTTGGTTTCTGGTGCGAGGGCTGTGGGGTGGGACTATGATTGTTAGTTATGGCGACTAAGATCTTATCTCTCAATGTGAAGGGGCTCAATACTCCGCGCAAGCGCACCTTATTACAGAGGGAACTGTCACGTCAGGGGGCGGGCATTGTCTTTATACAAGAAACGCATGTTCGGAAACATCATCAACGCTTATTGCACTTTGCGCAGTATCCCACGACTCACTGGGCAGCCAGCACCAAAACTTCTAAATATGCGGGAGTGGGTATACTATTTGCCTCCACTTATGCTCATGAGGAGTTGTTTCATGTCTGTGATCCACTAGGGCGCTATGTGTTGGTTAGGATACGAGTGGGCAAACAGGTCTTTACTCTGGTTAATGTATATTTCCCTAATGCTAACAAAACACATTTTCTTCGGGAGTTGAGGGGCTTGCTGTCACTGCATGCGGAAGGGGAACTTATTATCGGAGGCGACTTTAACTTTGTGCAAGACCCATTGCGTGACTCAAGTTCTGGGAAAGTTGCGGACCCCCAGACTAGACAACTGTGGTATGCAATTTTGGAGGATTGGAGTCTGGAGGACGTTTGGAGGGCTAGATATCCGACATCTAGGGCCTATACTTTTTATTCCCATGTTCATGGTACCTACACAAGAATAGATTGTTTTTTTATGTCTAGGTCATTATTGAACTCAGTTACCAGAACTGATATTGATAATATTACATGGTCGGACCACGCTCCTATTTGGCTACTGTGCCATTTTAGGGACCTGAATAGGGGGTTTCGTCCATGGCGCCTTAATGACTGTCTGCTAAAAGACGCAACCTTTATAGATCAGTTGGTAAACACAATGAAGGATTACTTCTCCACTAATCAAACTGAAGGTATGTCCCCAATGATCGTCTGGGAGTGCTCTAAGACGGTGATTAGGGGAGAGTGTATAGCACGGGCTGCATTTTGTAATCGGGAAAGGGAGACCAAGCGCAGCGCTTGGCTAACGGAGCTGACCAGGCTGACTCAGGTTCACAGCCGTACCCAGTCTGGAGCTGTATATCAGCAAATATTACTCCTTAAAGATAAATTGCGCTCATTGGAGGACTCGGCTGTTAGTCACCAGTTAATGCTTCTCAAGCAACAATTTTACGAAGGTGGGAACAAGGCCGGAAAGTATTTGGCCAGACAGTTAAAGGCGGCCCAAACTAGAACGCTCATTTCCAAAATCCAGGATACCCAAGGTGAGGTGATCACTGTGTCGGAGGATATTAGACAGGCCTTTACCGATTTTTATGCCACCTTGTACACTCAGGATTCTCACTTACAGGAGGAGGCCATAGACCAGTATTTAGGCTCGGTCCAGTTACCTGTACTTAGTGAGAGAGAGCAAACCCTATTAGATACCCCCATAGTTACAGATGAAGTAGTGGCGGCCATCAAGCAACTTAAGCCTGGAAAGGCACCAGGTCTGGATGGCTTCACGGGAACTTATTATCGCAAATTTGCTCACCAAATAGCCGGACCCCTCACTAAGGCTTTTAATTCCTTACTCGCGGGAGGGTCCCTTACGAGTGACTCCAATACAGCTGGGATTTCGGTGCTAGCTAAACCGGGCCGGGACCCCGTTAAATGTAGCTCCTACCGCCCTATTTCATTAATCAACATTGATTTGAAAATCTTGGCTAGAGTACTGGCGGCCCGACTTAACGGGGTTTTGCCAGACCTGATTCATAATGATCAGGTGGGTTTTGTCCCAGGGCGATTGGCGGCCGACAATGTGCGCCGGATTGTCAACATAGTTGATTTGGTTCATCAACGAGGAATTCCAGCTGTACTTTTAGCTCTCGACGCAGAAAAAGCGTTCGACCTCGTTCACTGGGATTTTTTGTTTAAAGTCTTGGGCAAAATGGGCTTTGGGGATGCTTTTACGTTGTGGATACGGAAATTATATGAGCGCCCTCTGGCTAGGGTAAAGGTTAATGGCGGATATGGTCCCCTCTTTGACATTAAGAGAGGCACGCGGCAAGGATGCCCCCTTTCTCCCTTGATTTTCGCACTGTTTTTGGAACCTTTTGCCACTAGAGTCCGAGGGGCTGGAACTATTCAGGGGATCTGGGGCGGCTCAGTTCACTCCAAAATTTCCCTTTTTGCAGATGACGTTATGTTGACGTTATCTGATCCCGAAACGTCCTTACATGGGGTGATGGCTGAACTACACAGCTTCTCGGCCGTTTCAGGTATGCGTATCAATTATGATAAGTCGGAGATACTTAATCTGACTCTTCCAGCTGCTGTAGCTCAGGCCCTTAAGCCCAAATTCCCCTTTTTATGGGCCCCCTCCTATTTGAAATATCTAGGGGTTAAAATTGGGTCCCACGTTCGCCAACTGTTTCCACTAAATTATTGCCCTCTAGTGACTACTATAAAGGAGAATTTGAGACGTTGGGATCGCCAGGTATTTTCGTGGTTGGGTCGCCTGGCTATTATCAAAATGAACGTTTTACCACGCTTCTTATATTTCTTTACTACGATTCCCATTAGCCTTCCTGCCCCCTTGCTTAGACAATGGCAGCAATTACTGTGTGGGTTCATCTGGAGGAGACGTCCGCCTAGGGTGGCGAGGTCTATTCTTTATATGCCTAAGAATAGAGGAGGTCTCCATTTGCCTAATTTATTGTGGTATTATTATGCAGCTCAGTTGAGGGCCCTGGTGGCTCTTCATGGAACCCGGGATATCCCTCAGTGGGTGAGGTTTGAACAAGGGTTGGTGGGGAATTTCCCTCTTCAAGCCCTCCCTTGGCAGCCCAGGGCCACGTGGGGCGAGTTTGATTATTACCCATTCGCCCTGCGCACCACACTGCGAATTTGGCACCGCTGGCAAACGGAATTAGTGGGCCCTGAAATGCATTCTTTATCGACCCACTTATTCACTAACACGGTAGTGCCTCAAATTGAACGCCCTTCGGGTCTTAAGGCCTGGCAACGGTCGGGGGTCCTCTATCTCGGTCACATGCTACAGCAGGGATCGCCGCTATCTAGAACGCAACTCAATGACTTACATCCAGGTAGCAATCTGGATTTCTTATTATATGCTAGGATAGCCTCCTTCATACACGCCGGGATGCGACGTGGCACCCTGCGGACCAAAAACACACTATTCGAGACATTATGTCAACACGCCTCGATTATGAAGGGGATTATATCAAAAATTTATGCTATGTTTATTAATAAATCCCTGGTGACTCATAAATATCGGGCACTTTGGGATTTAGATTTCCCGGGTTCCCTGGATGACCATGATTGGGATACCATTTATTCAGTTGCTGGCAAATGTTCCATTTCTGCGGGGTTACAAGAGAATTCATATAAACTTCTTTATAGGTGGCATTATACTCCCCTCACATTGCATAGGTTTTACCCACATATTCCTGACTGCTGCTGGCGACAATGTGGGGCCCAGGGTACTTATCTTCATCTTTGGTGGTCTTGTCCCAAGATTCAGGTTATTGGCTGGAGGTGATCCAGTGGCTATCTAAGATACTTACGGTCCCCTGTGAGGCGCGACCCTGGCATGTTCTCTTGGGGGTGCCTATGAAAGAATATACTCTCACACACCAGAAACTGCTATTGCAATCCTTTATTGCGGCGCGCACAGAGCTGGCTTTGCATTGGAAACAGGTTAAGATTCCAACGCTTGCTGCAGTGCAACATCGTTTATTTTCCATATATCAATTGAGTAGACTCACTGCCGTTCATCGGAATCGTCTTTCCTCTTTCCAGGCTGTCTGGAGCCCATATAAAAAATGGCTAGATGAATCCATTTCCTCGTAGGCTTAGCTGTTCTAGAAGAGTCCTGACAATACTACTTATGGGTTTCGCCCGCATTTCCCAGTTTCACTTTTCTGTCCCTTTTGCTTATCACTACCCAGTGTGGGGAGGGGAGGGGGGGTGGGGGTGGGGGATGGGAGGTTCATCAAGTTTATTCGCTCTCATGTTCATCTTGTAATTTTGTGTTTGCAGTATGCTTCACATATTTCGTGAGCACTTGCCGGGGCTGCTTTGGTTGGCCATTTTGATACTGTTTGTTATTTACTATGCTGTGTCTTCTACTTAGTGGCTACGGCAGTCTGCTGTTAGCTTTCTATTGTATGTTGCTGTTTTCTTATTGAGCTCTGCAACCCAAATAAAAACAGATTATACACAAAAAAAAAAAAAATTCTAAGCAGCCCGGAAAAGTGTACAGAAAAGCAGAAAATACTGCTTTTCTGTACACCCTCCAAATTAATATCCTAGTGATATTAAATCAGAGGAACCAAAAATTTAAACTAAAATTTTTAAAAAATTTTAAATCTGCCTGCCGGTCGGCGGGTTAGAAAAACGGACGCTCAATTTTACCGGCGTCCGTTTTCCTAACCTGTGGCTGTTAGCGGGTTCGGAAACCAACGCCGGTAAAACAGAGCATTGGTTGTCGGGACCCGCTGACACCACCTCAAAGCTAATAAGAAGGCTCTAGGGATGCACTACTGTCCCTAGCGCCTCCTTATTAGTGCAACCCTCATTTAAATAAAGAATCATGCGCCCAGGAGAGGTGCCCGGGTGCGCGTCGGGAGAGCGGGCGCTCAACACGGAGCCTATCCCGCATTTTTTTTACAGTATTGGCCTGATTATGATTTTTAGCCTGCTTTTGTTGCTTTCCATGATTTTCCCATGACGCCTGCTTTAAATTATTTTTTTATTTGGTTTTAGCTGGATTCTTCTACAGTCCACGTGTGGATCCCTAAAGCTGATTGCTACTTTTTTTTTTTTTTTTTTACAACATTCCTGATACTATACAAACACACTTATATTTTTAATACCTCTTGTTTCAAGTTGTTTTTTTCCCCCCCTACACATGCTTTGAGGGTAAATGCTGTAAAAGAAAAGCAGTTTTCTTGGATATTTAAAAATAAACAAATCCACACATATTCAGGATTTTTTGCCTACTTTCCAGTTTTCCATGATTTTGAATGTCTTCCTTTGCACTTTGGACTGGAAAGGTTGCCGGAACAGATTCTGATTGCGCACCCAGTGTAAAGAACTGGGAGCTGCAGCTGCCTGAGGACAGAATCTTGGGCACTGCACTCTTGCCAGCCTCATCCCTTCTTGTCAACCTTGGCTGCTCCCTGCCGGTGGGCAGACACAAGACTGGAAGAACGGGAGGGGCTAGACTCAGGAATAACATGTTTATTCAATGGGGGGGGGGGGGGGGAGGTGGGTGATGTAATAAGCTGTGCAGTAAAACTGTGTGCAGAATTTCAGTGCGGTTTCATAATGCACGTGTAAACCCGCCCCCGAACAAAAAAACCCAAACATAACTCCTGATGATGCAGTAAATTAATAGTATGCTAGTGCATCAGAAGTTTAAAAAAGCACACTAACCTGAAAATGTGCACAAAAGACAGGCTTAGCATGTGTAAAGTATGATTTATGGGGCAGATTTTAAAGGGGTTACGCTCGCCGAGCCTATTTTACATAGGCCTGGCGTCACGCGCAAGCTCCGGGTCACGCATATGTCCCGGGGCTTGAAAAAAGGGGCGGGGCGTGGGCGTGGCCAGAGGCTTCCGTAGGCCCGCTAGGCCGGGGGATCGCACACTGGCACTTGGCCAGCTTGCGCAACCTATGCCTGCCCAGAGGCAGGCGCAACTTGCATAACAAAGGTATGGGGGGGTTTAGTTAGGGCTGGGGGGCGGGTTAGAGAAGGGAAAGTGGGGGGGTGGGGTGGCGGAAGGAAAGTTCCCTCCGAGGCTGCGCCGATTTCGGAGTGGCTTCGGAGGGAACAGGGAAAGCCATCGGAGCTCCCCTAGGGCTCGGCACGCGCAAGGTGCACAAGTGTGCACCCCCTTGCGTGCGCCGACCCCGGATTTTATTTATTTATTTATTTATTTATTTAGAATTTTTATATACCGACATTCTCGATACACATATCAAATCAGGTCAGTTTCCATTGAACAAAACAGTCGCTGTTAAGGAGTTACATTGAACAGAGTTTTTTAGAACATAAGAACGTAAATATTAAACAGAGTTTCTGAACATAAGAATGTGACTATTAAATAGATATCAATAACATGTCAAACAATGTTCAAAAGCCGTAAAAAAATATCTACAATAAATAGTAAAATAAATTGAGTGTAGCAGGTAACAGTGTACAAAGTTGAATGGTAAGACCTGAGCATAACGAGAGCTAATGAACTAGAGCATCTACAGTGGTGACTTTCATAACCTGTGGACTGTCCGTATAAGGCGTGATCAGGCGTGATCAGGCGCAGTGGGGTTTGGGGGTGTTCAAGAGATTTGTAGTGTTCTGTTTTGCCTTTTGACCGGTGTCTGAGTGTTCCTTCGATTCCGGGAAGGCTTGCCGGAAGAGCCATGTTTTTAGGTGTTTCTTAAAAGTTTGATGGCATGTTTCTAGGCGAAGTTCCGGAGGTAATGAGTTCCAGAGGGTGGGCCCTGCTGTAGAGAGTGCTCGTTTTCTTAATGGGGATTTGACCGGAGGAGCATATAATGATCCTTTGTAATTGTATCTGATGGGTCTTTGTGATGTGTGAGGGCGGAGTTGTGTGTTTAGATGAAGGTGGGCGATGCCCATAATGTCCTTGTGAATCATCATTAATGTCTTGAAGGTGATCCTACATAAGATGCGCGTGGCTGCGTGCGCATGTTATAAAATTGGGCATAGATTTGTGTGCACCGGGTTGCGCACACAAATCTACGCCCGCGCATAGGTACTAAAATCTGGCCCACTTTACGAGCGCACAAATCTACGCCCGATTTTATAACATGCGCTCGGAACCGCGTGCATGTTATAAAATCCGGGGTCAGTGCGCGCAAGGTTCACGGCACGGCCTCAGACGGAACTTTCCTTCTGCCCCCCCCCCCACCTTCCCCTCCCTTCCCCGTCCCCCAGCCCTACCTAAACCCCCCCCAACCTTTATTTTGGAAGTTGCGCCTGCCTTTGGGCAGGCGTAGGTTGTGGGCGCCGGCCAAGTGCCGGTGCGTGATCTCCCGGCACGGCTGCTGTGCCGGAGGCCTTGGTCCTGCCCCTTTCACAAAGCCCCGGGACATATGCGCGTCCCGGGGCTTGCGCGCGTCGCCAGGCCTATGCAAAATAGGCTCGGCGCGCGTAGGGCTTTTAAAATCTGCCCCAGTATGTTTTTTGTACATAAAACATTTGTTGCATGCAAATAGTGTCTTCTGCGCGTAATAAGCCTAACTTTTAATAGTCCACACTAGTCACCAAATGCACACATAAGTGGGTCTGTGGAAGTTTATGCTAGCATTTTATAAACTGTTTGAAGGGAGCCCCATAGTTTATAAAATACTGTGTATTTGTGCCCTGAAGGGAAATGTGTATGATTAAGTAGATATGTATATTTGTAATGCAGGCAAAGGCACACGTTCTTTACTCAGAGCCGTAGCATGCCTGTGGCCAATATAGCCACAGCCATAGGCACCGCTACCAAAAGACACCATAGCGCTGCCATGTGCCAAGGAGATCAGTGTGGCTGGCGGGCCCTCCACAAAAGAAAAAGCAGCATAGCCCTGTTGAAATTGACAGCTTGGTCAACGTGGCCTTAGTAAGTGGAAAAGCAGTTCAGCCCCATTGGCAATGCTGCTGATTCTGGCGGGGCCACACTGCTTTTCCACTTACTAAGGCCATGCTTCCCTCGCCGTCAATTTCGGCGGGGCCGCACTGCTTCGGAGGAGAAGGAGGAGCGTGTCCTGCAGAAGTAGTCCAGTGCTAGAGCTGGCTCGGCCCCGTGTCTTCCCTTGGCCATGGAGGCTGAAGAAAGAACATGCTGCTGCCTGCTAAGTCAAGGAGGAAGTGGATGAGAGAGAGAGAGAGCATGTGTGCCTGTGTGGGAGAGTGAGAGAGAACATGTGGGCTTGTATGTAAGAAAGTGAGATCATGTATGTGGGAGAGTGAGAAGCATGTGTGCTTGTGTGTGGGAGAGTGAGAGCATGTTTGCATGTGTGGTGGGACAGAGAGAGCATGTATGTGGGAGAGTGAGTGACAGCATTTGTGCATGTGTGTGGGAGAGAGAACATGCATACATGTGTGTGCAAGAATGAAAGAAAGCACTTGTGCATGTGTGTAGGTGAGTGAGTGCATGTATGTGGGAGAGTGATAGCATGTGTGCTTGCGTAAGGGAAAGTGAGATAGAGCATGTGTGCATGTCTGTAGGAAAGTGAGATAGAGCATGTATGTGGGAGAATGAGAGAGAGCATGTGCATGTGTGTAGGCGAGTGAGAGCATGTATGTGGGAAAGTGAGAGAGATCATGTATGCCTGTGTGAGGGAAAGTGAGATAGAGAATGTGTGCATTTGTGTGGGAGAGTGAGAGAGAATGTGTGTGTATGTATGTAAGTGTGGGAGTGATAGAGAGCTTGTGTGTGGGAGAATGAGAGAGAGCATGTGTGTACACAACTACCCCAGATACTCTCTGCCTGCTAATCCATGCCAATTTCAGGGTATCTGGAAATCAAAAGTTCCAAGGTATGGATAATGAGGAATTTTTTTAAATCCTTATTTTAATTGTCGAGTGTTATTTGATGTGCCTGTTTTGAAATATTTTACTGATGTTTGGAAGATTTTTTATATGAGATTTTAATTATTGAATGTTATTCTATTCAGTAATTGTTTTGAGTTATTCTTTTATTGGTATCATTTTACTAATTTTGCTTTATGAGGAATGTTTCTGTTTTTTACATTGTTGCAGTGGATACAGAATTTGGCTTGTTGCAGCTTCCAGTTCGGTTTTTGTCTGTACATTTCTATTTATACTGTATGGTTTCGTTATTCTGTATTTAAGGATCTATCTGTGTTTTCATGTGTGACTGAAGTGAGTTATTCCATTAGTGTGTAGTTTCTATGAGGGATCTATAGCAGCTTGGATTGTTCTGTTTTCCTAAAAGGGGGGTTTATTACTATTTTAGGCCTGGTGTAATATTTATAGTATTGACTTTTATAGGTAGAGTTGTTGCTGTTTGAGTGCTGGCAGTTAGTGCTATTTATATATAGAAATTCTATTTTCTTGTGGCTATCTGAGGGTCATCCCCATGCCCAAGACACATAACAGTAGGCCTAATACCAAGCATCTTTCTTTTTTACAGGGTTTTCTGGTTGGCACCTCAGTAGTGCATGTAAATATAATACAAATATCGTAAGTGATATTTTTACCTCAGAAGATGTGCTTTGAATGTTCTTTTTCATGTAAAATCTGTTACTATAAATGCATAATTTTTAATTGTGTGTGAGGAGGGTGGGAGTGCAAGGCTGTAAAGCTTTCCTAGGGCACCTAATATCCTTGCCCTGGCCCTGGCCATTTCTGTACATCATTGGACAGAGTCTCCCAACTCGTGGTGTCATGTGCTGTGTAATGGGTGAGGGTGCAGTTTTTCACTTGGCCATAGGTGTCACATTGCCTGGCTACAGCTCTGTCTCTACCCATCTTATAAAATGACATGCGTATATTTTAGGCACGTAATAATTATAATCCGCACGTCATAACCTCGAGTTTTACATGGAGGCATAAAGAATGCCCAAACGCTGCTTCTGAAAATACGTCTGCCCATACTTGCAATCACCAGTTGGCTGACACCTCCAGCAGTTCACTCAGATCCTTTGGCACGTTACCCTGACCTCTCGCCCGAAGATCGCAAACAAAAGGCAAGTGCAATTTCACTTCTGTGACTAAGGGGTAGATTTAAAAAAAAAAAAAAAAATGACCTGAAGTAATTTGCGCGTGCCGACAGCCGGCCGGCGCGCGAGGCTCCAGGACAGCGAGGAATGGCGCTGTCCCGGCCTGCAACTCCCCGCCCACGGGCCCACCCCTTGCAGGAAGGCCGGCACCTATGCATGTACCGGCTTAAACGCGCGTGGCCGGACCCTTTTTGAAAATCGGCTTGGCGCGCACAAGGCCCGGCCACACGCGTAAAGGCCGGATTTTGTGCACGGTGGGGGAGGGGGATTTAAAATCCGGCCATTAATGAGCAGGTGTAAAAGCATACTGACAGGTTTGTTAATGTCTATACCTCTTACAAAATAGCAACTTCAGAGCCTCAGAATGCCCCTTTTTCTCCTGGTTAACATTCACGCAAAACGCCGCAAATATCCCGTGCACTCTCAGTGTTTCCTAAATAGCATATATGCACGTACACACTTCTCACAGGCACATGCTGAACCATCATATAGCTCTTTGAAAACTGTCTCCAAAGCCAGATTTATGCGCACAAAATGAAATTTAGGTGAATAAAGAAAATTGGTGCACAAAGCATTTTTCTCTGCGCATAAAACCTGCTTTGTGCTCAGAAGATTTGATTTGCGCACAAATTGTGTTTTATGTACAGAAAGTCTGAGTATGGGATTCCCCTCCCCCCACTCCATGAACTGCAGGCTCAGCCCCATAGACTAACATTAGCCCAAGTAACTAAACACCACCTCTCAGCAGATGTTTAAGACTAATCGGAGACAATTCTTTTTCACGTAACACACAATAAAGCTCTGAAATTTGTTGCCAGAGGATGTGGTTAGTGCAGTTAGTGTAGCTGGGTTCAAAAAAGGTTTGGATAAGTTCTTGGAAGAGAAGTCCATTAACGACTATTAATCAAGTTTACTTAGGGAATAGCCACTGCTATTAATTGCATCAGTAGCATGGGATCTTCTTAGTGTTTGGGTACTTGCCAGGTACTTGTGACTTGGATTGGCCACTGTTGGAAACAGGATGCTGGGCTTGATGGACCCTTGGTCTGACCCAGCATGGCAATTTCTTATATTCTTATGTTCAATGCCAAGTATTTAAGTGCCAATGAGTTAAGCCTACGCACCTTGCTGCATCAGGCAGTAATAGCTCATGCCTTGATAAACATGGGATTTAAATAGAGGAGTGCCTTTTGTGCAAAGAAAACAAACCGGTAACCGATCCAAGATGGCTGATAGCAACAAACACAAAGGTGGACTCGTTATAAAATGGACTTTATTAAATCTTGCCCGACTCTGGCCGAGTTTCGCTCAACGAGCTGCCTCAGGGGCTTAAGAGCCACTTGAATTGGCTCAGATTAACATGGACTTCTCATATGTCATAGTTAGAGAACCATTTATCAGTAAGCTATTGGACCTGTTTTACAACAGATACTTTTAACAGCAGACCACTGCAAGAGCAATAATATTCCAATTCTACTCGCCGCATTTTGTTGAGCGGAATATTATTGCTCTTGCAGTGGTCTGCTGTTAAAAGTATCTGTTGTAAAACAGGTCCAATAGCTTACTGATAAATGGTTCTCTAACTATGACATATGAGAAGTCCATGTTAATCTGAGCCAATTCAAGTGGCTCTTAAGCCCCTGAGGCAGCTCGTTGAGCGAAACTCGGCCAGAGTCGGGCAAGATTCAATAAAGTCCATTTTATACCGATTCCACCTTTGTGTTTGCGCCTTTTGTGCATACATTTTTACACTGCTTTGTGTGCACATTTTTTTGCACACAAAACTCCTTGATGCATCAGGAGTAAAGTCTGCACACAAAACATGTGTGCACTTTCAGGCCGCTGCTATACCACGCTCTGGCTGCAGCACACGGTTTAACCCGTGATTGGACACGCGTTTTGAACATGCGTCCGTATCCCCGGATTCAAAACGGGGGTTAGCACGTCCAAAACACACGTCCAATCACGAGTGTAGGTAATAGCACTCATCACATGCAAAATGCATGTTGGCGAGGTTATTATCAATTCCCCCTCCATGCTCTGGAGCAGGCGTTAATTGTGGAGGAACCCAAAAAGTGTACAGAAAATATGGTGGCAATATTAAGTCAGAGAAACTAAAAAAATTAGAAATGTTCCAATCAGGTTAGGAAAATTGAGCATCCATTTTTCTAAGTGTCTGACAGCCACATCTCCCGGGTGCCCACTGTCTAGAATACGCTAGGGGCACGCAATGTCACCTAGTGCCTCCTTTTTACCGTGGCAGCCCATTTGCATTTAGCATTGGGCGCCCTGGAGAGATGGATTGACGCGTGTTAAGGGAGTAGGAGCTCAATCACCAGCGCCCCTTTAAAGCGCGCTGATATTGCATTGGCCCGTTTGGCAGGTATAACAGTGTGCACATCCCAATGCACCTTATTACATCTGACCCTTCCCAGCTCGAGTGCCAACATACAGAAAGAGGAACGGGCAGGGAGGATCCCTAGCTGTAGAAAGGTAAGGGCAGGTAAGGTCCAATTATTGCAGTAGGCAGTGAAAACGGGCAGATCAGATGGGACTGAGGCTGTCTATTAGCTGTCATCAATGTCTTCTATGCATCCTGTGCTGCCAGGATCCATTTATGTTTAAACAATTTTATTAGGTTTTTGTATAGAAAAAGAACATCGCAAGAGAGAGTGTAGTCAGATCTCTCTCCTGAGCAACAAACCCAACATGAAATCATTGTAACCCCCACAGAGAACCATACCCTACCCCCCTCCCCCCTTTCCCCCCCCCCAATAACAGATACAATAATGAGGAATCGTGTGTGAAACCTAGGTGCAGTCCGCTAGAGGGATCAGACAGTCAGTGAGCAGAAAATGGTCAATCATTCAGAACCAGACTCCTCGCACGATGGGGTAATGATTGCAGGTAGGGACCCCAAATGGATGCGAAGCGTCGTCGTCGATGGGGAGAGCCTCGTGCCGCCATACTTTCCATGGTCATCATCGCATGTAGCTGATTTCGCCAAGTCCAGAAGGAGGGCGCCTCCGGAGACCGCCAGACCAAAAGGATCGTCTTCTTCCCCACCAAACTCGCCTTCTGAAACAAAAGGCGCAAGCCAGGATCTCTAACTCGAAGCGGGGAGATGCAACCAAATAAAAACCACAGTGGGGAGAAGGGCAGCACCACATCAAGCAAGTCGGTTAAATAGTCCGCAATCTTACGCCAAAATCCGTGGATCGCGGGGCAGGTCCAAAAAACGTGAGACAAACTACCCACGATTCCCGAACAGCGTATACAAAAGGGCGTGAGGGCAACCGACAATTGATGAGCCCTCTGAGGTGAGATGTAGGCTCGGGTCAAGAACTTATATTGCATCTCCCTCTAGTACATGTTGGTAGAGATCCGGGCTATGCGCCGAAAGCAGACACGCAAAATAAAACCGGTGAGTTGAAACTCACCATCTTTATGCCATCGATCCACCAAGGAAGCACAGACATCGACCCGGGCATCCCGTTGTAAAAGCCTATAATAATGGGAAATAGTAAGGGCCTTGTCAGCGGTGAACTGAAACATCACATCTAGGGCCTTAAACGTAGCAATATCCTTAGTTGCCGGGGGCAGGGACCGGAGGTAGTGATGAACTTGTAAGTATGAAAACGTGTGAGTGGGACGGAGACCATAAAGAGTTTGAAAGTCGGTAAACCGCAGTAACTCCCCCTCCGAATTCCACAGGTGACCTAAATATATCACCCCCCTCGCCTCCCAGACCCTAAACGCACCAGACTGGGTACCAGGCTGAAATTCCGCATTCCCCCTAATCGGTAAAAAATATGCACAAGTAGGAGGGATATGCAGGCATTTAGTAAGGCGCCGCCAAGATTGCCGTATCGGCTGGAGGAGGGCGGAGTGCAAGAGGCACGAAGGGAGCCGACCCGCGTTAGCCTGCAAGATATAAGAAGGAGCCCACGGGTATAGTAACGTCCGATCAATCGAAAGTGGGGCATAATGCGAGGAACCCTTCAACCAGTTACGGAGAAGCCGCATGTTACAGGCTAGGTTATAGAGGGCCAGGTTAGGCACCCCCAGTCCTCCCCCCCCCCCCCCCAAGAGTTTTGGAGCCATCGGAGAGGCAATCTTGATTTCCCCCCTCTCCACAAAAATTTACGCAGTTCCCCCTCCACCCGGTCTAGGTCCCTGCGTTTCAAGAACAATGGTAAGTTCTGTAACAAATATAGCCATTTGGGGAGCAGGATCCATTTATTATATTGCAATGAAATTGTATCTTTTTTTTCTTTTTTTTTTTTTAAACAGGTAAATGCCATACTCCAGCCTGCAGTCTTTCTGTATGGAATCGCTCAATTATTTAAAAAAAAGAAAACAAACCCTGCCCACACCACTGTAACTCTCTAGCTACCAACTACCTACGGATTCCTGGTGAGCAAAGGGATTATTACAGTGCACACGAGCAAGCAGTGATTAGGTAACATCCTGCCAGCCTAATGAATCACATCGACGGAGGTGACTGACGTGGTTATCAGCATCACCCCCGCAGCAGGTTCTAAATTAATATATAGCATGTTCTGGGTATCTCTTATTGATAATATTATCCTGATTTGTACGGCACATATCAGACGCATGCAGCGCTGTAGAGACACATAATGGGCAATCCCTACTCCTTGGAGCTTACAAATCTAGTCAAGGCAACCAAATAGACAGGACACACAAGGAAAAACAAATAGGAGGGCTTTGAGTTAAGACAGTAAAGCCGTGACTGAGCAGATTTAAAGTAGGTGGAATTAAACTGAGGAAGGGCAACTTTTAGTTATCATGCGATATATGAGGCTTGTGATCTGAAAATGTTTTAAGGAGAACTCTGGTTGGGCCCATTGTTCATCTCCGAGGGTCACTGTCTCCAGATGGGTTTGTTTTGCACGTACCGTGGCAGGAATGATCTTCATCCTTAAACCTGGATATGCCGGGTGTGATTTCAAGCTCTCAAACGTAGCGCTAGTGCTGTTCTTAATACTTGCATTGTGCCAACGCGGGCTTCCCTCCTGAGAGCGTAAGGCGTGAAGTTACCCTGTGAGAGTGGGCAACGGGACCATGAGGCGAGAATAGCTAGGAAACTGGTTCTGTTAGCCAACCATGTAGTGGCCAACGTGGCAAGAAGGACCCAGCAGGTGGCATATTAACACGATAAAGCACCTATGGATTTCATATTGAATGTGCTGTGGACTTTTTTTTTTTTTTTTTTAATTGTTCCTGGGAACAATTCCCTTCAGCCCACTGTAGAACAAAGCAGCAGTCCGAGTGAAAGAAGAAAAGAGGAAGGGGCATCAGCCAGTCCAGTTACTGTGTTTTCTACATGCCCCCCTTCTCCAGTTCTTTGCAGTAAGAGATCTGGAGCTACAGCAGCTGGAATGACCTGATGGAAAGCAGCAGGGTGTTACCAAAACAATTTGTAGTAAGTTTCGCTAGCGTCCAAAACAAACCAAAAAAAATCTTTACTCTACCCCGCTTTAAATCCTGAAGTGACATTAATGTTTAACATTTCTGGAACTCTCCTCCTCCTTAGCTACACCCATCAAACTGAACATGAGCAAGCTGGGATATAAGAATGTAAGAACATGCCATGCTGGGTCAGACCAAGGGTCCATCAAGCCCAGCATCCTGTTTCCAACAGAGGCCAAACCAGGCCACAAGAACCTGGCAAGTACCCAAACACTAAGAAGATCCCATGCTACTGATGCCAGTAATAAGCAGTGACTATTCTCTAAGGGGTAGATTTTTAAACATAGGTCTACCAGCTTCCCACACCAAACCTCTACAAATGGTGCAGAATACAGCTGCCAGAATCCTGACGAACTCTAGGAGAATGGACCACATCACCCCAATCCTCAAGGACCTTCACTGGTTACCGATCCATTACAGAATCATATACAAATCCATCACCACCATCTACAAAGTCATTCACCAACAAGGCCGGATCAACTTACAAATTCCCTTCAAAAAACACACATCCATCAGACCCATCAGAGAATCCAAAAAGAATCTCTTCAGGTGCCTCATGCAAAAACCATTCATCATAATTCTCTCAGTGCCAGAACATTCTCAACCGCAGGTCCACCATTATGGAACTCCATCCCAGCGGACCTGAGACAAGAACCCTGCCTTCCAACATTTAGAAAAAGGCTGAAAACTTGGCTTTTTAAAAAAGCCTTTCCGATCCCTGACTGAGACCTACACCAGACATCTTAACCACACTATCCAAGCTCCGACTGAGACCTACACCTGACATCTCAACCACACTA
The DNA here is from genome assembly GCF_901001135.1 of Rhinatrema bivittatum. Classification (NCBI taxonomy): domain Eukaryota; kingdom Metazoa; phylum Chordata; class Amphibia; order Gymnophiona; family Rhinatrematidae; genus Rhinatrema; species Rhinatrema bivittatum. Next base: position 296,478,934 of record NC_042620.1, read on the forward strand.
TTAAAAATGGTTTAAATAACAAACTTTGTCATTCGCTGCCAGCACCTTCACATTATTAACATTATCATTTACTATTCAAATCACATTTAATCGGACTCAATCTTGTAACCTTGTAAATAAGTTGCTGTAAGTTTAATCCCCCTCTTCTCACCTCCAACTCCCAGTTATTTATTTCCCTGTTTTATTGTAACTGTCTCTCTCCTTTCAATGCTCTTGTTACAGTTGTTTGAGTTATCTCTTATCTTGCACACTTTGTTAAATGTAAACCGGTTTGATGTGATCCATGTCATGAAAGCCGGTATAGTAAAAATAATAAATAAATAATAGCTAAAAGTTTAAAGTGGGCCCTCCATTGCATTGGCAACCAATTAAGATCACATAACACTGGCATAATATGTTCTCTTTCTTTCTTATACCCATTAAAAGCTTTGCCGCTGCCTTTTGTATTACTTGCAGTACGACAAATGTATTTCTTAGGCAAATCCATGTAAAGATCGTTGCAATATTCCAACTGCTCAAATAGCAGAGCTTGAATAGACCCAAACACAACCCTGGGGAAAATAAACACTAGGAGTGCAATTTTCAAATGTCATTTACCCGGATAGACGGCTATTTATCTGTCTGAAAATTGCCCACCTTTGGAAAGGGCGGTATCATTTTCAGACATCAAATTCACCCATGTCAATAGCCATTCACCCGGGTAAATGACATTTGAAAATGGCCCTCTATCCTCCATTTTTGTGGTATTCTATATTTATCCCTCTCCTACAAACACAGAAACATGACTGTAGGAAGAGACTATGCCTCAGAGCTGCCAGACCTCTCTGAGGAGAGGACCTATTGATAGTGAGCTTTTGGGAGAGCTGCTTTCTGATGAAAGGTTTTTAATCCCTGTAACAGCGAAACCACCAAATCCTGTTGGGGCAAAATCCTATCCAGTGTTTTGGCCGAGTTACCCCCTTCGTTCTTATTAGTATTGTATGAAGGCTCGACCTTGGCTTACTCCTGAAATTCGCAATAGCAAGTGTCAGTTGCATAGGCTGTATTCAACATCTTATGAGCATTATCAATCAAACTCTTATAGTAGGTGTCAGTTGCGTAGGCTGGAAAGGGCTTGGCGTAGGTCATGGTTCTCCAAGCCCTTTCCAGTCTGCACAACTGACACCTACTTTAAGAGTTTGATTGATAATCCTTGTAAGATGTTGAATACAGCTAGGATTTAGGCAGCAGGTACTCTTTGGGTACCTAGGTATTTAGGTACCAAGGTACTCTTTGGGATTGTGCAAAAATGAACTGCTGGTCCAGAATGTCCCTCATTAGCTCATACTGGCAGCTCTGAGGCTATTAATGAGAATTACTTTATGGAATTTCTAAGGGCAAAGTTGCAGAATATCTCGCCTTTATAAATGTCTCACGGTGCTTTCAAGAAACTTCAGATATCTCTGATAGTAAGTGGTCCTTGTTTGAGGCGATCTCTAAACTGGAAATTTCGAATACTATTTCCGTGCTGAATGCTACCTAATGCCCCCTTAATAGTTGTAATGTTTCCATTCTGAAACCTGTGAAGGACTTAATTGTTTCTTTCTTAACAGCAGACAGGCCGATAAAGTAAGGTGCGCTCAGCCAAGCACACTGTTTACCCTGCAATTGGCCGCGCCCAGGCCAATACAACTAGGCCTGGGCGCACATCGGGAGAGCGGGCGCTCAACACGGAGCGCCAGTTGTCCCACATTTTTTACTGTATCGGCCTGTCTGTTAATTTGTCTCTATCTTAAGGCATATGCCTGAGGTCTTAAACTAGATCTGTAAGGTCACTGCTGAAGAAGCCAAATTTAGATCCACTGATGATTTGGTCAACTACCTGCCAATTTCATCACTGTCCTTTGTGGATAAATTGTAGAATCAGCGGTTTTAAAACAGCTGGTGGATTTTGCTGAAGAGCAGCAAATTTTAATTTCTTTTCAGTTCTGTTTTAGGCGTTGCTTGAGTACTGAAATTTTTTTGCTTTCTCTTTTTGATGCCATCAGGAGAGGTATTGATGGCGGCAAGAGTTATGTACTTGTGATGCTAGATTTTGCATGGTTGACCACAAAATCCTGTTGTATCGGCTGAGAGAAGTATTATTGGGAGGTGCCATTCTGAGCTGGTTTCAGTCTTACCTATCTGGGAGAAAGCAACAGGCGAAGATAGATGATACTAGATCTGGACTGGCACCCAATGCCAACAGGAGTTCTGCAGGTTTCAGCCATCTTGGCACTTTTATTTAATATTTATCTGACACTGATTTCTAAACTACTGACTGCTCTATGTGAAGGGTTTCAATTGTATACTATTGACATACAGTTTTATATTGTCCAAGAAGTCATCTATGATTTCTCTTTGCTTAACTACATTGAGAAACTAGTTTATTCATAATAAACTGGCACTGAATCTGTTATAGACTAAAATTATAGTCATCCAGTGCAGTGATACTCAACCAATACCTCCTCATATTAAGAATGAGAATGGGGAGCTGAACATTGTAATGTAAGGAGTCTCAGGATGAAAATAAGTTCCATGCTGTCTGGTGACCATCAAGTTAAGGCTGAGGTTAAATCCAGTTTTGATAATCCGCAGTTATTCCGTTGTTTCAGACCCCTATTGCAACCTCTGGATTTTGGTTCAGTTGTCCAAGCTAATATGTTGCCTGTGCTGGATTACTGCAGTTCGCTTTACTTGGGTTCACCAATGTCGACACTGAAAGCTTTGTAACTGTTACAAAATGCAGCTTCCCAAATAATTTCTGTCCATAGTATGAAGGACCACATCACTCCAGTTCTCTTTGACCTCCACTGGCTGCCAGTCCAGTGAAGGATCAAATATAAGGTTGCCATGCTTATACAAAAGCTGCTATCCTTTACCTCTTTACCATAGGTTAATGCTATCCTTAGGCTATAGAACCCCATGAGGGCACTTCAGTCATCAGAGAGGAGCTTGCTAGATGTCCCGAAAATACCGCAGGCTCAGCTGGCTTATATAAGGGAGCATACATTTTCTGGGGCAGCTTTGGCTACTTGTAATTCACTCCCTCGGGAACCTAGACTGATGGGACTGTGGCAAGACATGTATAGGCCCACTAAAAACATTTTTGTTTCAACAACGTTTTTGTAAAATCAAGGCCTGGTCCTGTTTTGAGATGAGCTGTAAACGCCTGGGTGATTGAGTTGTTCTTTTGTGTCCCGTTTTTGTTTTTATGTTTTATTTTGATGGTGTATGATTTATGTACTTTGACTGGGGCTTTGGTATAGTCTTGCCTTATGTGTGCACCGCCTCCTCTTGGCTTTGGGATCGCACTTCCATCAGACTATGCCGTCAGACCTGTGCACCCAAGCATCTTTCTGGCTTATGCTGTCACTTTCTCCACCTGTTTGGCCACTTTGAGCTCATCAGATGTCTTGAGAAGAAGATGTCATTCTTATCCTGTTTCATCATATCCCTTATCGTCTTTTCTACTCTGATATAGCATACTTGGAATATTGGATTTTTTGAGTTCAGTCTCAAACACCAAGCTTCCTCATAAAGTTAGAAGGGGCAAGAGATCTGAACTGAAGTCCACTCTTTGGCTTGCTTCTCACCACACCCATCTACTTGGAAAGATTACTATCTTGTGTTTGATACCTGGCATAATGCTTTTTCTGCAAGACAAAATTTAGTGAGAAAAGGTTGCAATCTGTTTTTCTATTTCTGTTGCATGGTAAATAGGTTTTCCCACCATCCAGTCCCTAGAGTTTTCAGTTTAATTTAGTTTATTTAATTTATACTGTACTCCACCTATCCATTGTTTGCTCAAGGCAGATTACAGCATCAGATATTAACAAGAGGTTATAAGGCATTGCAAATAGAAAACAACAACAGAAAACAAAGATTACAAATCAAAACTGTCCAATAAAAATCATCAAATATTAAACAAACTTAAAATAACTAAAAGTCTTAATGTTGCTTTTGGTGATCTGCAGGACTCCACCGCGATCCACCGCACTTACCTCCAGCTCCAAGTCACTGTTGCCGGTCCCCGCTGCAGCCAAAGATCTCTGGGGCAGATGCGTGGCAGTCAGCTGCATCCAGGCAGGCCCGACACAACGCGTGGCAGGGCCGCCAGCTCCTCACATGGCCACCCCTAGGTATACGAGTGCCCAGCACGATGCAATTTAAAGGGCCTGTGGCAGGAAATCCCCCGCAGTGCCCTCGGATGACGTCACAAGCCTTTCCTCTCTGCAGCCCTCGCCTCGGCAACAGGTCTTCTACAGCTTTTATACCGTGAACTGCCTCAGCGTTCCCTGCCTGCGTTCTCTAGTTCCTGCATTCCTATCTTCAGTTCCAGGTCTTCATCTCACCTTTCAACTCTACTAATCATCGTTGCCCTTGCTCTTCAGTTCTTCTGTGTTCCACGTCTCCTCGCCAGCCTGCCTGTTCTGCTCCACGCCTCCGTGCCCTGCTTATCCGTCCCACCTTGCCTTGGACGGATACATGTTATCGACCTCGGCTTGCTTCCTGGACCTCCCCTGCTTGCCTGCTACCTCTGACCTTTGTTTGCCTCCTAGACATCTCCACACGCCGCCTGCCAGTGACGCGAGCCTGCTTCTGACTTTCCTTGTTCGTTCCAGCCTCTTCAACAGACCTTCTGACCATCAGCAGAGGCCGCCACCAAAGACCTGCCGGCACCCAAAAGCTGAACCCGAGGGGAACGAGAGCTGGTAGAGGCGAAGCTCCAGCCGGGCCTCTGCCTCATCCGACTCCGCCAGCCAACGGTGGGGGCGTCCAGGGCTCCACCCTGCAGGTTCCGCCAACTCCACCTCAGCCCATGGGTTCCAAGTCCATAACACTAAGATGCAAATCAAAAAACTGAATTGAGCTAAAAATGAAAACAATGTATAATGCTGCCTACAAGTGAGAGCTCTGCTACATGGAACATAAAAAGTGCTTTGATAAAGGTGCTGCCCTGTACCTTTTAATATCTGGAAATGCAAGCCCTGCTGCCAGTATTGTGGCCATTAATTGCTTCAACCACAGTCTAGACTTTTTGCTTTCTAGACGAGTCAGACCTAAAAGAAGCTCTGGTTATGCATAAAATATCAGATTTGTAGATATTAGTTGGAGATCCTATGCAGAATTATAAGAATTTAGGTGGTAATATCATATTTATCAGGTGAATTCTACCGGGGATGGAAAGGCATCAATTACTCCACCTCTTCAGCTTTCTTTCCAATGTCTTGGAATTTAGATCCAAGAACTGGAAAAGCTCACATATTTTATTTTTCCTGGGTCCCATTTAAAGTGGAAAATAAGTAAATATTTGTACTGATTTTCACGTCACATTCAAAGGTTTGCCCTAGTATATGTTTTCATTTTATTTTGTAATAAAAAAAATGTACAGCTTTTATTATGATCCCAACTTCTGCTTTAAAAAAGGTCCTTCCTTGCAGTTCACTCTTCAGCTGTTTGTGCTGTACGTACATCCATCTGTGGGATAACGGCAGTGGGATTTGGATGATGATCACTGAAGTGTGCCATATACTGTGAAATTCTAGTAAAAGGCCCGGTGCTTCGATTCAGAAAGGTGGAAGTGTCTAAGTTGGATGATCTTACAGAAACTTTAAATGATATTTTATCAGGAATAAAATATAAATCACATAAAAAAAAAGGGAACTCTTGCTGAATATAATTACATTTCTGACCCTCTGCCCTTGCTGACATCCTGTTATTTTGCCTTCCTTCCACAAGCCTTTTTAAGATTTCCTTCTCCTTACAATATATAATATACAAGGTATATCATCATGTTCCATTGGCAGATACACAACAATGACAACCCAACAAAATGGCAAGAAAACATTTGCAAAAAGTAAAGGGTGTCATATTTGAGTGCAGGTTTATTGAATCAAGCTCCTACAAATTAAATTTACCAGCTACGGGCAGGATTGTAAATATCATGGACTTTTGAAGGATACCTCATTTACAACAGAGAGAGACTGTCAAACACATCTGATCAATTTTCTTGACTGATTGATTTATTTAGGTGATGTGTGTGGTTGTTCATCACTGCGAGCAATTGGAAACGGCAATTTATTGCAATCGGGATAATAAATAAATTGGGTGACCAGAGAATTAGATCGGGGGCAGATACTGGGTATGATGTGCTTGCATTTCAGCAAAGCTTCTGAGTCTGTCCTGAACAGGAGACTATAGGACCATCTCGAGGGTGGTAGAGCCAGTGGAAGAAAGACAGGGAGTCTAACAAAAGAATTAAAATAGCTCAATGGTATCAAATCGGGCACAAGAGGCAAACTTTTTCCAGCAGAAAGGAAGGACTAGATCATGAAGTCATGGATCGACTCAGGAATAACATCAGGAAAAGTTGCTTCACTGAAAGGGTGGTAACATAACGTAGTAATGACAGCAGAAAAGGACCAAAGGGTCCATCCAATCTGCTCAGCAAGCTTCCAATTCGATGAGCCTTCTTGAAAATTCAGACAGTGCTTGTTATGAACCCTGCCCCAGGGTGTCCGTCCCCCCCCGCGAGCAGGCTCCTTACCGTGGCTACTGCTGCTTGTTGCCCGACGCGGCACGGAGCTGCCGAAGTCGGGTCGTCCCACGTGGCCGGAGCTGCGGACTGTGTTCTCCTTTTGCGGCCCGGAGGCCACCCGTCTTGCCTGCTCTTCACCGCAGCCGGAGCCGCGGACTTCTTGCCATCACGTGGCACTGAGCTGCCGCCGACTTCCATGCCATCTTCGCGGCCCGAGGCCGCAAGTTCCGGGTTGGATTGGAGGCTGGAGCCGCCCTCGGGGCCTCCTGCAGCGGCTGGAGCCGCTGCCGTCATCGGGGCCTGCATCCAGGCCCAGCCCTGCTGCTTCTGACGTCGACGTTGGTGCAGGACCGCTGTCCATGGTCCTGCACAGCTTCCTGCTTCCTTCTAGGCGCACGGCCGCGCATCTCTGCTACATTTAAAGGGCCCACGGCAGGATATGCCCTGGGCCCCACCTAGTGACTATTTCCTGTAGCAGCCCTATAAAAGGGCAGTCTTTGCATTACGTCCTGGCCTTGCATCAGAGTGTCTTCAGCCCTGGAGGCTCCTGCCTGCCAGCGCTCCGACAGGTCCTTTGTCTTCTCCATGGAGCTCCTCGTCTAGTCGTCTTGTCTTGTCATGTCTTCTTTGCCTGAGGTCCCCGTCCAGATGTCCTGGTGTCTCGTCATTGACGTCCCGCTTCCTGATATTCCTGGTTCCTTGGTGTCCTTGTTCCAGTGCTCTGGAGCCTTCTGTTCTGCCGGCCGTGGATCTCCAGGTGACGCTGCTCCATCTTGGGAGATGCCGGCAGTGGACTCTGTCCTGTGCTCCTGAGCCGTCCTGTCCTTCCAGCCGTTGTGGTACTCCGGATGACATCGGCTTCGTCGTCAAAGTCCCACGTTGACTGGATCCTCTCTCCTGCGCTCGTCCCGCTCTCCTCGTGGTCTGTGACCAGCCCCCTCGGGCTGTGTAGGGTGCGCAGTGGGACAGGGTGGTCCGCGACCAGCCCATTGGGTCCGCCCATGAAGGTGGGCTGAGTAGGGCGCCGAGAGACAGTGCCAATGTCTTCCTTCCCAGCTTCTCATCTTGTCTGGACTTCTCCAAGTTCCTCGTCTTGTCTCTGATGCCGTTGCAACAGCCTTGGTGTCATGTCTTCGTGTCAAGGTCTCCGTCTGCCCTCATCCTCAGGTCGGCCTGCTGCTCCATGCCGTACCCAGCAGCAGGTCCGAAAGGGCTCGGAACAGTCGGAGGACCGTTCACCTACCAACATCATCTTGCTGTTGGCGCTGGGAGCTTGCAGGTCCGGCAGAGGGTAAGACCGTGTCTCTGCCATCCTGGGACACGTCGCCAACCCTCGCTTTGGTCCTGGATCCGCCTGGGGCCGGGCTGAGGCCCAAGGGCACACGAAAACACCCTCACACAACAGTGCTGATGGGTTTCGCTTATGGACTTGGCCTTAGAAGCAATCCTGAGCTTTTTCAATTATGTTTGCGTATCAGCACCCCAGACCGTAAAAATCAGGGCCCGTGATGGTGGTGGTCTGAATCCAATTCCTCTTCCAGCCCCCCCCCGCCATCAAAGCAGAGAGCAATGTTGTAGCTGCGTAAATGCGTGGAATGGCCTCCCGGAGAATGTGATGAAGCAAAGGCAAAAGACAGTAATGAAACTGAAGAAAGCATGGGATAAGCAGAGAGGATCCTTACCTGCAGAGGGGAAGTGAGACGTCAGCTGGGGTTTATGGCATTGCAGCAGGGCATTAATTAGGCAGACTACATGGGCCCAACATGCTCCTTATCTGTTGTCATGTTCCGTGTTTCTGTTTCTATAAACTGGCACAGTGGTTTGCAAAAGAATAACCTGGAAGCACTTGCAGATTAGCCTGATAATGTGGTTGTTTAAAAAGGGGGGCCAGGTACAATATTGCTTTTTATTATGATTGTGACTGAGAGCAGTGCATCTTACCCTGCAACATAAGGCCTCACAGGGATCATTCAGGGAAATCCAGTTGGGAAGCGAGGCTAGAAAGCGGTGCACAAGGGCCTCTGCTCGTATCCTCAGTGCAGCAGCTGATGTGACTTTGGGTCACTTCGGGGAGGGGGGGGGGAGGTTATGATGTTCGAGAGCTGGCAAACATCTGTGCAACGGCCAGTCTTAAAAGTTGTGCTTCCTCCTAGAGAAAGAACTGAAATGGTAAGCGTTTGGTCGGTGACTCTTGGGCTGCGCTGAAGCAGATCCTCTGCACTAGATGCATTGTCGGAAAATCCCCGGGGGGCATTAGTTTTGCAGCTTGTGCAGTTATTAAAATGTGTGGCTTGAGTTTGCACTGGGTCTTGAGGTTTTTTTTTTTGGGTTTTTTTTCCCCTCAGAGCCTGAACAGGGAATGACTGGAATCAGCTGAGCCAGAGGAATCAACCACTGTAGCTGAATTATTAAACTTAATTATCTGTACCAAACAGGCCAACATCTGCAAGCTCCTAAAAGCTAGATTTGGTGCGAGAAGGTTGGAGGTGGCTTTACCCTTTCATCAATGTGCACGGGAGGGGAGTGTGTGGTAGCAGGAAGACAGTGCATAATGGTTATATTTTTGGGGCTAAATATAAAAGAGGGAAGTTCTCTCAAGGAAGAAGAAATGGAAATTCGACTGCATGCTTAAAAATCAAATTCTGTCTCTTCAAACGCTGTACAGAAAGACGCTTATGTGCAAATGGCTCCATGAAATGAATCACTCCGGCAATCGCCCAGGACTGAAAAAAAAAACACCTGCATTTGGCGTTTAGAAATAATTATTTGCCTTTGCAAACCCGAGCTCCAGGAGCGTTAACAATTCAGGTGCCGCGTTTCCCTGTCCCAGAGGGGCTCACAGTCTAAGCTGGCTCCAGAGGCCATGGAGGGGGTCGGGACGTTGCCCATGAATTCCCCGGGGACGCCTCCTGCCTTCTCAATACCATTTTTAGAAAGGAAAAGTCAGGTTGATAGAAAGGCCCCTTTCTTTTGAGGGCCAAATTCAGGCCTAGGCCCGCGCCTCGGGTGCCAAATTCGGCAACTTAAACAGGGATTCCCTCTGCTGCTCTCTGAGGGCCTAAATCTCCCACCCCCCCCCCCCCCTCCCCGGGCCCTCTGCCCGTGGGCGTTATAATCTGAAATCCGGCCCCGTTACTGAGAACAGAACAGCAAAGTCCCTCGCCCTATGGGGCACTCTAGGGAAAAGATCTGACAAACACCATTTACTGCCTCTAGTGATGTCCCCGTAGAGACAAATGACTTTAACCACCTGAGATGTCCAAATGCCAGGGCGGCAGCCCTTGCTGTGACGCCCAGCTCAGCGCTTTGAAGCTTAGCCTAACACATTTGCCGTCTGTGCTCCAGTGGCTCTCCTAGAAGTCTGAGTGTGTGGTAAGAACTGACCAGAGTTAAGGGGAGGGGCTGTTGATGCCAAATTTATGGGACTGCAAGGGTTACCGAGGCCTGTTGGTAGGAAAGATAACCTGCTTAAAAAAAAAAAATTTGGAACAGACACACAGAAAACAAATCATGAGATTGCAATAAACCTCCCCCCCCCCCCCCCCACAAGATTCATTTTCACTGTGAACAGAACACATGCAAACATCTGATTTCTTCTCACCGATATCACACCAGCTTTCTCTGCAACACACACTTTATGATGTCCGTCCCATGTTCCAATACCTTACTCTTAAAACGATAACATTTCCTTCACCCTCATTCTTGCCCTGACCTGTACATCGGTTTACAAAATTTCTCTTTTCCTCTCTCTCGCTCATTTTCTGCCATCACCAAATCTCTGTACCTCCTCACCCTGCCTCTCCCCTTTTCACCATCTCTCTCTCTCTACGAAAGGTGCCCGCTTGGCTCTAAGTCATCAGGACAAGGTGAGCCGGTGTTGCTCTCTTCGTTTCAAAGCTTTTTCACCCCCGAGAACCTCCCTGAAGGCTTTGAAACAGGCGCTGAAAAGTCAGGACTGACTCACCTGTAATTTGTTTTCTTTCTACCTCATTCTAATTCTTCCCCGAGAACTTACTCCTCCCTCCTTTTCTTACTCCTCCAATCCACCTCACCCCAATACCCTTCCAACCTTCCTCAGGACCCTTACATTTCAATCCCCCATGAATTCCCTACTGCATCTCACTCAGGCCTCTCTCCTACTCCCACGCAGCTCCCATCACCTTGCGGCATTGTGAACATAAGAAATGCCCTTCTGGGTCAGACCAAAGCTCCTTGAAGCCCGGCGACCTGTGTCCGATGGTGGCTACTGCAGGTCACAAGTACCTAGCAGGATTCCAACAAATAGGTCCAATGCTTCTGGCTCATATCCAGAGACAAGCAATGGCTTTCCCAAGTTCTCATGAATTCCATCCGCCGTTTAATGGCCCAGTCCCTTCAGCCTCGCAAGGCCCAGTCCCTTCAGCCGCAATCGGCTTGTGATCTAACTACTTTGAATAATTTAGTGTCATCTGTAAATCTGATCACCTCACTCGACACTCTCTTTTCCAGATCTGTTGTCTGTCCTAAAGGAGATGAGATAGCCAGCTCGGGATCTATCCACAGCCCCCCCAGTTTCCTGCAGCAACTCAGGGGTAGATTCTGCAGCAAAAGTTAGAAAATTCTGCAGCAGTTTCAGAAACTCTGCAGCACATTTGCATATTAAGTTATGTACATTTTATTTTACTATGTAAAAATATAGCCATTTTCAGATCTTTCTTATGTGCCTGGGCAATTTATTTTAATTTTTGTTTATTTTGAGTGGGGAACAGAGATCTTTGTGATTGGTGCAGGAAGGAAGGAAGGAAGGGGGAAAAGACCCGAGGATAGGATCTCAGGCAGGGGGGAGAGGGACGGAGGATTGGTGATAGATGGAGGGGAGGGGAGGAGAAGGGAAAGAATCAGAGGTAGGGGAGGATTAGAGATGGAGGGAGAAGGGATTTAGGATCAGGGGTGGAGGAAGGATCTTGCATTGGGGAGGGGGAAGAAGGGTCCTCTCTCTCAACACATACAAATACCCTGGCACAGATCCTCCCCCCTCTTTCACACCCCTAGGGCTGCTCCCCTCTCTCCAACACCCCAGCATTGATTTCCTCTCCGTTTTTATTTTCCTCCCCTTCCCTCCCTCCCACCCTCACCAAACCCCTGGCACCAATCCTCTCTCTGTCACACACATACCCCCTAGTGCTGATCCCCATCTCTTTCACACACCCAACTCCACTCTAATGATTTCTTCTCTGTCTAAACTTCTCCCTCTCTCACGCACACCCCGCCTATCCTCTATTCCCTCTTTCCTTTCTCTCACATCCCCCAACTCATCTATCTTCTGAGATCCCCCCCTCTCCCTCCCTCCCCCCTGCTGCTCCTCCCTCCTACACCAGTCTGGGCCGTCAGGAGAAGAGCAGTGGTACCTCAGGCTGCCTCCTCCTCCTCCTCCGCTACCTGGCACGTGAAATTGTAGTACCACATGGCTCAAAGTGCCAGTCGGCCCCAAACAGCAGAGAAGTGTGTGTGTGTGGGGGAGGGGGGGGGAGAGGACGTGTACACAATTACCCCATCCCGCCAGTTACTGCCCCGACACCGCTCATGCTTTCTTACCCTGGGGGATTGTGCAATTCCATGGCAAGGGCAGGTTTTGCGGCCCTTGCCATAGCATCACAAAAGACCAGGAGCCTTGGATATATCCCAGTGCATCTATGGATCTATAATTCATATTTCTCGTGATAACAGCAGAACTGCGAACACATGGATGCCAAAGGAGAAAAAGAAAACTGACTCAGCCTGACCCCTTTGCCACAGAGCTATCTGATCATTTTAAGCAGTTATGTTATAGCTGCCTATGGCTGACAGGAACCTAAAGGAACATCTCCAAAATCCAGATCACTGAAGAAAGCCAGAGCCCATCCTCTGCAGGCATTAACCCAGCATCCAAATAAAGCAGGCAAAGCTGCACTTCATCTGTAAGGAAAGAGGTTTTAATGCACAGAAGGCTTCCTAGCTTTCTTTGGCACGACTATCTCCAGTCTGTGTGGAAAAATATTAGGAGAAAGCTCTTAATTAATAAAAAATAATAATTAAAATTCTGTAGACGTGCTATAACATTTTTAAAAATTATTTAAGAACGTAAGAAAATGCCATACTGGGTCAGACCAAGGGTCCATTAAGCCCAGCATCCTGTTTCCAACAGTGGCCAGTCCAAGTCATACGTGCCTGGCAAGTACCCAAACAGATAGATCACAAGCTACTCTTGCTTATTAATTACCATCATAGCAGTTTATGGATTTTTCCTCTAGGATCTTGTCCAAACCTTTTTTTAAACCCAGTTACACTAACTGCTGTAACCAAATCCTCTGGCAATGAATTCCAAAGCTTAACTATGCGCTGAGTAAAAAAGAATTTTCTTCAATTTGATTTAAATGAGCTACTTGCTAACTTCATGGAGTACCCCCTAGTCCTTCTATTACCTGAGAGTAAATAACCGATTTACATTAACCTTTTCATGATTTTGTAGACCTCTATCATATCCCACCTCAGTCTTCTGTTCTCCAAACTGAACAGCCCTAACTTCCTTAGCCTTACCTCATAGGAGAGCCGTTCCATGTCACTTATTCTGGTTGCCCTTCTCTGCACTTTCTGCAGTGCAAATATATCTTTTTTGAGATGCGGTGACCAGAACTGCACACAGTATTCAAGATACGGTCTCACCATGGAGCAGTACAGAGGCATTATGATATCCTCAGTTTTATTTTCCATTCCCTTCTTAATAATTCCTAACATTCTGTTTGCTTTTTTGATCACCACAGCACACTGAGACAACAGTTTCAATGTATTCTCCACTGACGCCTAGATCTCTATCTTAGGAGTTACCACCCAGGAGTTACCTGGGTGGTAACTCCTAAGATAGAACCTAACATTGTGTAACTACAGCAAAAGTTATTTTTCCCTATATGCATCACTTTGGACTTGTCCACGTTAAATTTCATCTGCCATTTGGAAGCCCAATTGTCCAGTCTTAAAATTCTAAACTCTGAACATTGGCACTTATCTGGTTAAAACAACCAGACAAGTTGCTTCGCCCTGATGCACCCACTGCGCCCCCAAGATATCTGGCTATCTACTTAGCTGGATAAATACTTATCTGGTTAAGTGGTGGCTACTGAACATAAGGGATCAATGCAAGGAAGAACACAAAAGTTCAGCAATGTCCATAGGAGTTCAAATATAAGATTATTATATTGTGTACAAGTAAGCAAAGAGTTCCGTGGTCAGCATCAAGCCCAAAAGGTTATGTCAATAGATTCATGGTCTCCTGCCACGGGCCATGTTTCAAAGAGACTGCGTCAGGAGGGAACCCACAAGTTCATTGTTGATCTTTCGTGTCCTTCCTCATTGCATTGATCCCTTATCTTTGATGGTTGGGCTTTCGCCTATTTTCTCTTTGCTTATGGCCACTGAACATAGCCATTATTCAGGGGCTGCTACTTAGCCGGATAAGTTCCTATTTATCTAGCCAAGTAGCGCTAAATATCAGCCTCATAAAGTCTATTTTATTTTTATTTTCTGTTGTCTATAAACAATACTCAATCCAGTGAGCTATACCTAAAATTAAATTTTTCAGTCAATGTACTATTGGACATTATTAATATGGCATTGTTCCTAATTGAACCAAACTGAAGAAAATGTGTATTGATACCCACGTTTTCTCACATGACTTAATTGTGGGTTTGGTAAAACTTCTCATGTTTATGTCATCAAACGCCGAAGTTAAAATTCAAGTTAATGACATCTATGTATGTATATCTTTTCATAAGAACATAAGAAATTGCCATATTGGGTCAGACCAAGGGTCCATCAAGCCCAGCATCCTGTTTCCAACAGTGGCCAATCCAGGGCCCACCCCCCCTCCATACCTCCCATAACACCATCCATCTCTCCCCTTCAAGACTTCCTGACCCCACCTACAACACTTACATAGCACAGTCCTACCCCTCCCCTACCCGAAATGCCACCATGCTATCCCTTGAACTCTTATATCTTCACAAATATCACTATGGCATCCGTAGTAGCAATGCGATGCAATGAAAAAAATCGCTGTTTTCCTACGTTACTCCATACCAGCCAAGAGAAACAACTTTGACTTTCCCCTACTAGATAAACATAAGTTATAGCTTGTTCTAATCTATGTACAGGTACAAGATATACCACTACCTAATGACTGGAGATTCGCCCCACTTAGTGGCAAGTTTCTCCAGTTCACTTCCGAATAGGAGGGAACCCTTAAAGGGCATCTTTGTGAGGTCTGCTTTAGAAGTTGCGTCCGCTGACCAGAAATCTAAGGTCAGCAAACAAAGCTCTCCTGACTATACCATCAGTCAAGACGGCAAGACTAACACAAGTAAGAGAGAGGGCGCTATCATTAGCAGGACCCATTCTATGGAACTCCATGCCCTTGGATTTAAGGTTACAAAGAGACAGCAAAACCTTTAGAAAAAGTTTAAAAACATGGCTATTTAAACAAGCTTTCCAAAAAGAGAAGGGAGAATAGAAGCCAGGGATGGGCAAAGCACGAACAATTAAACAACCATACACACTGCAGAAATTCCAGTATATACATATGTATTATGTATATACTGGAAAAAAAGCCCCAGTATATACATATGTATTCTACCTCTAGTTTGCTATCCTTTTACTTCCTGGCTACTCTAGCCCCCAAGTTTAATCTCCCTGTTATATGTAACTGTGCTTTGGCCTTCCTGTTATATGGTTATGTTGTTAATCCCTAAGTTCCATGTAAACCGGTTTGATATGAATCTTGTCATGAAGATCGGTATAGAAAAATGTCAAATAAATAAAATAAATAATTTCACTAAGTGTGTAGTTTTTAATATATAGCGCACCATCACTAATGGATCAGTTACATTTGTAAAATGAGTTCTGTACTTAAAACTGAGAAGGAAAGACATGGACATGATTAATCAAATTTAACAACGAACATTGATAACAAACTATGTTACCGAACCTTATGGCACCTATGTAAACGGACAAATTGTAGTATCAGTACTTTTATGTGCCTTAATGTAAACCGTTGTGACGGTCCCCACCAAACGACGGTATAGAAAAGACTTAAAATAAATAAATAAATAAAATTCGCAGCCATAGTTGCCTTCTGGCTGCCACCTCAGAGGCTACTCCTCTGGCCGAGGTACGCACCAGGTCCGAGCTTGCATCCGCCAGGAAGGCTGCAGCGGGTTCGATCGCCTCTTCGGCGTGCGCCCCTGAGCTATCTGCCTCTCTCGAGAGGAGCAGACACGAGCGAGCCACCAGAGTCCAACAGGAAGCTGTTGCATCAAAGGCTTGCTTAAGGATGGATTCCAACTGCCTGTCATAAGCATCCTTCAAGGCTGCTCCTCTATGTTGCGCTGGTGCTGGACCCTTGGCCCAAGGTGGGGTTGACGCTACCCATAGGGCAAGCCCCACGGGTCCTCACTTTCGGGAGGCGGAGCTGACTAGGAGACGGAGGCCAACTGGAGCTTCGCCAATACCAGCCCTCGTTCCCCGCAGGTTGAACATTTAGGTGCCGGGGCCGGCTGGTCTTAAGCGGGCCTCCGTGCGATGACTCCCAGTAGAAGAAATGCAAGGGTTGCCGGGAACCAGCAGAGGTATCAAGGGACCGCCTTGGCCCCTTTAAAGATACGAGAGGTGCACGCGCCTAAGCCAAGGCCTGCAGAAGGCCGGACGATGGCGTCTCCCCACGGCCCATGCAGGGAGACCCGCTGGAAGCTGAGGAGGTCAGAGAAGGAGTCAGGAACAGCCGAGGAGGCAGCAGGTGCTCGGGGACGTAGGCGGCTGCCCACAGCCAAGAGTGAGGATGGTCCAGGAGCAGAGCTGAAAGGGTGACGCGGACGGGACATGCAACACTCTACAGGGATAGTTGTTCACTTCGAGACGGCGCAGACCAGGGTGACCACTTTCAGGAATCGCAGGTGTTCCCTGATCGCTGGGTCCAGAGGATACAAGGCCTCCAAGGCCTGACCTCCTTTAAAATTTGCCTCCGGGGCGTCCCATTCCAGGTCAACCAACTCCTGGATGGCTTCCAGCTTTGGGAAAATAGAAAGAGGCTTTTCGTAGAGACACCAGGATGGGGTTCTTCTTTGTTTCCAACATAGAGTCCGTGCCCGGAACTCCCAGAGTCTTCAGGGTCTGGGAGACTAAGGCCAGTAATTTATCTCTGTGGAAAAATCAAAGCAAGGTCTGGCATGGTTCCAGGTCTGGAGGGATTTCCCCGTCCTCCAAAGAATCCCTGTCGTCATCTGGTGTCTGGGTCCCTGTCAGGGATACCTTTGGTGATGCGAGGCATGTCCCGAGGCCTGCTGACAGGGCTGGGAGGGTGAGGCCTTCCCAGATGGGTTCCACTTGGGCAGGGACTGACCGCGCCTGAACAAAGGCTTGGAGGCCCTGGAAAAATTCCAACAAAGGCTGCTGGGTCCATATTTGGCCCAGGAGGGACCGGAGTAGGCGCCGCTGAACTGCCCTCTCCCGGGGAGGACGCAGCCCCAGAATTGCTCAAGAACGCGGAGCTGCCTCATAAGGTCGTGGCTGCCCCGTCCTCCGACTGAGATGGTCCGGACTTGGAAAAGTTCAGAGTCCAGCCCTCCATGGGCCTCCTCACAGTGCTGACACAGGAAGGATTCCAGGTCAGACTGTGCAGCTCTAATATGGCAGGCAGCGCAAAGCGAGTGTCGTCTGAGCTTCTTTGCCGCCGGGGGCCATAACCTCTGTACGTTGTGCATTTAACCAGTAGCTGCCTCTCGAGTGCACACAAACTCGCCTCGGAGCACGTAGAACTAAGTGGCCAGTTGTGCGCTAAGGAGTGCATGTGCTTATGCGCGCACTTACGAGCACGTTAGGCGCACAGAGGGCCGGCCCGCACCGTGCGTACCGACGAAGGGGGAAAATAGTGCCACACCAAACCACGCGCAAGACGGCGGCGCCGTGGATCACCATGTGGAGAGTCCACCAAGTGGTAAATGGGGCCTAGCCTATTGGGGGGGGGGGGGCACTCAACCTGCTCAGAAACCCCCTACCCCTGCCCTAACGGGATCGGGAACGACGTTGGTACGCCGCACCAAGCAAGGAGACCTGAGGAAAGACTTACCGAAGCCCTTCCACATCTCTGGATCGTCGGAGTTCTTCTCTATTTACCTGAGCACAGAGTCGGTCTCCAGCTGCGAGGGGAGAGGGCTTAGGCAGTCACCGCCGCACTTGGCTTCCTGCACCCGCTGCCTTTCAGCTGCTTCAGCAGCAAAGTCCATGCCGGGAACCGACTACCGGACCAAGGCACACCTCTGAGGATCTCAGAAATCGCCTCAGGAATTCTCAGCTGGGGGAGGGATCTTTAGGTATCACCGCAAGAGAGCGGGGCTCAATCTTTCTCCCAATTTAAAGGTAAATTTAAATTTCTTCTTCAAACTAGCACTGCAATCCCACTAAACAGCACTGCTGGTGTGGGGATAGCATGTCCACATCTGCTAGGAGACGGAAAGACGGAGAGACACTGAATGGCTGAGGTCACTGCAGGGTTATATCTAGGGTGACGTCAGCTTTGAAACCTCAGTCTCCATCTGCTAGCAGGGGAACACATAACCCATTGGTCGAATCCATCTGGCTACATGCTAGGAAAAATAATTTTCTCTGATTAGTTTTAAATGTGCTACTTGCTAACTTCATGATTTTAAAGACCTCTATCATATCCCCACTCAGCCGTCTCTTCTCCAAGCTGAACAGCCCTAACCTCTTTAGTTTTTCCTCATAGGGGAACTGTTCCATCCCCTTTATCAGTTTGGTCGCCCTTCTCTGTACCTTCTCCAATGCAATTATATCTTTTTTGAGATGCAGTGACCAGAATTGTACACAGTACTCAAGATGTGGTCTCACCATGGAGCGATACAGAGGCATTATGACATCCTCCGTTTTATTCACCATTCCCTTCCTAATAATTCCCAACATTCTGTTTGCTTTTTTGACTGCCACAGCACACTGAGCCGATGATTTTAAAGTATTATCCACTATGATGCCTAGATTTTTTTCCTGGGTGGTAGCTCCTAATATGAAACCTACCATCATGTAACTACAGCAAGGCTTAATTTTCCCTATATGCATCACCTTGCACTTGTCCACATTAAAAAAGGTTTTGATAATTTCTTGGAGAAGTCCATTACCTGCTATTAATCAAGTTGACTTAGGGAATGGCCTCTGCTATTACTGGCATCAGTAGCATGGGATCTACTTAGGGGCGGATTTTAAAAGGGTTATGCATGTATATTTTGCATGGGCCCGGCGACGCGCGCAAGCCCCGGGACACACCTATGTCCCGGGGCAGGACTGAGGCCTCCGGCACAGCGGCTATGCTGGGGGATCACGCGCCCGCACTTGGCCGGTGCGCGCAACCTACGCCTGCCCAGAGGCAGGCGCAACTTTTTAAATAAAGGTAGGGGGGGTGATTTAGGTAGGGCTGGGGGGGGCGCGGAGGGAACGGGGAAAGCCATCAGGGCTCCCCTAGGGCTCAGCGCACGCAAGGTGCTCAAGCGTGCACCCCCTTGTGCGCGCAGACCCCGGATTTTATAACATGTGCGCGGCTGCATGCACATGCTATAAAATCGGGCGTAGCTACTAAAATCTGGCCCTTAGTGTTTGGGTACTTGCCAGGTTTCTGTGGCCTGGTTTGGCCTCTTTTGGAAACAGGATGCTGGGCTTGATGAACCCTTGGTCTGAGCCAGCATGGCAATTTATGTTCTTATATTTCATCTGCCACTTGGATGCCCAG
Organism: Rhinatrema bivittatum; assembly: GCF_901001135.1. NCBI lineage: Eukaryota > Metazoa > Chordata > Amphibia > Gymnophiona > Rhinatrematidae > Rhinatrema > Rhinatrema bivittatum. The sequence goes on from NC_042620.1 coordinate 296,498,292, forward strand.
TCTTTCAGTCTTGCAAGGCCCTTCTGCAATTTATCACAATCCACTTGTGATTTAACCACTCTGAATAATTTTGTGTCATCTGCAGATTAGATTACCTTACATCCTATTGCTTTCCAGATCATTTATAAATATATTGAAAAGCACCTGTCCAAGTACAGATCCATCAGATACTCAATTATTTACCCTTTTCCACTGAGAAAATTGACCATTTAATCTTACCCTGTTTCCTGGTTTTTTTTAACCAGTTTGTAATCCACGAAAGCACACTACATCCTAACCCATGACTTTTTAGTTTTCTTAGAAGCCTCTCATGAGCGACTTTGTCAAACTCCTGGAAATTCAAATACACTATATCTACCGGTTCACCTTTATCCACGTTTATTAACTCCTTAAAAAACGTGAAGCAAGACTTCCCTTGGGTAAATCCATGCTGCTTAACCTTACCAAGCAGGTGCAATTTTTAAAACTGGTAATGTGAATTTTGTTTTATTTGAAAACCAATTTTTCCACGTTAGATAGTATTTACATCTTTCTGGAACACACATTCTGTATTAAAATGAATTAAAACTATTATAAACTACAAACTACTGCTAGAAGAGATAACTAAGCCGAATAAATTAGGCGAGGAAATGAGAAAGCTTGGAAAACAAATCAGATTAGCTCATCTGATCAGAGATGTGCAAAAATACTATACAAAAAGGGTAAATCTCCAAGCGACAGAGCCTAATGTCTCTTGAACCAGGTGAAGACCACATATCTCCAGACATTCCATCATTTTTATGGCTAAAAGAAATGTTTGCAGAACTGAGACCACGCCGAGTGGGATACAAGATCATGATAAGGGAAGTGACAAAGGGCAAGAAGCAAAAAAAAAAAAAAAAAATCACGCTTGAAGAACTGCAGTTTTCCCCCTGCTATTCTTAACTGTTCCTGCTTTAAAGCTGTCAAGATTCTGTTATCCTCCAGGGCAGTTGGACATTTTTGGGTGGTCGTTCGTTCCCTCTGGGACCCGCTGCATTTCCGTCTTCCTACAGGGCTCACCACAACCGTCTCTAGATTCAGATTCACGAAACTGTGTTGGCATGAATATTTGTGCATGCGTTGCCAAAGTAGCATATAAATTGCTTAAAAAAAAAAAAAAACACAAGACAAAAAATACATAGTAGCGACATTAATAAAATACATTTAACATGGTCTCCAAATCGACAAGGAAGGGCTGCACTTTTATCGGAATACCCTTTCTTTGGTGCCATGCTGCGTTTCCGTCCGGTATCTCTCCTACTCCTCCATACCGGCTGGCGCATTGGCGGACAGGGGTCCCTCTTCCGCCGGAGCAGCCCCTGCATTTCTCCTCTGTTAAACGCGCAGCCCAAACCAAGCCCCGCTCTGGCCCTCGGATAGTACTGCACCCTGCGCGCGAGCGAGGGGGCGGCGCAGGCTGAATCCGGAAGGAGAAAGCCAGGGAGGGGCGGCCTGGGACCGACCCTGAGCTACGCTGCACGGCACAAACACGTGGCTCCGAAGGGACGGGAAGAGGAGAAGGAGGGGCCAGGCGGGCAGCGCCCAGGGTGGGGTTCCGGTCGCGAGATGCCTATAGGGCGGGACGAAAGGTCGGAATAAGAATCTGCGTCTTACAAGTCCGCTCTGCAACGGCTATAGGGAACACTAGGGGATGGGCTTGCACTGTACGGTTCCATAGTGTAGCGGTTATCACGTCTGCTTTACACGCAGAAGGTCCTGGGTTCGAGCCCCAGTGGAACCATTTTATTTTGCCACGGTTTTGAATTAAAGAAATAAAATATCATCATATTTTCATTCATTTCTTATTGGCCTTTATTTACAAAACAAGACAGATGTGCTTGAAAGAACGTTTACTTAGTCTATCGGGAGTAAAACTGAAAGGATATGTGTATAACATTTGGAAACTCACCAGCTCATTAGAAAAAAATACGTGCAGAAGGAGTTGCAGTCAATTTTTGCAGGTCGGGCTGTCCTTTGAGTGCACTGTGCTGTTATTTTTAATTGGCTGTCCTTAAATTAAAAGATGAAAACAGACTCGAGAACATTATCAGCCTAATAAATTCCCTCAGAGCTGTCCAAGCCCTCACATGCTCGTGACCTTGCATATTTTAGATGCACTGGGGGAATGTGTGTGTACACTAACTAGCGCACAGAGCCGGGATGATCTGCCTCTGGCACCAGGGTAATCTGCTTCATGATGTCAGATTTGCTTCTGAGATGCTGGTTTTCCCAGTTATGGCATCACTCAACCCAGGGCTTTTGCAAAGCATGGGCAAGAAGGGTGACAGTCGTGGGCATTTATTTATTTAATTTATTTGCAATTTTTGTATACCGACATTCGTTAGGATAACATCACATCGGTTTCCATGTAACATAAAGTAGCCAATTGGGCTTTACAAAGAACTGATAGGCGAACTGGGTAGCAGGGAAGGTGGGGGGGGGGGGGGGGGGGGGGAGAAAACAGGGGTAAAACTGTACAAATTAACAAGCGATATAAAATGGATAGATATATGCAATGAAAACATTATATACAGGTGAACTTATTTACAGAAATAATCAGGGAGGGGCTTTACGAGGTGGGTAGAGCGGTTAAATACTTGGTGGGCGAGGGGAGGAGGGGGGATCAAGGGTGTGCTTAGGGGGAGGTGAGAAGGAGTGGGCATCAAATTAAGAGGGGGGGGGAGTGGGAAGGAGAGGGCAGGGAAGCAATACTACCCATTTGAATCAGTTTCTGAGTCTGCAAACATGGGAGACCCAAAGGGAAGGGAGGGGCTGGGAGGGGGGCAGACGTTGGAAGCAATTTTTGCATGGGGTGCTGTTTTGCAGACCTGAATGTGTCAAAAGATCGGTGCCAGGTACACGCTTAAGGCAATCTGCTGCCGGAGGCGAGGGGTGAGATTGCTGCCCCCCCCCCCCCCACTCCCCCAATCATTGAGAGGCCAAGGGGAGTCCTCTTGGAGTCTGGCCCTTTCCGTGATTTGAAATGCTGCAGGGGGGGGGGGGAAGCAGGGAGCGCCAGATAATATTTCTAGGAAGCTGGCAATTTTGCCACACTACCAGGAACTCTATGACTTGCCTTCCACGTTTCCCCAGCATTTGCCGCCCCTGGAGAAATGGGAGCTAGGTGAATGGTGGGGGTCTATGTGTGGTGGACTCTCTTCTGGTCAGTGCAAGGGTATTAGGCACCCTATGTGAACTTTAGATCCTTGTGCCCCTCCCCCCCCCTTACCAGCACTCACCATACACAGTTAAAAACTGTGCATTTATAATAACAGATTGTACATGAGGAAAGGACATTCATAGTTTTCTAAGGTAAAAATGTTGCAAACAACATGTATATTATTTTCACATGCACTGCTGTGGTGTCAACCAGAAAGCCCAGCAAAAAAGACACTTGGAATCACTTGGCTCTTAGAAAGACATGAGTAATCTGTATTATAATTACAATATAGTAAACCTCCCATACCAAATCAGCACTATATGCCAACACTCAATTAGTAACAACCCTACCTATGAAAAGACAACACTGCAAATATTACACCAGGCCCTAAAACACCAATACACCTCCTATTAGGAAAACAGAACATGCCAGGCTGGTATAGATCACCACATTAAATAGGTAAAGGAGAGGTAGGTGAATCACACAAAGTCCAAAGAAACTCCCCTTACAAGTCTCTTAAGGTCAACTTTACACTTCTTGCTGAAAAACAGTTCTTTTAAAGGAGGAAATGACCTCAGAATCCAGCAAGAACATTTTTTTGTAATTTGTAAATTGCTATGGATATTTTAATCACGGGTCTAAAAAACCTCCAAAACCAACCTATATTTTATTACCGCAAAAGTTATTTTGAATGTTTTATATCAAATTAATGAAGAATTTGTCTTGTAATGACTTCATCAATGAAAATGCAATGTTCAGTATTAAACCACCATGCTGCTGCCGATGCCCAGCGTTTTGCAATGCTGCTGATCAGGGCGACATGCCTATATGGCAGATTCTACAAAATAAAAGTAATTAATAATTTATAAAAAATATTATATGAACAAAATTGCAGTATATACTCACTATATAAGAATTTTAGCATTAGTCTTTTCTGGAGCCATACTCTCTCTTGTAATAGTGTTTTATTCTGAAAAATGCTAACACATACACACTGTGTTTTTATAGCCACTATAGATCACTACACAGAAACTACATGCCAGCAGAATGCTTCACTTAGGTCACACATGCAGACACAAGATATAGAATAAAGGACCATAAAGTATAAACAGGAATGTGCAGACTAAAACTGAACTGGAAACCACAAGAAACCAGATTCTGTATGTAGTGCAACAATGGAAAATCAAAAACATCATCATTTCCTCATAAATAAAAAAATATAACCACATCAATCACAATAGTAAAACTATACTAACGGAAATAATATGTATTTTAAAACTGCTGATTAAAAGATTATTGAATAATTAAACTCAAGAAAAACTTTTAAAACATTCTCAAAAACCAATAAAATATTTCAAAACAATAGACATATCAAATAACATCCAACAATTAAAACTAATCAGAATAAAAAAGATCTGAGATCTGTTGATTTTTAGTAACCCTGATTATCCTGGATTGGGGAAGTTGGGGGGGGGGGGGGGAGCTACACAAACGTTTTCCTCTCTCTCACACATACACACTACACACTCCCTCTCTTATATACACACCCTTACTCACACATGCACACAGGCTCTCACACTCATCCTCTCTCTCTCTCTCTCTCACACACACACGCACACACGTTGTCATATACAAAGGCTCTCTTGCTTTCACACACCCTGGCAGTCTCTCTCATTTTCACATACAGACTCTCACAGACACATGCAGATTCTCTTTCTCTCTCATATATAAGTAGTCTCTCACACATGCACAGGCTCTCTTTCTCTCATACATACACAGTCTCTCAGACATACGCATACACTCTCACTCTCTTACACACATGCAGGCTCTCTCTCTCTCATGCACACATGGAGGCTGTCTCACACACACAGACACACACACATGCAGGCTGTCTCATACATACACACAGGTGCCCTCTCTCACACACACAAGCATACACACCTACAGCTTTCAGGTCTCCCCCTTTCTTCTGGGCCTTGTCTTTGCTGCTGTTGGACGGCAGCGCTGCTCCTCACTGCCGGGAGGTAAAAGGAGTCCACTGCTACTGCGCGGCTCCTGCAAAGCTGGGCAGGGGTGTGTAGGTTCACGTGGCCTTGCAGGCCTCTCTCCTGGCCTTGGCAGGATGTCTTTGCCACGGTCCCGCAGGTTTCTTTTCGGGCTGCAGCAGCACCTCTTCTTCTTTTTGGCTGAGAAGTTAAAAAAAAAAAAAAAAGAAAAACCACGTGACAGGACTGACCGACTCACCAGGGGAAGCCTGATCCCCCGAGAGGACAATCTGCCCCTGGCAGGAGACCAGAATGGGTCAGGGCATAGCAGTTGGTATATATCTTGCACTCCTCCTTCCTTCCCCTGTCCCCCATGCAAATACAAGCCAGCAGGAGGTGAAGGAGTGTGATGGTGCCTTAGGCCCTCATGGCAGAGGAGGAGGGGGTCAATGTGGCTCGAGACATCATCAGTTCCTTTCTCCTATTGCTGACCAATTGGTATGGAAATAGAAGGAATCGTGGAGAAAAGTTAAGATTCAGGTTGATTCAGCAGGGGACAAGAGAGCTAGAGAGTAAGACTCGGCAGGGATTGGGGGAGGGGGGTGAGAACTGGCAAAGAGGAGAATTGATGCAGGGGACAGGTGGTGCGTGTGTGAGGAAGGAATAGGTAATAGAGGTCGGGCAAGTGTGTGCAGGGCCATCGCTTTCATTAGGCGAACTAGGCGGTCGCCTAGAGCGCCAAGATTTTGGGGGTGGCAAGATCCTGCCAGTGCTGGTGCCACTGCTGCCAGCAGTTAGTTGGGAGAGGGAGGTTCAATGTCCAAAGTTTGCCTAGGGTGCCACATATGCTTGCACCAGGCCTGGATGTGTGGTGGGAGAAGGGGATTGATGCAGGGGAGGGGCCCTGAGAGCGAGGAGACTAGAATGGGATCTGTTTGTGCAGGAGAGAAAGGGGATCCAGCTGGTGTGTGTGTGTGTGTGTGTGTGAGTGCATGAGAGGGGATTGGCCTTAGGTAGGGAGGGGGAATAAGAGAGGGAATTCTTCATCCCCCTCCAATCCCAAATCCTCCTTCCCTTCTCTCTCCTCTGCCAACTCTAATCCTCCCTCCATTTTCAGTCCTTCCTTTCTCCCTTCCCTCATCTCTGAGATCCCCTTCCCTGCACCAACCACTAAAATCCCCTTTTCCCAGCTAAAATAAAATGTACATAGAATAAAAATGTACATTATTTCAGAGGCAAATGTGCCAGAGAAATGCCTCAGGAATTTCTGATGAAATGTTTCTGCAGAATTCCCCAACTTTTACCACAGAATCTGCTCCTGAGCTGTTACAGGAAAATGGGACCAGGCTGTCCAGGTTTGCTGTTTTAATTACTATGCTACACTGTTTTCCAGTTAATAGTTCTTGATCCTTGAAGAGCAGGTAGAGAATAAAAAAAAAATATTCCTTTTTTACTTTTTTTAATAGCTTATTTCCTAAATACTGCAATGCATTGTACAGGCCCTCCACGAACTGCAGTTAATTTAAAACTACTCCTTCCGCTGCATGGCTGATAAAGGATGCAAAAAGGCACAACTACATCATCCCTGTCCTATAAAAAACTATACTGGTTACCAAAACCATGCAGAACAAAATTCTATCTATTGTTAATGATGTTCAAAGTGCTACGAGGCGATTATCCACATACTTAATATCTAGATCACTACGATCCCCACTTGGATCCATTTATTTATTTATTTATTTATTTTTAACTTTTATATACCGATCTTCTTGTATAGAATACAAATCAAACCGGTTTACAGTGGAACAAATAACTTTGCATGAGAGCGTTACATAGAACCTTAAACATATAATAACTTTAAATAAAAACATTCAATGGATTTGAATAAATAACATTAAAATAGGAGGGGCATTGGGATGCCACCAAGGATGATCCAAATTGGTGCATGAGGTACGAAAGACTTAATAAATGAGATACAGAGTTAACTTGATACAATATACCACGCTTGCTGGGTGCCATGAGACAGTTACGGTGAATTGGTATGGCTACCCGGGCGGTTCTGGGAACGCTGATTTAAATAGCCACGTTTTGAGGTTTTTTTGAAGGAAAATTGGGCAGGGGTCTAGTCGCAGTTCAGGTGGGAGAGAGTTCATTGCGTGGGGCCCTGCCGTGGATAGGGCTCTGTTCCTTAGAGATGATTTTGCTTGGGGGGCGTGTAGAGTACCTTGGTAGGCTCTTCTAATCGGTCTGACCGAGTGTGTGAGGGCGCAGCTGAATGGGGGAGATCAATAGGGGAGAGTTTGTGTATGGTTTTGTGCAAAATGGTCAGAACTTTATAAAGAATTCTGAAATTGATAGGGAGCCAGTGGAGGTTGTAGAGGATGGGCGTGATGTGGTCGTTCTTTTTTGAATTCGTCAGGATCCTGGCGGCCGAGTTCTGTAACATCTGCAGGGGCTTGATGGTGTTGGCGGGAAGGCCCAGGAGCAGGGAGCTACAGTAGTCGATTTTTGTGAGGATGATTGATTGTAGTACCAATCGGAAATCTTGAGAATGTAGAAGGGGTTTCATCTTTTTTAGGACTTGAAGAAGCATTCCTTAGTAGTGTTGTGCACACCCAGATCTCTTACGTAAGATGAGGTTATGTTGTTGTCCGGTGAAGTGGAAGGCGATTTAAGGAGAGAGTGGCTGTCCCCCTGAGAGATGAAGAGGATTTCCGTTTTGTCCTTGTTGATCCATAACAGGAAACAGGTGGGCACCTGGGCCCAGGCCATTGCTGCCCACAGGCAGAAAGAAGATCCCAACGGTTGCAGCGGTTTGGTGCTGCCAAATTACGACGTGCCCACAGGTTCTCACCGCTTGTAGGCAGGATAAAGGCCCTGCGGCTCTGTGGGAATGTGATGTGACAGCAGGATCCCACCCCTAAGAGCAGGAAAGAGGGACCCATGGATTTATGCAGCCGGCGAGTGGATGGGGTGGTGGAGTGAAGGGTAAGGAAGGCGTAAGAGAGAGGAGGGGGTGAGTGAGTGAGAGGAATGGGAGGAAGGAGAGGGGAGGGGTGAGTGGAGAAAGCGGGAATGATATGGGATGGAGGAAAGGCGAAGGGGTGAATAAGTGGGAGGGAAAGGAATAGAGAGGGAGGGAAGAGAAAGGGGTTGGGAGAATGGAAGGGAAAGGAAGCAGGGTGATTGAGAATGGATACGAGAGAAGGAATGGAAGGGGGTGTGAGAGAGAGAGGAAGGGGGTTGTTAATGAGGGAGGAAAAGGAAGGAGTGCAACTTGAGAGGGAAGGGAAGGGGAGAGGGATGGAGTGAGCTGAAAGAGAGAGCAAGATGGAAAGTGTGGGAAGGCAGAGAAGGAGCAACATTGCTTGTGGGGGTAAGTGTGAGTGGGAGAGAGTGCAGGGCCAGTGGAAGCACTAGGCAGCCGCCTATAGCACCACAGTTTTGGGCGTGGTGCAGCAGTGGGCAAAACTGCACCAACTGTGCTGCCTTATTCTTCCCTCCTGCATGGGCCCAGAAGTAGTACTGTTATGTGGGCTTGCATGGGTAGGAAGAAGGAGGTGCAGTTTCCACATCAGGAAGAAGTGGGAGCAGAGTCGGCCCGTGCCGCGGGAGGAAAGAGGAGAAGTCCTGTTGGCTGTGTGGACTGAAGGTGGAGGCTGCTGCCGCTTGGGTATTCTGTAGGGGGAGAAGAGTGAGCATGCGTGTGAACAAGCAAGTATGTGAGAATGAACATGTGGAGCCTGACCTGTTTTGTTATGCTAATAGGATATGTATTGGTGTTTTAGGGCCTGGTGTAATATTTGCGGTGCTGCATTTTCATGGGTAGGGCTCTTGCTGTTTGAGTCCTGGCAGTTAGTGCTGTTTCGTATGGGAGGGTTACTATATTGCAATTGTAGTTCACAGGGCTTAATTTGTATTGTGGAATGAGGGTGGGTTGGAGGGATGGAGAGAGCGAGGCCGAGGACGGGTATGAATTGTGTGAGAGGGTGGGGTCGGGGGCGGATATGATTTTTCTCTTGCCTCCAAACACACAATCTCTCTCTTACCCACATCCGAGTGAGCACACTTTTCACACTCCATTTCTATACGGGGCAGCCATAACTGATTTACACCCCAAGTTCTTCTACTCTGCGTCATCAGGTCCAGGAAGAAGCGAGCAGAATACCCGTTCTCGGTCATTCTGCCAGAAATCAAGCCCTGGGTGTGACCCAGCCTGTCAATGCTACTTTTGACCTGGTCATCTTCTAGAGGGCTTTCGATTGTTGGGTCCTCCCCTTGCTTTATCCCCCACCTCTTTGTGGGAGGTGTCTGAGGGATACAAATGTCCCCCAGGTGGGTAGTCCAGATGGTGTTAATGGTCATTGCCTCTCATCAAGAGAAGAGTTTTGAGGGTGGATGGCTTTGCTGTCTCCGAGCTGAATCAGTGTCCGAGGGAAGGGAAGGGATAACCCACACCCAGGTAAATGGAAGGGTTGGGTTCCACATCTCTTTTGCCTTTGTTCATGGTCAACAGCTGGGGTGAAGATGTTTTCGATCTTGGGCATTGCTGAGAAAGGTTTTAGATTTATCTTTTTTGTAAGGTTAGTTTTGAACATGGGTTTTTGTCACCCTTTTCTAGCCTTTGTTTGAGACTACCCTACCCTCCACGGGGAAGGGATCATGGAAGTGGATGCTGGTGCAGGGGCAAAGAAGAACATTTAGGAGGAGAGTCATGGATAAAGAGACAACGTTTTTTCCAACTTTGATTTTCCTGATTCTATTCCTCATTTTCTCCATATTGGCTTGGATTTTATTTTTAAACTCAAGTATATGTTTTATTTTGAACACCATTACTGGACTCCTGATTTTTTTTGCTCATCTTTTGGACATTGAGACACTAAGTGGAACGTGTGGGTTGCCCTGGAGGACTCCCCTGCCCAGGGATTAGAAACTGTGGAGTGAGAGCTAAACAGAGTATCCGTGACTGCACTCAGAGCTCAGGGGGTTATCCTCCCCCTCACCAGATGGACCCCAGCATTGTAACTCCCTGGTTCCAGCCAGCGAGCTAACAGACACATAAAAGGGCTGAATTAACACAAGTTTGAAAGTTGTGAACAGCGATTCCAATCATCAAGGCCAGGGATGAAGCCTTAATTATTGGTACTGCTGCTCAAAACTTTCAGACTTGTGCTAATTTAATTCTTTTCTTTTGTGTGGGCCTGTTCTTTGCTCTGCAGTGTCTGCTTCAGGCTCACACCCCTTCCCCTCCTCTTCCCTGCAGAACAGGAGCGGAAGGGCTGGATTAGGGCAGAGAGTGGTTGTTCTGTGCTCCAGACTCATCCCCTTTCCCCTTCTTCTGCTATGCAGGCTGCAGTGCCTGGGCGGTGGTGGGGGCGGGAGCACAACATCCTTACTGCTCTGTCTCTTAAGTCTGAGAAGAGGTAGCGGAACTGCATTCCAGGCTGTTCCTCCCACAAATTAAGTCCTGGTAGTTCAGTTTACTCAGGGCTTTCTGAGGGCCAAGCCCAAACCCAACACACAATGGGGCAGATTTTCAAAGGGATACGCGCGTAACTCCCGAAAAGCTGCCCCTTCCACCCCCTGCGCGCGCCGAGCCTATGTTGCATAGGCTCGGCGGCACGAGCAAGCCCTGGGACGCGCGTAAGTCCCGGGGCTTTCCTGGGGAGGAGTGTCGGGACGCGTGGCCACGGCCTCCGAACCAGCCCCAGGACCGGAACATGGTGCGCCGGCAGGCGTAACTTTTGAAATAAAGGTGTGTGGGGGGGGGGGGGGGAGGAATTAGTTAGGGCAGGGGGGGCGGGTTAGTTAGGGGAAGGAAAGGGAAGGTGGGGGGCCCCGGAAAGAAAGTTCCCTCTGAGGCCGCTCCGATTTCTGAGCGGCCTTGGAGGGAATGGAGTCAGGCCTTGCGGCTCGGTGCGCGCAGGCTGCCGATTTTGCGCAGCCTTGCGCGCGCCGACCCCGGATTTTAAAAGATACGCATGGCTACGCGCGTATCTATTAAAATCCGGCGTACTCGTTTGCGCCGGGTGCGCGAACAAAAGTAAGCGCGTGCGTACTTTTTTAAAATCTGCCCCAAAAGGCCTAATACCATAGGGTTCCAGGTGTCTTTTTTGCAGGGTTTCCTCATTGCACCACAGCAGGGTATGTAAATATAATTATACATATTGTTGTGATAATTTTACTGTCCTTTGATTGTCTTTTTTCATGTAAAATCTGTCATAAATGCATAACTTTTTATTGTGGGTGTTGAGGGCAGGTAGTACGTGCAAGGCTGTAAGATTCACCTAGGGCAACAAATACATGTTGCGCTGGCCGGCCGCGGGATCTGTGCTCGGCCTTCCTTTCCCTTTTCTGCCGCCGTCTCCGGAGCAAGAACCGGCTCCTCCGCAATGTGGAGGGAGTGGCTCCCACACTGCTTCCCTCTCAGCGGTCCTGAGATGCTGGGGATGCCGTGCCTCGAGGCAGACATGCCGCTGCTGGCTGCTTCCTCCTCTGAGGCCTCTAGGCTTGCGTGTGCTTCCTGGTGGGATTTAAAGGGGCCATGGCACGCAGAAGCTACCGGCCCGACCTGCGGACCTCATCATCCAGGAACTATTTAAGGCAAGCTCTGGCAGTCAGAGCTTGCCTTTGCAACAAGTTATCTCGTTCCTTGTTGCCTCCCGGGCTTCCTAGCTCCAGTGCCTTCTCACTGACTTCGCTTGATCTCTACCTGGTACCGACCTCTGCCTGATTCTGACCATGCTGACCTCTCCAAGCCTGACCTCCACCTGCCTATGCTGATCTCTCCAAGCCTGACCTCCACCTGCCTGACTATGCTGATCTCTCCCCCAAGCCTGACCTTCGCCTGCCTGACCACTCCGTCATCTACCTGCCTGACCACTCCGTCATCTACCATAAACTTATACTCATCTTTACCTGCTGAGGACTATCGTCTTTACCTGCTGAGTATTATCATATCATTACCTTGCACTACTGTGTCTTATTTATTTATTCTCTTGGTTACTCACTACCGTTTCATTTTATTATCATATCTTTCCAGGCACTACTGTGTCTTATTTATTCCCTTGATCACTTATTTTACCGTCTCTTATTTATGTACCATCACATGTATCCACATAGGCTTATTTATTTACTCTACTATACTTTTTCATTAATTGGAAGAAATGTATATATTGCATTGTTCAATTTTCCCCCTATTCCAGCTCCAAGTTAATTTTCCCTGTTTTATTGTAACTTTCTCACACACGGTATTGATACACTGTATTTAAAGTTTCACAGTTTATTGGGAATATACGTTACGCTATGCTTTACACACATTGTTAATTGTAAACCGGGTTGATGTGATATCTGTCATGAAACTCGGTATAACAAAAATAATAAATAAATAAAATAAATAAAAATCTCTCTGGGAGACCTCCAGAGGCCCACCTAAGTCCAGCGGTCCGGGTACCCAAGGGCTCAACCTGAAGAAACCCCGGACTGTTATTGGCGAAGCTCCAGCTTGCCTCTGTCTCCTTGTGTGCGCCGCCTCCTGGTAGCAGGCGCTCTCTGGGTCTGACCAGAGGGCTGTTCCAACTCTGCGCCAGGCCAAGGGTCCACCTCCAGCTCAACAACACACTTGCACCAGCACACACAAACCCTCACCATTCACCCATCTCCCACTTCCCAGGGGGCAAATGCTGGGAAAACATATTAGGGTGAGCCTGGATGTTCTTTTTAAACAGGCAAGTGATGCCCAAGCATCTAGGACTGTTTCTGTATATTTAGGCCATATATTTTTGTTCTCTGATTACATCTTTTGGTACTTGATGGTGTTCTTTCTCTCCATACATAGCACAGTACAATCACTTAGTACAGACACTTTTCCCCCCTTTATATTTACTGAAATTTTCAAATATAACAAGAAGATGTACAGAAAGAAACTGAGAGCTTTGGCAACAAAAAATGATATACAGATAAACTATTCATAAATCAAACAAGAAATAGTCATTAGCTAAAAAACCTCCTCATATTTAGAAGGAAATACAGGGAGAACATGAGATTAATAAGAGCAAACATTTTTTTAAAGGAAAAAAAAAGAAGAAGAATATAAAGTCAGCATTCAAATAAAATTAATGCTAATATAATATATGGAGTTAATTAGACAGAATTAGTGTGGGAATCAAGGTAAGATCTCAAATGCACAAGATCAAAGTATACAAACTTAGAACCCAAATGAATCGGAGGCTTCAAGATGGCCGCCGAGTAGGAGCGCTGCAAGAAGTCTCCCGCTGCATTTTTTCCTGTTTTGAAGTTTCTTCACAAAATATAATGCCTCATACAAAAAGAAAGGCGAGATTAAGAGGAGTGACATCAAGCTCACCCTCTTTAGATACCTCGAGGGATTTTTCGCAGATAATCCGACATCAACGCTGGGAGGAATGGTCGCTGAAGGGACGGTGGAAGAGCGAATACCATCCCCTCTGACCCTTGACATCATGCTGAGCCCCAGCGTGCCGAATAGGCCTGTCCCTCCTGGCCATGAAAATACGGTTGGTCCGATACAGGTGATGGCAAAGATCCCCCCGGTGATGAGTCTGGGAATTCAGAGGTAAAGTGACGGGTAATGACCCCGGAGATCTTGGATATTCGAGCAGCTGACAGGATGAGGCCTGGGAGAGGAGAGGGAAAAGTAGACTGAGCCCTCTCTGAAGCGGTGGGCCTAACCAAAGCAATGCCTTCTGTGCAAGGTACAGTGTTGGGTACAGGCACTGGTGTGGGCGTAGGTGGGGGTCAGCCATATGCTCTGGAGTCTGGACTTAAATTGCAATGTCCAGAAGTTATGACCTTGGAAGGAATATAGACAGTCTTAAAATCCATTGAATCATCTATAGTTTCTTTGTCCCAAGTGTCTTTGGATACAAAAAAACAAGTATTAGCCAATAGAAACATGATAGCAATGCAGCCCCTCCCTCAACAGGAATGGTTGTTCACTTTGAGACGGCACAGACCATGGCGTCCACTTTCAGAAAACGCGGGCGTTCTTTGATCGCTGGTTCCAGAGGGTATAAGGCGTCCAAGGCCCGACCCCCTTTAAAGCTGGCCTCCAGGGCATCCCACTCCAGGTCAATCAGTTCCTGGATGGCTTCCATCATTGGGAAGTAGCACGAGGCTTTACGAAGGGACACCAAGATGGGGTTCTTCTTTTGTTCCACCATAGGGTCCGAGTCTTCAGAGTCTGGGAAACAAGGGCTGGTAATTCATCCCTGTGGAAGAAGCGAAGCATGGTTCTGTATAGTTCCAGGCCTGGAGGGATTTCTCCTTCTTCCAGGGAGCCGCCATCATCATCTGAGGTGTCCGAGTCCCTCTCAGGGAAATTCTTGGTTAGGTGAGGCATGTCTCGAGGCATTCGAGTAGGGCGGGAGGATCTTGTGCGTCCGGCAAAGACTGAGCCCGTGACGCAGCAGGGGCTGATTGCGCCTGAACGAAGGCTTGCAGCCCTTGGAAAATTTCTAAACAGGAGAAGATCCCTGGGTCCATGTTAATCCCAGGGGGAGCCGGAGTAGGGGCCCCTAAGATGTCCTCTTGTGGAGAAGCCATCTCGGAGTTGCATAGATCTGGGGTGCTATCGTATGAGTAGTTCCGGACTCATCCCCAGACAATGAGGGACAAGGCTTTGGTTCCCCCTGGGCTTCTTCGCAATGCTGACACAGGCAGGACTCCAGTTCAGGCTGCGCGGCTCTTATGTGGCAGGCTGTGCAAAGAGAGTGCCTTCTGGCCTTCTTGGACGCCGGTGCCATTGCCTCTTTGTCTGGGTGCACAGGTAATGAGCTTCAATGCGCGCGTGTAGTTATGCGCGGTGTGCGCTCAGTTGTGCACGCAGCTCAGTTGTCTGCGCGGTTATGCTCGTCTGTATTGGAGGCGCACAAGTTAGTCGCATCGGCCGTCTGGCCTGCCCCACGCGTACCGCCGGTCGAGAAGGGAAGATGGCGCCGACGCCCCCCGAGGGTCTCCATGTCTGTGGACCCTTGCACCGGATCGGGGCCTAGCCCAACCAAGGCTGCTCAACCCGATCGGTGCTCCCTTTTTACCTCGCCAGAAGAAAGGAGGAATCAGTACAGCAATCCGAGCCTCGGAGACCGGAGACCTGAATTTAAAGTTTTCTGCTTACCTGGTCTTGGCGCTTACCAATCGTGTGCCGGTCTCCAGCTGCGGGGGAAGAGGGTTTTACCTTCACCGCCGTGCTCGGTTACGCACCCGCTGCCTTTCAGCCACTCTGGGGGCTAAGTCCATGCCGGGAACTGGCTACTGGCCCAAGGCACACCTCTGAGGGATAATGGAAATCACCTCAGGAATTCTCAACTGGGGGAGGGACCCTTAGGTATCCCCGCAGGGGAGCGGGGCTCGATCTTCTATAAGGTAATTTTGTCTTCTTGCTGTAATTTTCCTAACACTGTGCTAGTGTGCGGGATAGTGTCTGCATCTGCTAGGAGACGGAGAGATACTGGGGAGCTGAGATCACTGTAGGGATATATCTAAGGTGACATCAGCTTTGAAATCTGACTCTGTCTCCCATCTGCTAGCAGAAGAGCACATAACCCACTGGTCCTGAGTCCATCTGGCTACACGCTAGGAAATGAAGCAGTGTCTTATGTGGCTCTAAATCCGGGGAAATTTCCCCCTCTTCCAGAGGGGAGAAACCCAAATCCCTGTCAGAGTCATCTGATATATCCTCATCTACATCCTCCTGAAAATCACCAGGGCTGCTTCACCGTGGCACTTGCAAGTAGTGGCTGACAAGTGGCAACACCGAGCACACAAACAGATTTAGAAAGTATAGCTGTCTTTGTTTGGTAGCCCTGCAGAAAGGTCTGTAAATCCTACAAAAAGCCCACCCAGGAAAAGGAGGAAGGGTCCACACCAGGCCCCATAGGCCCAAATCGGACGCTCTCTGACAGAACAGCCCTGGAAGATGACTCTGTCATCAGAAGGGAAGAAAAATGGGACACTCCTGTTGTGTTGCCTTCAGCTCCACTCCCGTGTCAGAGGGGATGGGCCGGCGTCAGAAAAATCACCTCGTGCATCCAGACAGCCCTTACACAGACACGCAGAAATCCCTGGCTGTGTTGCCCTTGTATGGCAAGCAACAGATTGCAAGATGCTTAGACGTCTTTGGCACTGGCGCCATACTTCCCCACACTGAGCTGTACGTGGCTACTTGTGCGCCCAAAAATCAGGCACGTGCACAAATATGTGCTCGCTGGACAGCTGCAGAAG
The DNA here is from genome assembly GCF_901001135.1 of Rhinatrema bivittatum. Classification (NCBI taxonomy): domain Eukaryota; kingdom Metazoa; phylum Chordata; class Amphibia; order Gymnophiona; family Rhinatrematidae; genus Rhinatrema; species Rhinatrema bivittatum. The sequence goes on from NC_042620.1 coordinate 296,514,717, forward strand.
TATGCGCAAAAGAAACCCAGCGCATAACTACACAAATATAGGCCACAGCCTAACCCGCACAAATAGGCTTGCATGTGCGCACTGTTACATGCAAGCGTGCGGGGAATGACTGCTGCTGCAGCCTACCATGCAGCTGAAGAAACTGAGAGCGGGGCCTACACAGAGGCTGCTCAACCTGCCAAGTCTGCACCACCTCCACACCTCACTAAACTCCCCAAAGAAGCGAAAAGGAAGAAGGGAAAAGACGCTGACCACCAACACCGAAGGAAGAAGACCCAGTAAGGAAGGAATAGCGGAAATAAAACTTCTCTACTCTTTCACTTAATTTTTTTTAAACTTTCCTTTACCTGAGCTCAGCCTTCCCTGGCTGAGAGCATGAATGGGTCTCTAGCTATGGGGGGGGGGGGGGAAGAGGCGAAAGCTGTAACTGCTGAGCTTCCCTTGGCCTCCAACCACTTTTTTTTTTTTTTTTTAAGTCCATGCCTGGCTAGGCTACGGGACTCAAAGACTCTCAACTGAGGGAGGGACCCATTGGTGTCACCTCAGGAGCTCAAGTAGCTTCCAAATTTCTTTTTTTTTTTTAATTATTTTTTTTTACCACAAGCAATCTCCACCAGTCTCTCTCCCCTTACCTGTCCTCACCAGTCTGAGTTTCCTCTACCTTCCCCAAACAAAAATGTCTGTCTTTCCATTCTGTTCTCACCAGTTTCTCTTTCTCAATCCCTCCAACCTTCCCCCTCCCACCCGTCTCTTGGAAGCCCCAGCAGAACATCTTCTAAACCACACCTGAGCAATGATGGAGGATTATCAGCCCCAACCAAACATCCTTCACCCCATCCCTTGTGCTACTTTCCTCCCCCTGCCTCACACCCTGTCTCCTCCCTGCACCACCCCTCCTGTCCTGTGTTGCCTAGTTGCCATGGTGATGGGAGAGCAAGAGCAGCATTTTGCAAATGAAAGTCACATGTGGCTCCTAGGTGGGTATTACTACATGAAAGAGCCACATGTGGCTCCTGAGCCATAGTTCTTGTCTCAGCCTGTTTTTGTGTTATCACTGGAAGAATTCATCGTGAAAAGACCTGGACTGATATTTATGATTGAGTATAAGCCTATTACTTACTCTTGAGTACTTGCAGTGCTGCAAGTGAGATGTTTACATCTCCAAATAAAAGCCCCTGCAACCTTACTCCTGTGTCTGTGTGCTGCAGGGGCCGTTGGACCTGATCTTCTCTCTAATTGAAACCAGTGGTATGCATTTTTTTTAATATAAAAATAATTCACCTTTGATTGGTGGCTGGAGTGGCTGAAACGTATCAGACACTTGCATTCCTTTGTAACCTGTCCTTTGCAACAATTAACATCTAACAACTTTGTTAAAGAGTTGACCTGAGACTAAAAGTGTGTATTTTTGAGAGATGGGTTGTTAATGGAAGCGTTACAGGGGGGTTACAGCAATTACAAGCCAGTTAGGACATATTTTTTAAAGTAATATTTTCCTGGCAAGAGGACAGCTCTTTTTGCTTTGCAGGAAATGGGATTCCCTGTCTCTCCCTGGGTCAAATGGAAGAGTCTTAACCTCTAGTAGTTCTTTTGTCATTGGAAGCCTATTTTTCCCATAATAGTATTCAGAAGCTGGTATAAGGGCAATGCATTTCAGCTTTAGCACAGAGGGCAGCTCTGTACCAAAGAGAAAAAAAAAAAGATAGCATTACTAGGACATGCAATCACAGCCACAGCTGTGTCCCAACATTCTTAGGAGGAAGGATTCCAGGGAAGAGAGAGACTGTAACTAAAGCCGGCAGAAGAGAAGCACTCGCAGACCGGCCAATGAAATACTGTGCCCCCAGGTTAACCAGGACTGAAAGCTCGTTACGGACGTGCTTTCAAGGGGGATCAGCGCGCCCAAAACACACGTCCAAACCAGGGCGTAGCTAGTAGCGCTCATCACATGTAAATGCCATATTGATGAGGCTATTAGCTATTTCCCCTGATGTAAAAAGCTAACTGGGCACCCCACACGCACATTTTAACCTTCAAAAATTAACGCCAGTCCCGGAGCTGACATTTAAGTTTTGAGGAGGTCCCCAAAAGTTTATTTAATTTATTTAAATCTTTTTTTATACCGACGTTCATTTGCACATCACATCGGTTTACAGTGAAACAAATAGATTAACAAAGTTTTTAGCATGAGAATAGGGAAATTAGGAAATTACATTTTAACATTTTAAGAAAATCACAACAAAAGTTGATTAGAAAAGCAGAAAATACTATATTTCTGTGTTTCCTCAGATTAAAGTCGGAGGATCCTCAGAAAGCAGCAACCTGAAAAAAAAAAGTCTTGATGGCGGTCAGGTTAGGAAAATGGACGCTCAATTTACAAGCACAGACATTTCTCCTGGGTGCTCAATGCTGAGGTGCTAGGGATGCACAATTCCTCCTAGCGCCTCCTTTTTAACGCAGCGGCTCATTTGCCTACTGCATGGGTGCCCGGGAGAAGTGGATAGGCACGCATTAGGAAAACGAGCGCTCAATCATGAATACCCATTTTTCCTGCACAGATATTGCACTGGCCTGAGAGATGGCTGTAAAACCAGAGCAAACATCACAGGATCCATCTCCTTCAAGACAGTATTGCTAGGAGCCATGATCAGAGGCAGCTCTTGGGTGGGGCTGAAAGAAGAGCGATAGTGGGAGGCACAAAGAGAAGTGATCACTGGAAGGCAATAGTATTCAATGACGACTACAGGAATAAAAATAGCTTTTTTTTCCTCACAGAGCTCAACTGGAACCAGTCTCTATTAGGTTATGGCAACATGAGCCTTCATTTTAAATTATTGAAGGTATTTTCCCCCTATTTTATAACCACTCAGTTCCCTTCAGACTTGTACAATGTACACATGTAATCCAAGTCCAGCCAGTGTCACAGCTGCCTGACTGTACTTGCTCTGCTGTAGCACCCCCAGCTAGACTGGGGAGCAAAGACGTACCAGGAATTGAACCCATATCATCTGCACTATTCAGTCACTGACCCGGCCGCAGCTTTTTATTTCTTAAAAACTGCATCTATGTCATTCTAGTAATACAAGTTTGCCTTCTCCTAATGCTCACATTTCACTCTGCAGGAGAGCCCCTGCTATTCAGGTATGCCGTCACTGATGAAAGGCGAGGGTGGCTGTCGTGAGGCACACGCTGTTAAACAAGAGTAGCTGTGAGTGCTGGAAACTGTGATTAAGGCAGAAATATTCTTTTTTAGCACTATTAATGAGATTGTGCAGAAGGCTCTGAAACACCATTCTTCCAGATTACTTTATTTGAATACTTGCAAACATGTTAATTACCAGAGATCTTTTTTTTTTTTTTTTTGGGAGGCGGTGCACATTCCAACCCTCTGTTATTTGTAAATACCCATGACCTGTCCCACAAGGCAGAAATGGCTTCAAAAAGTTTGCTGTGCACATTTCATCAATATAATAAGGGGCAAACATCTGGTGTGATTGCAATCACTGTAGGATTTACTTTTTACCCCGATACTATAAGATTTTTATTGAAAAAAGAAGAGTTCAGAGTTTCTGCATTTGTTCAGCTGGTTGGATGCACGGTTAAACAGAAAATGCTAGTCCTTCCTGCTCTCATTATATGCAAAGGCAGCAGTGACAGCACCGCAAGCAAGCGACAGCTAGAGCTGCTTAGGATTCCGGCCACTCCGCAGGAGGTTCATGCTCCAGCTGCTGCCACGCCCGGACACACGATCCATGTTTAGCTCGCGATCAGGTGCCCTAGACTAGAGAACCGCTCTCCCCGTCTCCCTCTGCTGCGCGTCCTGACGGCGAGCACGCGGCGCCAACTGCTTGCGTGGGTTCAGCTCGTGGGCGGGCTTGGCTTGCTGGGCGCTCCGGAAAACATCCTCCTTGGAAATGGGGGCGATGATGTGCCCCGGCCTTGTGATAATACGTGGCGCGGTCAGCTGCTGGAAGGCGCGCTGCGTGTTCCACGTAGCCCCGATAGGCGCGCGGACGCTGCTCTCGAACTGCTGGCAGCTGGCGAAGGGAAACGGGAGCTCGTTCACCTGTGGAGGAGACACAATGCAGGGTAGAGTTCATGTACTGCTCAGTGCTGGGCGACAGCGGCAGCCTGGAAACTTCTGTCCCCTTAAACACATTTTCCCATCCTAAAAAAAAACCAGCCTGGTCAGTGGTGGAAAACCCAGACTTGTCTCCTGCCACAGTCATTAGGTGTGCCTTTATATATAATGACTGTGGCAAGAGACAAGTCTGTGTTTTCCACCACTGACCGGGCTGGTCTGCCACGTAAAAGGCTGAGACAGGGGCAGCGCTCTTAGGTAACATTACAATCGGGTTAATTACTACACCATTAAGATTACAATTTCCAACAAATCCACTTGTGCCTGTTCTATGTTACTTATTCTGCAAAGGCAGCTGTGCGTGGATAGTGCTGTTGGACACAACCTTACAAAATTTTTTTTTTACTCTCTGGCCACGAAGTCTTCTTCATAGAGTGACAGACCTAGTTGAGTTAGACAGGGGTTCAAGTGAGGTATTTGACATTCACCACTCTAACAAGGCTGCCCCACCCTTGGCAACTCAGCAAGGCCTGTAGGGGCTGATGCAAGAACATGTGGGTTAAAATCCTGCACTGAAATTCTGCACTCAGTTTCTTAAGGCACAGATTAAAACTTTTTTGGTAACTCCAGCTACAGTAAGCTAATCCATAGCTAAAGGATGCCAACTGTAAACTTAGGGGAGCAGGAGTCTCAGCTGTGATTTATATGCACAGAATTCATGGTTTGGGTGCACAAAAGAGACCTGTAGGCACCTAAATGCTTAGTGCAGAAAGTATTTTTTATGCATATAAGCGTATTTATGCACAGAGAAAATGCTTTCTCCACACAAAACATGTTTTCTGTGTATAAATTACGATTACAAGTCCAGGTATTGGAGCTTCAGCTTCTGCTCATAGACTGACAAGTGCTGGAAACTTTATTTCACCTCTGACTGGGAATAACATTTCCAGCACTAATAAAAACTGAGTTAAGTCATAGTTTTTCTTCTGCATTGTGGGGGAGGGGGATATAACAGTTAATGCCTTCATTTGTATAGGATTTCCATGCAAGAGCGCTAAGCAGGACCCACATTTTTACATGGACATTTTTTTTTTTTTAATACACAAAGGGGCGGATTTTCAGAGCCCTGCTCGCCTAAATCCGCCCAAATCCGGGCGGATTTAGGCGAGCAGGGCCCTGCGCGCCGGTGAGCCTATTTTACATAGGCCTACCGGCGCGCGCAGAGCCCCGGGACTCGCGTAAGTCCCGGGGTTTTCGGAGGGGGGCGTGTCGGGGGGCGGGACTGAGCGCAGCGGCGTTTTCGGGGCGTGTCGGCAGCGTTTTGGGGGCGGGTACGAGGGTGTGGCTACGGCCCGGGGCGGTCCGGGGGCGTGGCCGCGCCCTCCATACCCGCCCCCAGGTCGCGGCCCGGCGCGCAAGAGGCCCGCTGGCGCGCGGGGATTTACGTCTCCCTCCGGGAGGCGTAAATCCCCCAACAAAGGTAAGGGGGGGGTTTAGACAGGGCCGGGCGGGTGGGTTAGGTAGAGGAAGGGAGGGGAAGGTGAGGGGAGGGCGTTAGAGGATTCCCTCCGAGGCCGCTCCGATTTCGGAGCGGCCTCGGAGGGAACGGGGGTAGGCTGCGCGGCTCGGCGCACGCCGGCTATACAAAATCCATAGCCTTGCGCGCGCCGATCCAGGTTTTTTAGCAGATACGCGCGGCTCCGCGCGTATCTACTAAAATCCAGCTTACTTTTGCTGGCGCCTGATGCGCCAGCAAAAGTAAGCCAATTCGCGCTATTTGAAAATCTACCCCAAAGCTCCTTGCTGCATCGGCATAACATTTGCACACAAAAAGGGTGTGTACAACTAAGGGTAAAACTGTGTGCTCTGCTGAACGCACCTTATTGGTTGGCCAGAGAAGGCAGTTAACAACTCATTCCCTTAAGTCCATGGTCAGCAAAAAAAAGTTATATATTCTTGGGAAGAAATATAATACTACGAGCCCTATTTACTAAGCATTTTTCCTTTTGATGCAAAATGAGAGAAAATTTCGAAGAGGCACTAAGTTAAGCTGGCTATGCAGAAACAGTGCATTAGTGATCCTGTGCATTCTTATAAGAGCTTTCGCTGCACATTGGCTTTGATGCTCCTGGGAGGAATGAGATCTCTGTGAATTATGTATATTTTTACCCCTCTCTCTCTCTCTCTCTCTCTCTTGTCCACTGGGACCAAACAGGGATGCCACCATGGTCAATGGAATACTTGCACCTTGATATATTAGGCACATTGTGACTTGTCTTGTGTAATACTCTACCAGTGAAGAGAACTTGATATACCCCCCACTTCTGTTTGTCCCTGATGTGACTATGGTGAGATTTAGCTCTTGGGGCAGAGGATGGAAGCCTAATATTTGTGATTCCCCTATTGCATATCCCTGTCCCCTTTCAGCTGTCACTTACTGCTCTCATCAGTCCCCGATTGCCTGAGTTACTGCTCACCTGGTGGGCTGTAGCCATCAGGTCTCGCTTCTCATTTATAATGACGTTTGGCAGCTTGTGGTCTTTTCTCGGAGGGCCAGGAGCAGCTTTGATCAAAAACCTGAAAAAATCCTGAGAGTGTTAGTTCTTGCTGCGCACTGCAGAAAGCTCCCGAGACACAACATTACTGGATTCTTCACCAACTCTGAGACTTATTAGACCAACGTAAAAATTATTCAATTATACTTTAGTGTTCAGGGTCACACGTGCCCTCTTCTTTACAGACCATGTATCTTTGAATTTTTATGGTCCAATAAAAGGTATTGGTGTCTGCAAAAAAAAAAAAAAAAAAAAAAAATATATATATATATATATATATCCACTTCTCTCCAGGACCAAAACCCCTACTGGAACTTTACAAGACAGCTTGTTTAAACACAGTAAGGGAAAAGCAGAGGCAGACACTGCTATACACCCCATCTGCCTCCACATTTGCCCGATTACTACAATTGTTACGGTTTTTGGTTTTCCTATGTAATGTGTAACATGATTGAGTATGTATTATTTTGTAATCCACAGAGATCATTTTGAATATGTGGAATATAAGAATTCTAATGATAATACCACTGCCACCTCTCAGGGGGCCTAGGGCCTGCTTCTTTACCTCTTTCTTTTTTTAGCACTGGGTTTCAGCCCCGTGCCACCCCACGCTCCCCAGCCCGGCAGAGTCAGGTCCACATCCTTGGGCTTCCCAGCTTGCTCTGAACTGCGCTTCTCCTTCAGGAAGTCCTCAATGACATCATCACCTGCGAAGGCTTCCTTAATAATTAGCCTTTGATCCTCCTCCTCCTGTAAAATAAACACAAGCTCTCGCTACAGGCATCAGTCTTGAGGGTGGACCCCGAGAATCAGCATCGTATTAGAACATTTCCTCACCTCTTCCTCCACCTCCACCGCCATAGGCAGCATGGGGGTTTTAATTGTGCAGGATGGGGCAGACAGCACATTGTTCAGGTTAATGAGACTACTTTTTTTTTTCTTTTCTTTTTTCTTCCTGGGTGTAGTGGTCACTGGGTGCTGCTGCTCCTGTGGAAGTGGGGCTCTCTGCACTGTCTCGACTCCTACACATTCCTCTCTGCCGACAGCTCCTATTTCCTCCATGGTCTGCACTCTCTGCAGCTGCTCCATTAGGAAGCGGCCCTCCTCCTCCCCCTCAGAGAGCTGATCTGCCACCTTCTTCAGCCCACTGGCCTCAGACCCTGTTGTACACATCGGCCTCCTCCTGGACTCCTCTGGCTGCATGTCGTGATCCAGAAGATTCTGGAAAAGTTCGTTAGATTCTGACCTTTGTTCGTCTCCTACCTCATCTTCAGGATCAGAAGTTTCTCCTCTGCTGGGATCTAGAAACAAACCAGAGAAAATGTAATAAGCCAGCAGCTCCCAATCTTTCCTTTAGGGCTCCCATTAAACACAAAGAGGCTCACTAGACATATAATCATGTCCAATCAATTTCCATAACCAGAGCTTTCCCTGTATGTACCCGGATCAGTCCAGACTCCTGGGTTTTGCCTCCCCTCCAGCAAATGGAGACAGAGAAGTTTTAACAGACTCTGCCCTATATCCTAAGGTGCCACCTACAGTCCATATTACAGCCATTTTGAGCAAGTTCAGGGCAGCGATGCGAGCCGAGGTAGGAGAGGGGATTCTCCCACTTCTATCCCCGCATCAAAGGGCCCTCGGGGGGGGGGGGGGGGGGGAACCAACGGGGCATGCCTTGCCTGCAACAGAGGATAGCCCCGAGGGGGCTTCAGACTACTCCTCTTCCTCTGAGTTTATTTTGCTGCTTCATAAGGCCTTTAAGGCCAGGAAGGGAAGACAGGGAAAAAGTCAGGCTGGAGGGAAAACGTCTTTACTGGTACCACGGTCGAATCCACGGAAGCGGTCCAAACCTAAGGGGAGCGCTGGGTCTTCAAAAGTGAAGTGCCCATTAAGGTCAGTGGTGCCCCATACAGATACAGATTCTTCTGCTCATGTTTCTGACCCAGAGGACCAGGGCCTGCAATCCAAGCCCCCGCTGGGGGTGGATGTAGATGCGAATCAACAGCAGGATTCAGGCCGCGGCTCCCATATTATTGAAGATGACCCGAAGATGGTCCGCCTGTTTAGAAAGGATTATCTGGGTCTGCTTATCCCCGCGATTCTAGGGGAGTTAGGCATCGAAGTGCCACCAGAGGAATCCAGAATGGGGGCTATGGATCCGGTGTTGTTGGGCCTGCGGGGTCCGACCACTTCTTTTCCTTTTCATTTCTCCGTAACTGACTTGCTGTTCAGAGAATGGGACACCCCTGACCTGGGGTTGAAGGTTATTAAAACTATGGATAAGCTATATCCTATGCCGGAGGAAGCTTTAGACCTTCTTCGAGTTCCCAAGGTGGATGCGGCGGTGTCAGCAGTCACCAAAAAGATCATCATCCCGGTCACGGGAGCGACAGCCCTCAAGGACTTGCAGAATAGAAAGTTGGAGCTTCAGCTCAAGAAAATATTTGAAGTCTCGGCACTGGGAGTGCGAGCTGCCATGTGCAGCAGTTTTTCTTTGCGAACTGGCCTTCGCTGGGTACAACAGCTGCAGGCCAACGCCAATCTTTCGGAAGGGGAAGCTCTCCAGGCAGGTCGCCTGGAACTGCAGTCGCTTATAGTGTGGATGCTCTTTACGATCTGTTGAGGACTTCGGCCAGGTTCATGGTGTCAGCTGTCTCTGCATGCAGACTTCTGTGGTTACAGAATTGGTCTGCGGATGTTTCTTCCAAAACGCAGCTGGGTTCATTGCCTTTTAAGGGCAAGTTGCTTTTTGGAAAGGACCTGGAGGACATGATTCAATCCCTGGGAGAGAATAAGGTTCATCGTTTGCCAGAGGATAGGCCCAAGTTGAGGGGCTCCTTTTCTACTCGGTCTCGCTTCCGTGGGAATCGAAGATTTCGAACGCCCAGGTCTACCGGTTCCTCTTTTAGGCAAACTTCAAGCAGACAGCAGACCTGGTCCCAGTCCTTTCAAGGCCAATGCTTTGGTAGAACCAGTAATCCCCAGTCTGCGCAATGAAGAGACGCAAGTCCATTCCTTGGTGCTGGTTGTAGGGGGCAGACTGTCCCTGTTTTATGAGGAATAGGCCAGATTGATGTCAGACCAGTGGGTCCTCACCGTGATAAGACAAGGCTACGCTTTAGATTTTGCACGTCGCCTTCGCGACTGGTTTCTGGTCTCCCCATGCGCTTACGAGGAGAAACGGAAGGTGGTACAAGACACTTTGCAGTGCCTTCTCCAGCTCGGCACCATTACGCCAGTTCCTCCGGCAGAACGGAGAAAAGGCTGCTATTCCATTTACTTCGTGGTACCCAAGAAAGAGGGGGCCGTTCTGCCCATTCTGGATTTAAAACGAGTCAACAGATGCCTTTGGGTGCCTCTTTCCGCATGGAGACTCTAGGGCCTGTCATTGCCTCAGTTCGAAAGGGAGAGTTTCTGGTATCGTTGGATCTAATGGAGGCATATCTTCACATCGGCATCCGTGCCGCTCACCAGAAGTTCCTACGGTTTTCTATCCTGGGTCATCATTTTCAGTTTCGAGCTCTGCCTTTCGGGCTTGCCACAGCGCCCTGGACCTTTACCAAGATTAATGGTTGTGGTAGCAGCTCAGCTCCGGAGGGAAGGATTTTTGGTGCATCCATATCTGGACGACTGGCTGATATGAGTGAAGTCGGAGTTGCTTTGCTGTTTGGTGGTCCGCAGAGTGCTTCAGCTACTGAGATCGCTCGGTTGGGTGGTCAACCTTGCCAAGAGTTATCTGGTGTCCTCCCAGTCCTTAGAATTCCTGGGAGCCCTGTTCGACATGCAACAAGGGAGATTTTTCCTTACTGCGGAGCGCATTTGCAAGCTGCAGGGGCAGGTTCGAGACTTATTGGCCAAGCATCGATGACTTCCACTCTGGAGTTAGTGCCTTGGGCCTTTGCTCATATGCGTTCTTTGCAGTCAGCTTTGCTTTCACGATGGAACCCAGTCTCCGAGCAATTTCATCTGCCTCTTCCCCTTACGGATTCTGCAAGGTCCAGTTTCGATTGGTGGCTCCTTTCAGACAACTTAACCCGCGGAGTTCCCTTGGTAGTGCCAGAGTGGACAGTACTGGTTATCACGGATGCCAGCCTCTCTGGCTGGGAAGCAGTTTGTCTGGGGAAATCTGTGCAGGGGCAATGGTCCCAAGAAGAATCTCAGTGGTCGATCAACTGTCTGGAGACCAGAGCTGTGTGTTTAGCGTTGCGAGCTTTCCTTCCTATCCTCCAGGGCAGGTTGGTCAATGCGCCCACGGTGCTTATATCAATCGCCAAGGAGGAACCAAAAGCCAACCAGTGGCAGTGGAAGCTCAACAGCTGATCAGCTGGGCAGAGCAGCATCTGGTCGGCATTGCGGAGTCTCACATAGCTGGCGTCAACAATGCTCAGGCAGACTTTCTCAGTCATCACTGTCTCGATCCCGGGGAGTGGGAGTTGGCAGACGAAGCTTTTCAGCTCATATGCGACACGTGGAGCATAACCAGCATGAATCTGATGGCGACATTCCGGAATGCCAAAGCCCCACGCTTCTTCGGTCACTGCAGGGAGACAGGAGCGGAAGGGATAGATGCCCTGGTTCTTCCCTGGCTAACCAACGTCCTGCTGTACATGTTTCCGCCTTGGCCTCTGATCGGCAAAGTGCTCAGGCGAATAGAACTCCACCCAGCAGAGGTAATTCTCGTAGCTCCAGAGTGGCCGAGGTGTCCATGGTTTGCGGATCTGGTCAACCTAGCGGTGGCAGGGCCCCCACGGTTTCGGGATTTCCCGGGCCTTCTACATCAACTGCCCATCTGTTTGGAAGAGGCTGATCGCTTTTGTCTAGCGGCATATGGCTTTTGAGAGGCAGTGCCTGAGGGGCAAAGGTTATTCTGACACGGTAGTGGCTATGCTTTTGAGTTCCACCTCCCTCGCTTATGTCTGGGTGTGGAAAGTCTTTGAATCTTGGTGTGTAGAATGTGAGGTTGTTCCTACCCGTGCATTGGTGTCGGATATTTTGTGTTTCTACAAGCTGGACTGTCCAAGGGCTTATCATGTAGCTCTCAGAGTGCAGGTGGCAGCTCTTGGTTGTTTGCGCGGTTCCATACAGGGAGTACCGCTGGCTGCGCATCCAGATGTGACTAGGTTCCTTTAAGGGAGCGAAGCACTTACGTCCTCCGGTCAGACACCCTTGCACGTCCTGGAGTCTGAACTTGGTTTTCTCTGCTCTGGGTGCTGAGCCCTTTGAGCCTCTGAAAAGGGCGATGCTGAAAGATCTCATGTTAAAGGTGATTTTTCTTGTAGCTATCACGTCGGCTCGTAGAGTGTTGGAGCTTCAGGGATTATCCTGTAGAGAACCTTTCTTGAGAATTTCTGATTCTGGAGTTTCCTTACGGACGGTTTCTTCCTTTCTTCCAAAGGTAGTTTCCTCCTTTCATTTGAATCAATCAGTGGAGCTCCTGTCTTTTACAGAGCTGGACCGATCGGATCCTCTTTCTACAGACTTAAAGAAGCTAGATGTTTGCAGGGTTTTGCTGCATTATCTGAAAGCTACGAATGCTTTTTGTATGTCCGACCATCTTTTTGTGCTGTGGTCCAAAAAGAGGTAATATGGCATCTAAGACTACGATATCTCGCTGGCTGAAAGAGGCTATAAGTTCGGCATATTTGCTGCGTGGTAGACTCCTACTGGTTGGACTTCGTGCCCATTCTACACGTTCGCAAACAGCGTCTTGGGCGGAGTGCCAACAAGTCTCGCCTCAAGAGATTTGCAGGGAAGCTACATGGAAGTCTTTACATACCTTCACGAGGCATTACAGACTGGATGTCAAGGCCCCGGGTTCTGGGGGATTTGGAGAAGGTGTGCTCCGAGCGGGCCTCTCCAGGTCCCATCCCAGGTAAGAGAGCTCTGGTACATCCTAGGAGTCTGGGCTGATCCGAGTACATACAGGGAAAGGAAAATTGGTTCTTACCTGATAATTTTCGTTCATGTAGTACCACGAATGTCCAGAGTCCCGCCAGTTGTATGCATAGAGGTAACGGAGAGTCTGCTTGTTCAGCATTTGTTTATTTGGGTCTATAGATCATTTTTGTTCACAGTGTTCAACGGGTTCTGTTCCCATTTGGGTTAGTGAGCCAGTTCAGATAAAGTGTTATTTGTATATAGTTAGTTTGGTTTTGAACCATTCTGCTTTGATACTGAGTAATACTGACGGACTGTAGGTGGCACCTTAGGATATAGGGCAGAGTCTGTTAAAATGTCTCTGTCTCCATCTGCTGGAGGGGAGGTAAAACCCAGGAGTCTGGACTGATCCGTGGTACTACAGGAATGAAAATTATCAGGTAAGAACCAATTTTCTTGTGGTAGATGAAGAAGCCTTGGTAGATGTGCTAGCCACAACAGTCGGTCCACCACCAAAGTGATCCGATCCGCAAACCACAGCTGCCATGGCCACATCAATGCCACCAGGATTACCTCTTCTGAATGATTTTCTATCTATCATAGCACCTTGCCCACCAGCGGCCATGGGGCGGGGGGGGGGGGGGGGGGAGGAACATAAAGAAGAATCCCTCGGGGCCAAGGCAGAACCAAGACATCGACTCCCTCTGTGCCTTGCTTTCATCTGTGACTATAGAAGCAAGGCACCATGGCATTCCGTTGAGACGCCATCAAGTCTAGGCAGGCGATGAAGAAGATCCATTGCCTCCTCTAACAGTTCCCACTCGCCAGGATCCAGTCACTGCTGACTGAGAAAATCTGCCTGAATGTTGCCCACACTGGCTATGTGGGATTCTGCTAACAACGCCAGATGCTGTTCCATCCAGTGAAACAACTCCTGGGCCTCTGCCCGACTCTTGGTTCCCCCTTGTTGATAGATGTAAGGCACAGTGGTCGCATTGTTCACCTGGCAATTGCATAACAGAGGCAGAAAGGTAAGCAATGCGAAACGTAGCACCCTTGTTTCTAACCATTGCCCTTGGGCCGACACATCCTGGCACACCGCACCCCATCCGGTGAGACTGGCATCGGTGGTAACTACCATCCAGTCCGGAACATCCAAGTCCACCCCGCGACTCAGATGGACCTGACCAAGCCACCATGAAAGACTGGACCTGTGGGCCCCCCCCCCCTCGAGAGGCAGTGGAAGATGAAACTGCTCCAACAATGGATCCCACTGGGAGAGAAGAGACTTCTGCAGAGGCTGCATATGTGTATGAAGGCCCAAAGAACTAACTTCAAAGTGGATGCCAAAAAGTCTAGAACCTGAAGGTAGTCCCAGACCCGGGACACCATAGTGTTCAACAGCCTGTGAACCTGTGCCTGCAGTTTGAGTATGCGATTTTCGGAGAGAAAAACCTTCCCTATTCTGGTACAGAAGTATGCTCCTAAGAAATCCAAAATTTGAGATGGGGTGGGATGACTCTGCCAGATTCACCTCCCAACCTAATGACCTCAATTGCTGCAGGACCTGAGACACAGCCTGTCTACAGAGGACTTCTGACTTCACCTGAATGAGCCAGTCATCCAGATATGGCTGAACGCCAACACAACCACCATCACCTTGGTGAAGGGATGTGAAGCTATTGCCAACCCGAAAGGAAGGGCACAAAACTGAAAATGCTTCTCAAGGATCATGAACCTCAGAAATTGCTGGTGATAGTGGATTGCTATTTGCATGTACGCCTTGGTCAAATCTAGCAAAGCCAGAAACTCTCCTTTGCGCACTGCTGCGATGACCAAGCACAGGGTTTCTGTGCAAAAATTAGGAAGCCTGAAGCCACATTTAACTTCTTTAAATCGAAAATTGGACGAAGGACCCTTCCTTTTTTGCACTACAAAATATATGGAATACCTTCCTGTTTTTTGTTCCCCCTTAGGCAAGGGAACTAAGGCTCCCAGCCTCTATAAACGATTTACGATTTTTTGGACCACCATCCTCTTGTTGAATGGGGCACAAGGGGAGGCCATGAACAAGTTTCATAACAGCCGAGAGAATTCTAATGCGTAACCGTCTCTTATCACACTTAGAGTCCCACTGGTCTGACGTGATTTTGGCCCTGTCCTCATAAAATAGAATCAGACGTCCTTCAATAAGAGGAACAGAAGAGTGGACAGACTTTGCTTCATTGTAAGGAGTTAGCTCTGCCAGATCCCTGGTTAAGGCCATCCCGGTTTGGTTTTCTACCTCCTCGAAAGACTGGCCCCAGGATTCTTGCCTTCAGACCCCTTGTCTCTGGGCTCCTGCTGGAGGCCTGTTCTGTTGAAACCTCCTATTTGGTAAGAACTGGGAATGCCCCAAACAGGAACCCTTGCCTCCTTTTGGCTTATCCTCTGGCAAACTATTCTCCTTGGTCTCACCAAGACGCTTGACGAGCTCTTCCAAGTCCTCTCCAAATAGGGGCTTTCTTTTAAAAAGCAATGCTCCCAAATGCGACTTGGACTAAACAGCCACCGACCAGTTCCTTAGCCAAAGGAGATGCCTGGCCGACACTGCTAACATCAATCATCGAAGAAGTTCTGTTGAGGTCATAAAAGGCATCAGCCACATAAGCCACTGCCGCCTCCTTAGCCTCAGATGCAGACAGCAGTCTCATAGCCTGCAACTGCTGTACCCAGCGCAGGCTAGCCCTCTGCATAAAGCTACTGCAAACAGCAGCACGTATGCCTAACGGAAAAATCTTTTTGAGATGAATTTCCAATGTTCTGCATATCCTTCAGCACTGCTGAACTAGCTACTGGAATGATGGGCTTAGTGACCGCTGACACTGACGCATCCACCTTTGGAAGCACCAAAAGCTCAAGCATATCGTCAGACAATGGGTATAATTTTGTCATCACTCAGCCAACCTTCAGGCCTGTCTCTGGAGTATTCCACTCCCTGACCACTAGCTTCTTCACAGATTTGTGAAAAGGAAAAGCTTTCGCTGGCCCCCTTAAGCCATCCATGACTGGATCCACCCCTTCCTGATTAGACTCCTCTTGGGGAACCTTGATCCCCAACTCCTTTAGGACAGCAATTCTTAACCGGTGTGTCGCAACCACTAGTGTGTTGCCAAGCACCGGCAGATGTGTCACAGCTCCCAGTGTCCCACTTGTGTTTCCCTTCTGCCCAGGGGTGGACTGGCCGATGCAGTTGATAGGGGAGTGCCACCGCTGGAGGCCAGGCCAGCAGCGGCTAAAGTGCGAAGAGACCCTGTGTGCTGCTGCCAGAGGCCAGGCTGGTGGGATGAAGAGCGGAGAGATGCTGTGTGCCACTGCCGGAGGCCAGGCTGGCGGGGCCGAAGAGCGGAGAGATCCTGTGCGCTGCCGAGGGAGGCTGGGCCGGCGGCAGCTGAAGTGCAGAGAGACCGTGGGTGCCGCCGCCGGAGGCCGGGTTGGCGGGCCAAAGAGCAGAGACATGCTATGTGCCGCTGCCAGAGGCCAGGCCGGCGACAGCTGAAGAGCGGAGAGACTGTGTGCTGCCGCCGGAGGCCAGGCTGGCGGGGCCAAAGTGCGGAGAGATGCTGCGCACTGCTGCCGGAGGCCAGCCTGGTGCGGCCGAAGAGCAGAGAGATGCTGTGCGGCAGCGGCTGAAAAGCGGAGGCCAGGCTTATTGGACCAAGCAATGAGAAGAGGCTCCGTGTGTGTGTGTGGCAACTTTGTGTGCCTGTGGTAGAATGGGTGCGTGAGTGGCAGCTTTGTGTGCGCCGGTGGTAGAATTGTGCCTAGATGCATGAGTGAAAGCTTTGTGTGTGTGTGGTAGAATAAGTGTCTGGATGCATGAGTGGCAGCTTTGTGTGTGTGTGTGGTAGATAAGTGCCTGGATGCATGAGTGGCAGCTTTGTGTGTATGTGTGTGGTAGAATGGGTGCCTGAGTGCGTGAATGGCAGCTTTGTGGGTGTGTGGTAGACTGGGAGCAAGAGCATTTGTGTGTGATTGAGAGCTTGTATGTAAGTGAGAGAGCATATGTGTGATTGAGAGAGACACTGGTCGGAGGTGATGTGTTTCTGTGAGAGACAGACTGACTGGTCAGGAAGATGACTGGTGTCTGTGTGTGTGTTTGAGACAGACTGGTCAGGGAAATGACTGGTGCATGTATGTGAGGCAGAGACCGGTCAGGGAGGTGACTGGTGTGTGTCTGAGAGACAAAGACTGGCCAGTGAGTGACTGGTGTGTGTATGTGTGAGACTGGTCAGGGAGGTGACTGGTGCCTGTGTGTGAGAGACATAGACTGGTCAGGGAGGTGACTGGTGTCTGTGTGTGAGAGAGACAGACTGTCAGGGAGGTGACCTGTGTGTGAGACAGAGACTGGTCAGGGAGGTGACTGGTGTCTGTGTGTGAGAGACACACTGGTCAGGGATGTGACTGGTGTGTATGTGAGAGACAGACTGGTCAGGGATGTGACTGGTGTGTATGTGAGAGACAGACTGGTCAGGGAGGTGACTGGTGTGTGAGAGACAGACTGGTCAGCGAGGTGACTGGTGTGTGTGTGTGAGGGACAGAGACTGGTCACGGAGGTGACTGGTGTGTGTGTGAGGAAGAGAGATTGGTTAGGGAGGTTACTGGTCTGTGTGAGAGAGACTGTGTATGAGTGACTGGTTGTGGGCCCTAAGGAAGAGGACCTTGAGGACAGGGCTTCAGCAGCCACTGTTGCTTCTGGTGTGTGCTATTGGCTTGCAAGGGAAAGGAGTAGGAGAGTTGCTGGAGAGGGATTGTAAAGGTGGCTTTTTATTTTTCTTGATTGACTGCCATTTTAATTTTTGGGTATTGTGTGATGTGACTGCTGTTTTGAAATATTTTATTGATATTTGGACAGTTTTTAATAATTTTTATGAGTTTTTAATTGTTGGATGTTATTCTGTTCATCAACTGTTTTGTAACATTTATTAGTATAGCTTTACAATTATTTCTGTGTGGGGATCTATAGCAGCTTGGCTTGTTCTGTTTTCCTAATAGGAGGTGTATTAGTGTTCAGAGCCTGGTTAAATATTTGTATTGTTGCCTTTTCATAGATATGGTTGTTACTATTTGAGTGTGTTCCATAATCCAGGTGTAACTTTGTGCGGATTAGTTTGTGTGTATTATTGCAGATCCTGGGACTATGTTAGGTGCTATATTTCTCCAGGTTTGCATTGCATGCAGAGTGGCCTTTTGGTTTTCCATTCCAGTTTCTGACTCCATATTTCTAATTTGTAGTGAAGGTCAGTTCTGTGCGTGTGACCGAGGTGAGATATTTTACTAGAAAGTAGGCATTTGTATCAATCTTATTTGTTGTGTTTTCTCAATAGGACATGAATTAGTGGTAAATTACTGTATTTTCATAAGGAGGGGTATTGTGCCTGCCAGTAAAGAGATTTTGTTTTGCTTTTACTGAGATGTCATCAGAACCAGAATATTGTTTTTTATATGGTAAATTGTATGGGTAATGCCCTAGGTTCTGCTCTGCACCCATTGTTGGGAGTCGAGGGGGTTCCTGAGGATGCACAATGTATATTTACATTTAGCCCCGTGACGGTCTCATGTTCAGTGTATCACGAATGTGAGAACCATCTGTCAGGTGTGTCCCGGCCGAAAAAAGATTGAGAACCACTGCTCTAGGATATGGGGGATCTGGAGCTACAGTTCCTCTTTGCAAAAAAGACACACCACTTTTGGGTTGTCCTCTCCAGTGACAAGGACCTGGCCCAGCCCTTTATCTGGCTCTGCGACATCCGGTCTAGTACTTGCAGCAGCAGTGTCGGGAGAAACACTTACCAGCAGTACCACTTCCCGTGAATCCTCCGAGCCTTTGTCTAGAGCAACTGGATGTGCTGCCATACCCAGGACTCTCTGAGTCCGCCTAGGAATCTGCTTCCTTGAACCCCTAGGTCTTTTACTAGGTTGCGATCCAAGGGGTCTCTGAGGCCGAGCTGTGCAAATGTGCCTGCTGGCCAAGTACGTCTTATGCATAAGCAACACAAACTCCGAGGAACACATTGAGGAATCCTCAAAATCATTCCTGAGGAGGTCCCCTCCTCATCAGAATTAGGCTCCTGCCAATTCACAGGGTTCTGAACTGCTGGGGACAAAGGAGGGGGTGGGGTAGGGAAATCATCCAAAACCCCTCAAAGGCTGTGAAGCATCTTCTGTCGAAGCAAAGATGGCTGCCATTCCCGTGCCAGACAGGAGGATGTTTGCGGCCTTATTTATGCTTCCCTTGCCACTCCGATGCTGCCACAGCCTGCTCTGATCCGCCTTCCCCTCTAGAGAGGCAGTGGAAGCAGAAGTTGGTGCGTGAGAGTTGCGCACATCCCCGCATGAGCAGCAGGTACTACCGCATGCCAACAGCCAATGTTCAGCGAGCCGTGCCGTATTGGACGAGTAGGCTTGACCGCATAGCTAACCACCACTGCTGCTCAAGAATACCTCCCACAGCACTCACAGCTGCTGTAATCCTGACGCTCTTGCCTGCCATCGGTCTATCTGCTGCTTTTTTTTGTTTTTAACTTTACTAAACTAAAAATCAAAGAAGAGCAGAAGCAAATGATACTTCCCTGTGCGGTTGAACACCTGCAGCATGTCAAGAGTTCTCCTGGGAGGGCGGGAACTGGCACCACCAGCTGTCCACCCCCAGTGGCGAAAGGACTGAGCCAAACAAGAGTTCCCAACCCCCTGCTCATCCATCTCAGCACCAGAAGGGATATTAATCCCACCAGGGCCTAGCAAGCTCCTGGGAGGAATACTCCAATTCTAACTCATAGCTCTCTTTTTTTTTTCTCCAGACTTCAGGATTTGCACTTCTACCATCCGCTGGAGATAGAAAAATACTAAGGGTCTGTAGGTGGCACACCAGGTTATATGGCAGTGTCAGTAAAACTTTGTCTCCATCTGCTGGAAGTGAGACAAAACCCAGGAGACTGGACTGATCTAGGTTAGAACAGGAACATTAGTGTTGAAAACAAAGTTTAAAATCAAAGTAGTAAAGACCCCATCTCTGCATAAAGGTATCCCCGCAATTCAACATTTCACTTTCAGTTGCATCTGGATGTTTAATCTGGTCTCCTCCTTGCAAAGTCTTCAGTAACCAAGC
This sequence comes from Rhinatrema bivittatum, assembly GCF_901001135.1. Classification (NCBI taxonomy): domain Eukaryota; kingdom Metazoa; phylum Chordata; class Amphibia; order Gymnophiona; family Rhinatrematidae; genus Rhinatrema; species Rhinatrema bivittatum. The sequence continues at coordinate 296,534,377 of NC_042620.1, forward strand.
GTTTAGTAATCTTGGCATTAAATACACAAATGCCCAATAGTAGAAATTCTGGAACAGCATGCACAATTGAGAAGAAAAGACACATAAATTCAGGTTAAATACATAAAATGCTTTGAAAATACACTTGGCAGAAAAGTGTCTGCTTGGGAAGACGTTCTGCCCACTTGATGCACTGCCTAAAAATGTGCAGGGATCTTTCTGCTTAAATTCTTCTAGAGTTACAGATCTTCATCCTAGAGTGGTACAGCATCCCAGCAAGCACATTTGCACAACTCTTCCATGAAGCAAGGATAGAATTTTGGGAAGTAAGCAGTACTACTATATAATTTATGAGATCCAGAGTTTTCTCCTGCTCCCTTTAACTTCCAACTTAATCATAACATGCTCAACTAGAGCCATATTGCTATGATTCTTCACCTACAGCTGCCTAGGGCTTTTTCTTCTCTTACCCTCTATAACCCAGCCATCACAGTGAGAATCCCCTGTAGGGGATCTTTCTGGAGCCTAGTAAGCCTACACCCTAAATCCCACCCACAGCTGGTGCTGCTGTATGATGGCTAGGCTGCGAATCCCCTGACGTTCCGAGGGGATGTAAACAAATGCTATCCTTTAAAAGAAAATAATACACACGTGGATAGATATTCAAATAGCTGCTGATAGGCAAAGTTATCCCCTGGAGGTTCAACTGTGATGTCCCACAAGGCTTCATACTAGTTTCTAGTTATTAGAGTTATAATACCGTCATATCAGAAAACCATCACGGCGGTTTACAATAGGAAATATACATAAAATAAATCAATAAATACATTAATAAACTGATGCATAATTCTAGAAATAAAATAGTTAAATAATTAACTATCCTCTTCTACATGGATGTCCAACCTTTTGCCTTGCTACTCTGCAGCCTCAACATCACATATTAGTAGGGCTGCCAATTTTCAACTGTCAAGATTCTGAACACTTGCAGATGCTGTTAATATCTTTGATGATGGGGTTTACGCAGGTGACTTATTGCCACTCCTCATCATTAGAAAAACACAGCAACACAGAATATAATAGTAGATAAAGACCCATCTAGACTGCTCAGTTTACTTCCTCCTATAGTGCCATAGTGGAGAAATTACTTACCTGATAATTTTGTTTTCCTTAGTGTAGACAGATCGACTCAGGATTATGCTCCCCTGCCAGCAGATGGAGATGGAGTCAGGTTTCAAAACTGACGTCACTCTAGATACACCCTGCAGTGACCTCAGCCCTTCAGTATTCTCTTCAAAAGCCACTGTAGACGTACTATTGAAAAAACTTGATTAAAAACGGATAACGGAAACTGTACTCAAACAAACACTGAACCCCAGAAAGATTATAGATGCCCTGATCTAGGAACTGGATGACAGCTTACCTAAAATCTCTTGGAATCAATATTCACTCTTCGAGCGAATCCTTGGCACCACTCTTGGGCAGGTGTGGGCAGGACGCCGAGTCCATCTGTCTACACTAAGGAAAACAAAATTATCAGGTAAGTAATTTCTCCATTTCCTAGCGTGTAGCCAGATGGACTCAGGACCAGTGGGATGTACAAAAGCTACTCCCAATCGGGGCAGGAGGCTGCCCGCAGTCTGGTTAACACCGCCCTTGCAAAGGCTGCGTCCTCTCGGGCCTGAACATCCAGGCGATAGACCCTGGAGAAGATGTGCAAGGAGGACCACGTCGCCGCTCGGCAGATGTCGACAGAAGACAGCAGTCTAGCTTTCGCCCAGGATACTGCCTGAGCCCTAGTGGATTGAGCTTTAACCGTGACCACCTCCTTAATCCAGCGAGCTATGGTAGCTGTGAAGCTGGTTTGCCCTTCTTCCTTCCACCATGAAGGACATACAGGCAGTCCATCTTTCAGACCGGTTCTGAAACTTCCAGATACCGCATCAAAAGCCTACTGACATTCAAATGACGGAGAAGGCGGGTATTATTCACGTCCTTGTCCTTATCTAGGGATGGGTAACGAAATGGACTAATATCAAATGAAAGTCCGAGACTACCATGGGCAAGGATGGAATGGTACGAAGCTGTAATGCTCCTGGAGTCATCTGGAGGAACGGTTCCTGACATGACAAGGCCTGTAGTTCAGAGATGCAACGTGCCGAGGATATAGCCACCAGGAACACCATTTTCAAGGTTAATAAATGTAAGGAAAGACTGCGCAGCAGCTGAAAGGAGGGCCCTATCAAAAACTCCAATACTAGATTAAGATTTCACAAGGGAACAGGCTACTGTAGGGATGGCCAGAGGTGCTTCACCCCTTTCAAAAAATGGGCCACACCTGGGTGAAACCAACATGCGGGTTTTGTGCACTTCGCCCCTGAAACCGGAGAGAGCCGTTACCTGGACCTTCAAGAAGTTAAGGGTCAAACCTTTATTCAAGCCGTCCTGCAAAAATTTCAGAATTAGTTGGATTTTAACCGTCTGAGGGGAAACACCGTGTTCCTCACGTAGGGCCTCAAATTCTCTCCAGACCCGCACATACACTAGGGATGTAGAGAACTTCCGCACGCGGAGTAAGGTGGCAATTACTTCCGCGGGTGCACCAGGATTCCCTCTTTTCTCAATGCTGCCACTACAATAATCTTGGAAAATGTTCTGGGGATGGTGGCCAGGTCAAAGGGCAGCGCCCAAAACTGTTATGGCGACCCAGTACTGCAAAGCGTAGGAAACATTGATGTTCTTGATGGACTGGAATATGTAGGTAGGTCTTGGATAGGTCTAGGGAGGTTAAGAACGCTCCCAGTTGTACGGTCATTATCACGGACCCTAGGATTTCCATGTGGAAATGAATCACTTGCAGATGTTGATTGATGCTCTTGAGGTCCAGAATGGGGCGAAAGGAACCTTCCTTCCTGGATATGATAAAATAGATGTAATAACGCCCCGTATTTTCCTGGGGTGCAGGTACTGTGATTATAGCCCTCATCCTGAGGAGTCTTAACAGGGTAGTCTCCACTGCCTGCTTCTTGTGCTGGGTGTGGCAAGGAGATACCATGAATATGTCCAGAGGAGTGCTGTAAAATTTCAGTGCATATCCTTCTTGTATGACCTCCAGTACCCATTTGTCCAAAGTGATCTCGACCCACTATTGATGGAAGAGGGATAGTCGACCCACTATCTCCTCGTTCTGAGGATGGGTCGGCAAATTTTCATTTGGGGGTCCAGGACTATACCTGAACCTGAGCCTGCCCTCTCTTGGGCTGTTGGCCCCCAAAGGACTGAGACCTCTGAAATGCCATGTTTCTATAGGGGTGAAAGCGATGGGAGCTCTTGAGTCAACCCATCATAGGCGAGGAGTGCTATAACTGCTTTCTCTTATCTTCTGGTAGCCGGGGAACTGGAGGTTTGCCCCATTTACTGGCCAGCTTTTCCAATTCGCTTCTGAAGAGAAGTGATCCTTTAAAAGGTATCTTTGTTTTTACTTGGAGGTTGCTTCAGCCATAGCTGTCTTCTTGCTGAAGCCACTCCTCTGGCTGAAGTACAGACTAGATCTGAGCCAGCGTCAGCTAAAAAGTGGCGGTAGGTTCCATAAACCACTTTGGAATTCACCCCGATCTATCCTCCTTCTGAGAGGGAGCAGGCACGAACGAGCTACCAGGGCACAACAAGAAGCAATCTGTAAGGTCATTGCTATTGCGTCAAAGGCCTGTTTAAGGATGGACTCTGTCTATTGTGCACATCCTTTAGGGCCGCTCCTCCCTCCACTGGGATAGTTGTTCGCTTAGAGACTGTTCAGATCAGTGCATCCACTTTAGGGAAATGTAAATGTTCTCTCGCTGCCGGATCCAATGGTATAGAGCTTTTAACACCTGTCCACCTTTAAAACTTGCTTTAAATGGAGTCCCATTCCAGGTCAATCAAGTCCTGAATGACTTCCAATACTGGAAAGTAGCAAGAGACTTTCCATAGGGAAATCAGAATGGGATTCTTCTTTGGTTCTATCATAGAGTCCACCCCAGGGACTCCTATCATCTTCAGGGTCTGGGAAACCAGGGCCGGCAATTCGTCTCTATGGATAAACCGTAGTATGGTCCGATACGGTTCTAAACCAAGGGGAATTTCCACATCTTCCAAGGAATCTGCATCCTCCTCTTTGTCCATGCTGTCCAGGTCTCTGCCAGGGATACCCTTGGTGAGGTGAGACATGCTCGAGGTGTGCTGATAGGATTGAGAGAGGGAGGGTTTACCGTCTGAGGTTCCGTTCAGACAGGGGCAAGTGAGATAGCAGACTGTGCCTGTACGAAGGCTTGAAGGCCTTGGAAACATTCCACCCAAGTGAAAGCAGCCTGGTCCATGCCTAGCCCAGGAGTGTACTGGGGTAGGTGCCGCTGAATGTCCCTTTCCCATGGATGACCCAGTCCTAGGATTTCTCAGATACAGGATACTTCCAGCTAAGGCTGTGGCTGACCCATCCTCTCAATGGGAGGATCCGGGATTAGCAATGTCCAGGGAGGCCATCTCTCCCTGGGCTTCCTCACAGTGCTGACATAAGCAAGAATCCAGGTCAGACTGTGCAGCCCTAATATGACAAGCAACACAGAGAGCAAGGTGCATTATGTTTCTTTGCTGCTGGAGCCATTGGCGACAGTAACTGCTTGTTCAGTCGGCTTGTGCTTGAAATTATATGTGCACAGATTTTGGGCGCCTAAGCGGGCTGCAGCGAGGTGCACGCACAGCCCGTGTGCCCGGCTTTAGTTGAATTGTATGCTTAGTTGTGCGTGTATGTGCGCATGTTCAGAGCCGACACGCACTGCGCGTACTGACGGTCTATGGAGGGTACAAGGACACATGCAAGATGGCACCAACACGGCCTAGCATGAGGGTGAGCCGACCAAGCTATAGTGGGGCCTAGGCCACTGGGGAGGGTGGGGGTGGGGGGGGGGGGCAACCAACCGCTTGGAAGCCTACTTCCCTTTACCCCAACAAGATCAGGAATGACATCGGTACGGTGCGCAGAGCGAGGAGACCGGAGGAAGTCTTCCCGAAACCTGTCCAAATGTTTCTGAATTGGGAGGTAATCCTCTTCTTTTTTGGGTTTTTTTTTACTTACCTGGGCTCACTGCTTACTGGCTGAGTACAGAGACTATCTCCAACTGCAGGGAGAGAGAGCTTTGGCCATCACCACCGCGCTTGGCTTCCTGCACCCGCTGCCTTCAGCTGCTTCAGCAGCAATGTCCACACCAGGAACCGGCTACCGGACCAAGGCACACCACTGAGGGATCTCAGAAATCACCTCAGAATTATCACTGGTAGAGGGACCTTTTATGTATCATTGCAGGAGAGCGGGGCTCATCTTTCTCCAATATAAAAGTAGAATTTTTCTTCCAAAAAGTACAGCGATCCCCATAGGGGAAGCACATCCTCTATCTGCTGGAGATGGAGAAATATTGAAGGGCTGAGGTCACTGCAGGGGTGTAACTAGGGTGATGTCAACTTTGAAACCTGACTCCGTCTCCATCTGCTGGCAGGGGAGCATAACCATCTGGCTGCACACTAGGAAAACTTCAGTTAATCTGTGACTTTCACCTCATTTCTTTAGAATTAATAATTCTTTGTACTTGTTCCATGCTTTTTCAAATAGTTATTGTTTTTGCCTTAACTACCTGCACTAGGAGGTTGTTCCATGCATCTACCACCCTTTCTGTGAAGCAAATGTATTTATTTTAAATATTTATTTTTTCCATTATTATCATCATTTCTAGGCAAGTTAAAATAAAACATTAATAAAAATCACAAAAATTTCCTGATATTACTTATGATATACCCTTTGAAGCCTAATGTCATGACTGTTAGTTGTTGAGCATCTTCACTCTCAAAAAGGTTTGCTTTTACCAGCCCAGAGGCCAAATTACTGTTTTGAAACATTTTTTAAGCCTCTGATTATATCAATGACCAAAGACTGTAAGTGACATGAAATACATGTATCCAACACATAAGGAGAATAAATTTTAACAGTATGTTAAGTCAGCACATTTATGTGCACGTCAGTGTGTCTGTGTGGTGACTGACATGATGCGACTAGAAATAGTTTCCATGTGAGAAATTTTGGTTCAAACGGAGGCTTTATTAGTTGTACTAGAATCACATTCAGGTCCCGTAGAATAGAATATTTGACAACTGGAGGGTTAGTATGGCATAAGCCTTTCATGGACTTGGATAGATTTGAAAGTGGTAAACCGCTATGGCACAGAGATTAATTCTCACTAATAAGGTACAGAGACCTGAGGAAGGTAGAGAGTAAGTACTTAAGTAGGTCTTTTGGTCTACATGCATATGGGTCCAAGGAAGTCTGTAGACACCAAGATGAGAACCTTTTCCATTTAAAACCAAAAGCTCTTCTAGTAGATGGCTTCTGGGCAGACACTACTATATCCTCAACATCCTTGGGTAAGGAAGAGTGTGCGATTAGCACACAATCAATATCCATGCTGTCAACTGAGGGAGGGAAGATTGGATGATAGAGATGGTCCTCCCTCCTGAATTAGTAATGATGGATCAGAGGGGCACTGGACAGCTGTACCAGGTACGCAAACCAAACTTGTCTGTGCCATACTGGAACAATATGAATCAGCCAGGCTCAGTCCTCAAGAATTTTTTACCTGTCCTGGTGATCAATGGAATCTGTGGAAAAAGCGTACATGAGATTTGCACTCCAGCTGAGCAGAAAAACATCCTGAGCGCATCTGATTTTGCTGGAAAAAATGGAGCAAAATCTTTCACTTTTCTATTTTCTGCTGATGCGAATAGGTTGATTGCTGGAAGTCCTCACAGACCGAGCAGTCGATGGCAGTTGTTTGTTTCAAGGTCCTTTGTGGTGGTAAAATACTCTGCTGAAACGACTTGCTAATTTGTAAGAAATTCCTGGAAGGAAGGTTGTTTGTAGGACAGCTTGATGTTTGCATGCCTGTTCCCATATTGCCTCCTGGCTTAGGGTCCATCATCACAGCCTCCTTCTTTGTTGATGTAGAACATGGCTACCTGATTGTCAGTTTGAATGAGAATACTCTTCCCTTGGAGGAGATGAGTGAAAGTTGTCAAAGCTTATCTTACTGCTCTCAGTTCTAAGTTGATCTGAAATTGTCTATTAACAACCAAGTCCCTTGAGTTTGGAAAGGGCCTGTGTGTGTTCCACATCATTTTAAACAAGCATTCAACGCCAATGCTACTTGGTGAGAAAGTAGATGAAGTGGTGCCCCTTCTTGGAGGATGAAAGGTTGTAGCTACCAGTAAAGTTCCTGTTTCATGTCCCACAAGACTTCCACTAAAGTCATCAAAGTTAATTGATCCCATTGGGAGTGGAGGCCCCAGTGTAAGAACTGCATGTGGAACTACATGAACTGCTGCTACTACAGAAGACGATCAGAAGAGGGGTGGTTCAAATCTGGTCCTCGAGAGCCACTAAAGAGGTCAGGTTTACAAGATTTCCACAATAAATATGCCTAATATATATTTGCATATGATGCAGTGCATGCAAATATATCTTATGCATACTCATTGTGGAAATTCTGAAAATATGGCCTGTTTGTGCTCTCAGGGACCGAGTTGGCCATCACTGGACTAGAATCTCTAGCTTTGTCTGATCTACATTCAAAGTCGATGTACAAATGGCAGACGACATTTAATGTAGACCAGTGCAAAGTGATGCACATAGGGAAGAGCAACCCAAATTATAGCTACTCAATCCAAGGTTCCACATTGGGAGTCACCACCCATGAAAAGGATCTAGGCATCATCGTGGAAATTTGTTGAAATCCTCTGCTCAGTGTGTGGTGGAAGCCAAGAAAGTAAATAGAATCCTAAAATTATTAGGAAAGGAATGGAGAATAAAACGGAGAGTCATAATGCTTCTATATCGCTCCATGGTGAGACAGTACCTTGAGTACTGTGTGCAATTCTGGTCACCACAACTCCAAAATGAAATAGTGGAATTAGAAAAGGTACAGAGAAAGGTGATCAAATTGATAAAGGGGATGGTATGATTCCCTTATGAGGAAAGGCTAAAGAGGTTATGGCTATTCAGTTTGGAGAAGAGACATCTGAGGGGAGATATGATAGAGGTATATAAAATAATGAGTGGAGTGGTACGAGTAAATGTGAATCAGTTTACTCAATACATAATTAAACTTTGGAATTCATTGCTGGAGGATGTGTTAAAAATGGTTAGTGTGCTGGTTTGAAAAAGATTTGGACAAGTTCTAGGAAAAAAGTCCATAAACTATTATTAAGGTGGACTAGGAAAATCCACTGCCTTTCCCTGGATAAGGAGCATGGAATCTATCGACCTTTTGGGATCTTGCCAGGTACTTTTAACCTGGATTAACTACTACTGGAAACAGCAAACTGGACTTGATGGACCTTTGGTCTGACCAAGTATGGGGAAATCTTATGTTCTTATGTAAGTATTTGCCCTGTCTGATGGGAGGAAGGCTTTTTGTTGCAGGGAATTTATCCATACTCCTATGAATTGTATTCTTTGGGTAGGAACTTGAATTGAAGTTCACCAGGAAGCCTAATGAACTGATTTCAATAGGGAGTTGAGAACAGTTACCCAAGAATTGCTGTCATTAGCCAGTCATCTAGGTAAGGGAAGACTTGATGCCCTGACAACCAAGATGCACTACTACTACAGCTAGGAATCTGGTTCAGACCCTCAGTGCCACTGATATCAACTAGAGGTGTCCACAGATAAAGCCAGTGGGGGGAATGGATGGATGGGGATATGTGCATAAGCATGCTTCACATACATTTCCCTTCTAGATGGAGAGAAATTGCATGAAGGGAATTCATTTTAAATTTCTCCTGGAAGAAATTAGTGATCTTCAGATATCTTATCAGGAGCCAATGAACATCAAGAGAATAGAGTGTTTCTTCTGTCCTTTCAATCCTTCTTCTGAAACACTGGGAGCAAGGTGACCTGGTTTAGATGAAACTCATTGGCAGAAAGGAAGGCACCAGTCTAATAATCACTCTCTAGAAACTGCTGTACTCCACAGCCAATTCCTCTTGTCCTTCAGGACACTTAAGAATAGCTTGAGGACTTAACCCTTCTTTGAACTGGTTCCTCAGGTGAAGGAGAAGCAACCTCTGCTGCAGTTGCCTTGGAAGCTCCTGAAGGTCTCTGAAAACCCTCTGCAGAGGAAAGTGGAATCTTACCTTCAAGGGTCCCCTATCCCTAGGGTCTATCTTTGCCACCAACTGCTGCATGACCTGCACCATCTGCTGGAGGCTGAGAAATACTGGTTAAATGCTTTGCTGCTCCAGCATTTTGAAAGATTAGAGACAGAAAGTTCTTTTATATCGCCATATGCTGACGGGTGGGGGGTGGAGGCAAGGATATTGAAGAAACCTTTTTACTGTACAAATTTAATAAAAGCAGACATGATGGTAGATCAATGTCATGCGGCCCATCCACATCTCCTGCTCAGCTTTATAGTTCTTTATAGAACACTTGTGATTAGTACTTTGTAGTAGTAGTTTTTTACCTTTATCACATCAACTCTCTCTAATAGCTTTCCTCGGGTTTTGAGAACTCCTCTTGCACCTCTGCACTTGGTTTAATAAAATTTACTAATTATTTCAACTAATCAAATTAAGTAATCTTACCCCCTGAAAGTGCAGTTGCTTACCTGTAACAGGTGTTCTCCTAGATCAGCAGGATGTTAGTCCTCACATGTGGGTGACATCATCCGATGGAGTCCTGTACGGAAAACTTTTGTCAAAGTTTCTAGAAGCTTTGACCAGCATGCCACTATCCACACATCCATGCGACGTCCCCCATCAGTCTTGTAACATAGAGAAAAATATGAGCGAAAAAATAAAACAACAAAATAGAAGGAGAACCCAACTCTGTGGGGTGGCGGTGGGATTCCTGAGGACTAACATCCTGCTGTCCTAGAAGAACACCTGTACAGGTAAGCAACTGCACTTTCACCTAGGACAAGCAAGATGGTAGTCCTCACATGTGGGTGAATGCCAAGCTCCAGGCTGTCCCTGGCAGTAGGTGAGACCAACAGTTACCGAACAAAGTGCCAACGGGTACAACAACAACTGCGGTGCTGTTGGTCGGCAGGGGACAGTCTGGCCCCAAGCAAGAGTTCTAGGTAGGAAGAGTTGGGTTCAGGTCAGGAAGACATTGAGTAGAATGGATTGGCTAAAGGCAATGTCCTTTGTCCAAGCAGTAGTGAGCAGCAAACGTGTGGAGAAAACTCCACATTGTTGCGCGGAAAATTTCAACAACGGGACCAACATTGCCATGGCCCTCACAGAGTGAGCTTTGATTCAGCATGTCAGCTGAAGGCCTGCCTGCGCATAACAGAAGGCAATGCAATCCACCAGCCAGTTGGACAGAGTCTGTTTACCCACTGCCATTCCCAGCCTATTGGTATCGAAGGACACAAAGAGCTGAGTGGACTGCCTGTGACTGGCTGTGCGCTCTAAATAGAAAGCCAAGGCCCTCTTGCAGTCCAAAGTATGAAGAGCCCATTCCCCTGGATGGGAATGAGGCCTAGGAAAGAAGGTGGGTAAAACAATGGACTGATTGATGTGGAAATCAGTCACGACCTTACGTAGGAACTTAGGTTGCATATGCAAGACCACTTGATCATGAAAAAAACCTCATATATGGCGGGTATTTAATCAAGGATGAAGCTCACTGACTCTACGAGCCGAAGTAATCGCCACTAGGAATATAACTTTCCAGGTGAGGAACTTCAGGTCGCAGGAGCGCAACGGCTTGAAGGGAGGACGCATGAGCTGTACCAGGACAATGTTGAAGTCCCAGGGCGAAACAGGATGTCAAAGAGGTGGTTTCAATTGGAGCAGGCCCCTCTTAAAGCGACCCACTAAAGGCTGCACCGATATGGGTGGCCAGCAACACCCCAAAGGTATGCACTAACAGTGCTAAGATGGACCTTGACTGAGCTGGTTTCAAGACCAGACTCGGAAAGGTGCCATTAATAGTCCAACAGGTTGGGAAGGGGGAATGTGAAAGGATCCAAGTCATACCCCCACATCAGGCAGAGAATCTTCTCCATTTCAAACTATAAGACTTCCTAGTGGAAGGCTTTTGAGAAGCTATCAGCACCTGACACTGTCTGAGAGGTCTAGGGGCTGGAGAACTAGGTGCTCAACATCCACGCCATTAGGGCTAATGTCCGAAGGTTCAGATGGCGCAGAGTACCCTGGTGCTGAGTTATCAGATTGGGCACGGTCCCCAGCTGAATGGGGTTCCTGACGACAGATCCCAAAGGAGAGGGAACCAGATCTGTCAGGGTCAATAGGGTGCCACGAGGATCATAGTACCTCCATCCTGTTGAAGCTTCAGCAGGGTCTTCAAGAGGAGCAGACCTTTCCCCCAATGAAGGGAGAGGCATCGCACGCCAGATGTCCTCCGCCCCGGTGAGAGGGAGCAGAAGCTGCTCACTTTGTAGTTATACAGGGAGGTGAAGAGATCCACATCTGAGGTTTCCCACTAATGAAAATTTCTGGCTGCCACCTTTCTGGCTGAAAGGAGCAGCTCAGTCGATCCACCAGCACATTCATAGTCCCAGGCAAGTACATCGCTCGCAGCAACATCCCCTGTGACAGAGCCTAGGACCACCTCTGCACCGCCTTGTGACAGAGAAGGAACAACCCTGTGCCTCCCTGTTTGTTGATATACCACATTGCAACCTGGTTGTCCATCCGGATCAGGACGTCCTTGTGTGACAACCAGTCCCTGAATGCCCAGAGGTGTAACGGATTGCCCGAAGCTCCAAAAAATATATTTGGGGGTGGGCTTCATGGGTGGTCCAGAGACCGTGCATGTGGAGGCCATCTACATGGGCTCCCCAGCCCTGAGGAGAGGTTTTGTGGTGAGGACCACTTGAGGGGCAACCTGGAAGGGAATTCCCCTCTCCATATTGGAGAGGTTTTCCCACCAGGACAGAGATTGCCCTCAGAGATTTTGTGACTGAGAGAGAAGCCTCGAGGTCCTGGGAAGCCTGTTGCCACTGTGAACGCAAGGTCCATTGTGCCCTCCGCATGCACAAGCGGGCGGGAGGGGTAAACATGGACAAAGGCCGCCATGAGGCCTAACAAACGGAGCAGAAGGCGAGCAGTCACTCGCCGGCTCCTGCGCACAAAGGTTGCCAACAAGGTGAGCGCAAGAGCCCGATCACGGGGCAGAAACACTTTTGCCTGCACCATGTCCAGCCTGGCTCCTATAAAGTCCAGCTGAGAAGATGGACAGAAGTAAGACTTTTGGTAGTTGATGACAAACCTCAAGGATTGCAGAGTCTGCACTGTCAGGGCTAAAGCGCACATCGCCCCTGATAGGAGTCGCTCTTAATCAACCAGTTGTCTACGTACGGGATGTGCACCGTATGACGCCTAAGGTACGCAGCCACCACAGCTCGGCATTTGGTGAAGAAGCAAAGGGCTGAGGCAAACCCAAAAGACAGCCTTCCCCACCATGAAGCGGTGAGCCTTCCCCACCACGAAGTGGAGGTGTTTTGTGTGACTGGGGAAGATAGTTATGTGAGCGTAAGTCTCCTTGAAATCAAGGGAGCAGAGTCAGTCTCCTCTTTTGAGGAGGGTGATCTGAGTGCCCAGAGAAACCATCTTGAATTTTTATTTTAAGAGAAATTTGTTCAACGCCCTGAGGTTGAGAATGAGGCGCAAGCCTTTGTTTCTCTTCGGTATGAGGAAATACCTTGAATAGACCTTTCGGCTCTGCTGAGGACAAGGAATGGGCTCTACCGCTCCTGCTGTGAGAAGGGCGGAGAGTTCTGTCTGAAGTACGACCTGATGGGTGGATGAACCCCACGATGGACATGGGGGAGAGTTCTCTGGGAGCCATCTGAAATTGAGCCGGTACCCCGATGGACTATTCTAAGGACCCATTGGTCCGAAGTGATGGCCCCCCCCCCAGTGGTGCAAAGCCATTCAGCCTGCCTCCTACCGGGGGATGCTGGGGGAACGTGTGGCTGACTCATGCTCCCTCACCGCCAGTCAAAAGCACGCGGCCTGAGCTTACTGGGACGCTGGTTGAGGCCTAGGTGCCCGCTGTTGCTGGGAGCAGCTCCTGGAGCTAGTATGCGGCGTGTGATCCCAAGAGGCAGGGGGATAATATTTCCGCTGCCTGTAAAAGGGCTTCCTGGTGCTTGGCCCGGAAGACTTCAACTGAGCCACAGCATCCCGGAACTTTTCCCTAAAGACATTGTCACCTGTGCATGGGAGGTCAGCCAGCTTCTCCTGCACCTCTAGGCGAAGGTCAGAGGCCCACAGCCAGGCCATTCTACTGGTGCTGATGCCCACGGGCTGCAGTTTCAAACACATCGAGGGTGGACCTCACCTCATGTTTGCCAATCTCTAACCCTTGCAGGGCAATAGCCGAGAGCTACTCCTGCTGTTGCTGCGGCGGCAAGCTCTCCACGAGGTCCTGGACCTGTTTCCAAAAGTTCAGGTTGTATTGGGTCACATACAACTGGTAGGTGGCAATATGGGCAATGAGCATAGTGCCCTAAAAGACCTTTCTGCCCAGAGCATCGAGCTCCCTATGTTCCCACCCCAGAGAGGCAGGCATGGGCGCTGAAGCGCCTGGCCTTTTTAAGGGTAGATTCCACTACCACCGACTGGTGGAGGAGATGCCGCCTTTCGAATCCCAAGGCCTGCTGCACCAGATAGGTGCTTCACCGTGCTAGATATTTAATCATCGGTTGCTTTTGGATTTTATGTCTCTTATAGAGCTGGTCTATAACTCAGCTAATACAAGTTAGTTGAATACTTAACTTGTGTATGATGACAGAGAAATGTCTTCTGAATTTAAATGTTGTTGAATGCCGCACTGAGTTGTAATCGGGGAAAAAGGTCCCTTTCAGGTACGTATATGCGATGCGTCCTGCTGTCGCTCCTTGTGACCTTGGGCAAGTCACTTTACCCTCAATTGCTTCAGGTACAAAAACTTAGATTGTAAGCCCTCTGGGGATAGAGAAATACCTACAGTACCTGAATGTAAACCGATGTGATATCCCGATTGAGATCGAATGCATATATATATTATATATATATTATATATATAATATAAATGTGCCGATTAAGGCTATTTAAATGGACGTCCTGTCAAAGGTTTCCTTTCAGGTCTTCATGCCGCTCGCTGACAAAAACGCCCGACTCTGCAGGGTTTCAGAATCTCTTCCTTCCTCAGGGGTGCAGCAAGCAAAATAATGTCTAAGAACAGCGCTGATTTTGAAAAATCTTCCTGCCACTGCAGGGATAACAATAGCGTCTGACCTTAAATAGCATGGTGAAGCACTTAAAGCTCCTTGAGGTTTCCCGATACATGGGAACCGGTGTGCAGTATGATGGTTGCTGGATTTTCACAGTGAATCTGTCTAATAAGTCCATTACATAGTGAGAAATAACTTTTCATTTTATTGCACATTGTTTTTCTCACAATAAGAGGTTCTTTCCTGCTTAGCACCAGATAGGTGGCATCTGCCTTCCTATTGACCGGAAATATGGAGATCAGGTCTTCCCACAATTGAAGGAGAAGGTCCTTAAAGATGTCGTGGATGGGAACACCACATTTCCTTGGGAACGACGACAAACTGGAGCACTTCCAGCATCTTATGTTGCACATTCTCTTCCATAAGAAGTTGGAAGGGGATAGTCTCGGCCACGGCCCTAACGAACCCCGCAAAGGAGAGATCCTCTGGGGGGGGGGGGGCCGTCTTTCCTCGGCAGGGAAGGCTCGGAGAGGGGGATCATCTGAGAGTTTGGATGAAGGCTCCGAGGAATTGTCTCCCCACGGTTCATAAGGGCCTTCTTCCTCACTAAGGCCATTGTGGTGGCGCAGGCGAGGCTTGTGGAGGATCCTAGTCTTGGGCCCCGACAGCTTCAGAGGCACCAAAGGCCCCGCAGAAATTGACAGTTCCCCTGGCAGTGGGGGGACAAGAGCCGCGGGAGGCCAGAGGGCCCGTGCAAAGGCTCGGGGAACTGAGACCTCGGGAACACAGCACTGGTTGCGTCTTCCTCCTCCTCGGATCCAATGATAGGGATTCACTCTCGAAGGGGGCATCAGTGGTCACCGGTTGCATCAGGGGAGCGCCTAGAAGGATGTCCAGACGATCGATCAGAGGGGCCAGAATAGATGGCGGAGGCTCCGGCACTGGCATGGAGACTGGTGGCAAGCGCAGCTTGATGCTCTGCGGAGCTCCAAACACTGCAGTCTGCACTCTGTGGTCCAACTCCTCCTGAAAATCCGGTGAGGCCAGGACTGAGGAAGGGGGATGAGTCACTGGCTCTCGGTTCTCTGAGGAGGCATGGTACCCGGCACCGATATTTGGTGGGAAACACCAAGGTATGTCGGAGGATGGGGCCTCCGAGGCACGGGGTCATTTCAGTGGCGGAACGGCAGCCACTGGCACTGCACCAGAGCCACGTGCTAATGGCAACTGGTGTTGATCTCCCACGGTGGTTGGCCTGGTCTTTCCCTGGCCCGAGGAAGCAGAGGATCCCAATGTCATAGAATCTGGTGAGATCAGGAGGACTGATCACAATTCCCTCGATCCTTCAAAAAGATGCAGGAGGAGGAGCAGCAAGAGGGAGTGTATTGAGGGACTCCCCTTGATCCCTGGATCGATGACTCCGACGTGGGTGAGGATGGAGGCGGACTTTTTAGAACCGAAAAGTTTCTCTATCTTGTCAAGGTGTGCGTGATTGCCTTTGGGGCCATCTGGTCCACACAGCTGACACCCTCGGACGTCATGCAAAGCTCCACGCAGAATATACAAACCTCATGCGGACCAGCGATTGACATGGTCCATGTGCACTGGGAGCACTGACGAAAACCAATGCCATAAAAATAAACCGACGTTGTTCAATGACCGCTGGCTACCGGAAAGCAGGATGCTGGGAATTGACCGCAAGAAGCAAAAAAAAAGATTTGGAACCTGGGGTGGCAGGCAGGAGGAAATGGTTGCAGCTTCTGTTTTCTTTGGCAGGTGGGCCAGGCTCTCCTCTTTTAGGGAAGGCCTGAGCCAGGCTCCTCTTTTCCCTGGTAGCAAGCTGTTTCTGCTGTGCCCATGCAGCTGCTTC